>NW_028322248.1:7515000-7815000 GCF_059928025.1 Delphinapterus leucas
GATTAGGGTATGACAACGGTTTAGGGTGAGCGTACGTGTTAGGGTACGGGTTAGTGTTAGCGTACGGATTAGGATTAGGGGACGGGTGAGTGTAAGGCTTCGGGTAAGGGTTAGTGTTAGGGTTAGGGTTAGGGTTAGGGGACGGGGACGGGGACGGTTTAGGGTACAGGTTAGGGTACGACAACGGTTTAGGGTGAGCGTACGTGTTAGGGTACGGGTTAGTGTTAGCGTACGGTTTAGGATTCGGGGACGGGTGAGGGTAAGGCTTCGGGTAAGGGTTAGGGTTAGGGTTAGGGTTACGGTTAGGGGATGGGGACGGTTTAGGGTACAGGTTAGTGTATGACAACGGTTTAGGGTGAGCGTACGTGTTAGGGTACGGGTTAGTGTTGGCGTACGGGTTAGGATTAGGGGACGGGTGAGGGTAAGGCTTCGGGTAAGGGTTAGGGTTAGGGTTAGGGTTAGGGGATCGGGACGGGGACGGTTTAGGGTACAGGTTAGGGTACGACAACGGTTTAGGGTGAGCTTACGTGTTAGGGTACGGGTTAGTGTTAGCGTAAGGGTTAGGATTAGGGGAAGGGTGAGGGTAAGTCTTCGGGTAAGGGTTAGGGTTAGGGTTAGGGTTAGGGTTAGCGTTAGGGGACGGGGACGCTTTAGGGTACAGGTTAGGGTACGACAACGGTTTAGGGTGAGCGTACGTGTTAGGGTACGGTATAGTGTTAGCGTACGGGTTAGGATTAGGGGACGGGTGGGGCTAACGCTTCGGGTAAGGGTTAGGGATAGTGTTAGGGTTAGGGTTAGGGTTACGGGACGGGGACAGGGACGGTTTAGGGTAGAGGTTAGGGTACGACAACAGTTTAGGGTGAGCGTACGTGTTAGGGTACGGGTTAGTGTTAGCGTACAGGTTAGGATTAGGGGACGGGTGAGGGTAAGGCTTCGGGTAAGCGTTAGGGTTAAGGTTAGGGTTAGGGTTAGGGTTAGGGGACGGGGACGGTTTAGGGTACAGGTTAGGGTACGACAACGGTTTAGGGTGAGCGTACGTTTTAGGGTACGGGTTAGTGTTAGCGTACGGGTTAGGATTAGGGGACGGGTGAGGGTAAGGCTTCGGGTAAGGGTTAGGATTAGGGTTAGGGTTAGGGGACGGGGACGGTTTAGGGTACAAGTTAGGGTACGACAACGGTTTAGGGTGAGCGTACGTGTTAGGGTACTGGTTAGTGTTAGCGTACGGGTTAGGATTAGGGAACGGGTGAGGGTAAGGCTTCGGGTAAGGGTTAGGGTTAGGGTTAGGGGACGGGGACGGTTTAGGTTACAGGTTAGGGTACGACAAAGGTTTAGGTTGAGCGTACGTGTTAGGGTACGGGTTAGTGTTAGCGTAAGGGTTAGGATTAGCGGACGGGTGAGGGTAAGTCTTCGGGTAAGGGTTAGGGTTAGGGTTAGCGTTAGGGGACAGGGACGCTTTAGGGTACAGGTTAGGGTACGACAATGGTTTAGGGTGAGCGTACGTGTTAGGGTACGTGTTAGTGTTAGCGTACGGGTTAGGATTAGGGGACGGGTGAGGGTAAGGCTTCGGGTAAGGGTTAGGGTTAGGGTTAGGGTTAGGGGACGGGGTCGGCGACGATTTAGGGTACAGGTTAGTGTACGACAACGGTTTACGGTGAGCGTACATGTTAGGGTACGGGTTAGTGTTAGCGTACGGGTTAGGATTCGGGGACGGGTGAGGGTAAGGCTTCGGGTAAGCGTTAGGGTTCGGGTTAGGGTTAGGGTTAGGGTTAGTGGACAGGGACGGTTTAGGGTACAGGTTAGGGTACGACAACGGTTTAGGGTGAGCGTACGTTTTAGGGTATGCGTTCGTGTTAGCGTACGGGTTAGGATTAGGGGACGGGTGAGGGTAAGGCTTCGGGTAAGGGTTAGGGTTAGGTTTAGGGGATGGGGACGGTTTAGGGTACAGGTTAGGGTACGACAACGGTTTAGGGTGAGCGTACGTGTTAGGGTACGGGTTAGTGTTAGCATACGGGTTAGGATTAGGGGACGGGTGAGGGTAAGGCTTCGGGTAAGGGTTAGGGTTAGGGTTAGGGTTAGGGTTAGGGTTAGGGGACAGGGATGGTTTAGGGTAAATGTTAGGGTACGACAACGGTTTAGGGTGAGCGTACGTGTTAGAGTACGGGTTAGTGTTAGCGTACGGGTTAGGATTATGGGACGGTTGAGGGTAAGGCTTCGGGTAAGGGTTAGGGTTAGTGTTAGGGTTAGGGTTAGGGTTAGGGGACGGGGACGGTTTAGGGTACAGGTTAGGGTACGACAACGGTTTAGGGTGAGCGTACGTGTTAGGGTACGGGTTAGTGTTAGCGTACGGTTTAGGATTAGGGGACGGGTGAGGTTAAGGCTTCGGGTAAGGGTTAGGGTTAGGGTTAGGGTTAGGGTTAGGGGACGGGGACGGTTTAGGGTACAGGTTAGTGTACGACAACGGTTTAGGGTGAGCGTACGTGTTAGGGTACGGGTTAGTGTTAGCGTACGGTTTAGGATTAGGTTACGGGTGAGGGTAAGCCTTCGGGTAAGTTTAGGGTTAGGGTTAGGGTTAGGATTAGGGGACGGGGACGGTTTAGGGTACAGGTAAGGGTACGACAACGGTTTAGGGTGAGCGTACGTGTTAGGGTATGGGTTAGTGTTAGCGTACGGGTTAGGATTAGGGGACGGGTGAGGTTAAGGCTTCAGGTAAGGGTTAGGGTTTGGGTTAGAGTTAGGTTTAGGGTTAGGGTTAGGGGACGGGGACGGTTTAGGGTACAGGTTAGGGTACGACAATGGTTTAGGCTGAGCGTACGTGTTAGGGTACGTGTTAGTGTTAGCGTACGGGTTAGGATTAGGGGACGGGTGAGGGTAAGGCTTCGGGTAAGGGTTAGGGTTAGGGTTAGGGTTAAGGTTAGGGTTAGGGGATGTGGACAGTTTAGGGTACAGGTTAGGGTACGACAATGGTTTAGGGTGAGCGTACGTGTTAGGGTATGTGTTAGTGTTAGCGTACGGGTTAGGAATAGGGGACGGGTGAGGGTAAGGCTTCGGGTAAGGTTTAGGGTTAAGGTTAGGGTTAGGGGACGGGGACGGGGACGCTTTAGGGTACAGGTTAGGGTACGACAACGGTTTAGGGTGAGCGTACGTGTTATGGTGTGGGTTAGTGTTTGCGTACGGGTTAGGAATAGGGGACGGGTGAGGGTAAGGCTTCGGGTAAGGGTTAGGGTTAGGGTTAGGGTTAGGGTTAGGGTTAGGGGACGGGGACGGGGACGGTTTAGGGTACAGGTTAGGGTACGACAACGGTTTAGGGTGAGCGTACGTGTTAGGGTACGGGTTAGTGTTAGCGAACGGGTTAGGATTAGGGGACGGGTGAGGGTAAGGCTTCGGGTAAGGTTTAGTGTTAGGGTTAGGGTTAGGGTTAGGGTTAGAGGACGGGGACGGTTTAGGGTACATGTTAGGGTACGACAATGGTTTAGGGTGATCGTACGTGTTAGGGTACGGGTTAGTGTTAGCGTACGGGTTAGGATTAGGGGACGGGTGAGGGTAAGGCTTCGGGTAAGGGTTAGGGTTAGGGTTAGGGTTAGGGTTAAGGGACGGGGACGGGGACGGTTTAGGGTACAGGTTAGGATACGTCAACGGTTTAGGGTGAGCGTACGTTTTGGGTACGAGTTAGTGTTAGCGTACGGTTTAGGATTAGGGGACGGGTGAGGTTAAGGCTTCGGGTAAGGGTTAGGGTTAGGGTTAGGGTTAGGGTTAGGGGATGGGGACGGGGACGGTTTAGGGTACAGGTTAGGGTACGACAACGGTTTAGGGTGAGCGTACGTGGTAGGGTACGGGTTAGTGTTAGCGTACGGGTTAGGATTAGGGGACGGGTGAGGTTAAGGCTTCGGGTAAGGGTTAGGGTTAGGGTTAGGGTTAGGGTTAGGGGACGGGGACGGTTTAGGGTACAGGTTAGGGTACGACAATGGTTTAGGGTGAGCGTACGTGTTAGGGTACGGTTTAGTGTTAGCGTACGGGTTAGGTTTAGGGGACGGGTGAGGGTAAGGCTTCTGGTAAGGGTTAGGTTTACGGTTAGGGTTAGGGTTAGGGTTAGGGGACGGGGACGGTTTAGGGTACAGGTTAGGGTACGACAACGGTTTAGGGTGAGCTTACGTGTTAGGGTACGGGTTAGTGTTCGCGTACGGGTTAGGATTCGGGACGGGTGAGGGTAAGGCTTCGGGTAAGGGTTAGGGTTAAGGTTAGGGTTAGGGTTAGGGTTAGGGTTAGGGGACGGTTTAGGGTACAGGTTAGGGTACGACAACGGTTTAGGGTGAGCGTACGTGTTAGGGTACGGGTTAGTGTTAGCGTACGGATTAGGATTAGGGGACGGGTGAGGGTAAGGCTTCGGGTAAGGGTTAGTGTTAGGGTTAGGGTTAGGGTTAGGGGACGGGGACGGGGACGGTTTAGGGTACAGGTTAGGGTACGACAACGGTTTAGGGTGAGCGTACGTGTTAGGGTACGGGTTAGTGTTAGCGTACAGTTTAGGATTCGGGGACGGGTGAGGGTAAGGCTTCGGGTAAGGGTTAGTGTTAGGGTGGGGTTACGGTTAGGGGATGGGGACGGTTTAGGGTACAGGTTAGGGTACGACAACGGTTTAGGGTGAGCGTACGTGTTAGGGTACGGGTTAGTGTTAGCGTAAGGGTTAGGATTAGCGGACGGGTGAGGGTAAGTCTTCTGGTAAGGGTTAGGGTTAGGGTTAGCGTTAGGGGACGGGGACGCTTTAGGGTACAGGTTAGGGTACGACAATGGTTTAGGGTGAGCGTACGTGTTAGGGTACGGGTTAGTGTTAGCGTACGGGTTAGGATTAGGGGCCGGGTGAGGGTAAGGCTTCGGGTAAGGGTTAGGGTTAGGGTTAGGGTTAGGGGACGGGGTCGGCGACGATTTAGGGTACAGGTTAGTGTACGACAACGGTTTAGGGTGAGCGTACATGTTAGGGTACGGGTTAGTGTTAGCGTACGGGTTAGGATTAGGGGACGGGTGAGGGTAAGGCTTCGGGTAAGCGTTAGGGTTCGGGTTAGGGTTAGGGTTAGGGTTAGTGGACGGGGACGGTTTAGGGTACAGGTTAGGGTACGACAACGGTTTAGGGTGAGCGTACGTTTTAGGGTATGGGTTCGTGTTAGCGTACGGGTTAGGATTAGGGGACGGGTGAGGGTAAGGCTTCGGGTAAGGGTTAGGGTTAGGTTTAGGGGACGGGGACGGTTTAGGGTACAGGTTAGGGTACGACAACGGTTTAGGGTGAGCGTACGTGTTAGGGTACGGGTTAGTGTTAGCATACGGGTTAGGATTAGGGGACGGGTGAGGGTAAGGCTTCGGGTAAGGGTTAGGGTTAGGGTTAGGGTTAGGGTTAGGGTTAGGGGACAGGGATGGTTTAGGGTACAGGTTAGTGTACGACAACGGTTTAGGGTGAGCGTACGTGTTAGGGTACGGGTTAGTGTTAGCGTACGGTTTAGGATTAGGTTACGGGTGAGGGTAAGTCTTCGGGTAAGGTTAGGGTTAGGGTTAGGGTTAGGATTAGGGGACGGGGACGGTTTAGGGTACAGGTAAGGGTACGACAACGGTTTAGGGTGAGCGTACGTGTTAGGGTATGGGTTAGTGTTAGCGTACGGGTTAGGATTAGGGGACGGGTGAGGTTAAGGCTTCAGGTAAGGGTTAGGGTTTGGGTTAGAGTTAGGTTTAGGGTTAGGGTTAGGGGACGGGGACGGTTTAGGGTACAGGTTATGGTACGACAATGGTTTAGGCTGAGCGTACGTGTTAGGGTACGTGTTAGTGTTAGCGTACGGGTTAGGATTAGGGGACTGGTGAGGGTAAGGCTTCGGGTAAGGGTTAGGGTTAGGGTTAGGGTTAGGGTTAAGGGACGGGGACGGGGACGGTTTAGGGTACAGGTTAGGGTACGACAACGGTTTAGGGTGAGCGTACGTGTTAGGGTACGGGTTAGTGTTAGCGTACGGGTTAGGATTAGGTGACGGGTGAGGGTAAGACTTTGGGTAAGGGTTAGGGTTAGGAATAGGGTTAGGGGACGGGGACGGTTTAGGGTACACGTTAGAGTACGACAACGGTTTAGGGTGAGCGTACGTGTTAGGGTACGGGTTAGTGTTAGCGTACGGGTTAGGATTAGGGGACGGGTGAGGGTAAGGCTTCGGGTAAGGGTTAGGGTTAGGGTTAGGGTTAGGATTAGGGTTAGGGGACGGGGACGGTGACGGTTTAGGGTACAGGTTAGGGTACGACAACGGTTTAGGGTGAGCGTACGTGTTAGGGTACGGGTTAGTGTTAGCGTACGGGTTAGGAATAGGGGACGGGTGAGGGTACGGCTTCGGGTAAGGGTTAGGGTTAGGGTTACGTTTAGGGTTAGGGTTAGGTGACGGGGACGGGGACGATTTAGGGTACAGTTTAGGGTACGACAACGGTTTAGGGTGAGCGTACGTGTTAGGGTACGGGTTAGTGTTAACGTACGGGTTAGGATTAGGGGACGTGTGTGTGTAAGGATTCGGGTAAGGGTTAGGGTTAGGCTTAGGGTTAGGTTTAAGGGACGGAGACGGTTTAGGATACAGGTTAGGGTACGACAATGGTTTAGTGTGAGCGTACGTGTTAGGGCATGGGTTAGTGTTAGAGTACGGGTTAGGATTAGGGGACGGGTTAGGGTAAGGCTTCGGGTAAGTGTTACGGTTAGGGTTAGGGTTAGGATTAGGGTTAGGGGATGGTGACGGTTTAGGGTACAGGTTAGGGTACGACAACGGTTTAGGGTGAGCGTACGTGTTAGGGTACGGCTTAGTGTTAGCGTACGGGTTAGGATTAGGGGACGGGTGAGGGTAAGGCTTCGGGTAAGGGTTAGGGTTAGGGTTAGGGTTAGGGTTAGGGGATGGGGATGGGGACGGTTTAGGGTACAGGTTAGGGTACGACAACGGTTTAGGGTGAGCGTACGTGGTAGGGTACGGGTTAGTGTTAGCGTACGGGTTAGGATTAGGGGACGGGTGAGGTTAAGGCTTCGGGTAAGGGTTAGGGTTAGGGTTAGGGTTAGGGGACGGTTTAGGGTACAGGTTAGGGTACGACAACGGTTTAGGGTGAGCGTACGTGTTAGGGTACGGGTTATTGTTAGCGTACGGGTTAGGATTAGGGGACGGGTGGGGTAAGGCTTCGGGTAAGGGTTAGGCTTAGGCTTAGGGTTAGGGTTAGCTTTAGGGGACGGGGACGGTTTAGGGTACAGGTTAGGGTACGACAACGGTTTAGGATGAGCGTAAGTGTTAGGGTACGGTTTAGTGTTAGCGTACGGGTGAGGATTAGGGGACGGGTGAGGGTAAGGCTTCGGGTAAGGATTAGTGTTAGGGTTAGAGTTAGGGTTAGGGTTACGGGACGGGGACGGTTTAGGGTGAGCGTACGTGTTAGGGTACGGGTTAGTGTTAGCGTACGGATTAGGATTACGGGAAGGGTGAGGGTAAGGCTTCGGGTAAGGGTTAGGGTTAGGGTTAGGGTTAGGGTTAGGGGACGGGCACGGGGACGGTTCAGGGTACAGGTTAGTGTACGACAACAGTTTAGGGTGAGCGTACGTGATAGGGTACGGATTAGTGTTAGCGTACGGGTTAGGATTAGGGGACGGGTGAGGGTAAGGCTTCGGGTAAGGGTTAGGGTTAGGTTTAGGGTTAGGGGACGGGGACGGGGACGGTTTAGGGTACAGGTTAGGGTACAAAAACCGTTTAGGGTGAGCGTACGTGTTAGGGTAGGGGTTAGTGTTAGCGTACGGGTTAGGATTAGGGGACGGGTGAGGGTAAGGCTTCGGGTAAGGGTTAGGGTTAGGGTTAGGGTTAGGGTTAGGTTTAGGGAACGGGGATGGTTTAGGGTAAAGGTTAGCGTACGACAACGGTTTAGGGTGAGCGTACGTGTTAGAGTACGGGTTAGTGTTAGCGTACGGGTTAGGATTAGGGGACGGGTTAGGGTAAGGCTTCGGGTAAGGGTTAGGGATAGGGTTAGGGTTAGGGTTAGGGGACAGGGACGGTTTAGGGTACAGGTTAGTGTACGACAACGGTTTAGGGTGAGTGTACGTGTTAGGTTACGGGTTAGTGTTGGCGTACGGTTTAGGATTAGGGGACGGGTGAGGATACGGCTTCGGGTAAGAGTTAGGGTTAGGGTTAGGGTTAGGGGACGGGGACGGGGACGGTTTAGGGTACAGGTTAGGGTACGACAACGGTTTAGGGTGAGCGTACGTGTTAGGGTACGGGTTAGTGTTAGCGTACGTGTTAGGATTAGGGGACGGGTGAGGGTAAGGCTTCGGGTAAGTGTTAGTGTTAGGGTTCGGGTTAGGGTTAGTGTTAGGAGACGGGGCGGTTTAGGGTACATGTTAGGGTACGACAACGATTTAGGGTGAGCGTAGGTGTTAGGGTATGGATTAGTGTTAGCGTACGGGTTAGGATTAGTGGACGGGTGAGTGTAAGGCTTCGGGTAAGGGTTAGGGTTAGGGTTAGGGTTAGGGTTAGGGGACGGGGACGGTTTAGGGTACAGGTTAGTGTACGACAACGGTTTAGGGTGAGCGTACATGTTAGGTTACGGGTTAGTGCTGGCGTACGGGTTAGGATTAGGGGACGGATGAGGATACGGCTTCGGGTAAGGGTTAGGGTTAGGGTTAGGGGACGGGGACGGGGACGGGGACGGTTTAGGGTACAGGTTAGGGTACGACAACGGTTTAGGGTGAGCGTACGTGTTAGGGTACGGGTTAGTGTTAGCGTACGGTTTAGGATTAGGGGACGGGTGAGGTTAAGGCTTCGGGTAAGGGTTAGGGTTAGGGTTAGGGTTAGGGTTAGGGGATGGGGACGGGGACGGTTTAGGGTACAGGTTAGGGTACGACAACGGTTTAGGGTGAGCGTACGTGTTAGGGTATGGGTTAGTGTTAGCGTACGGGTTAGGATTAGGGGACGGGTGAGGGTAAGGCTTCGGGAAAGGGTTAGGGTTAGGTTTAGGGTTAGGGGACGGGCACGGGGACGGTTTAGGGTACATGTTAGTGTACGACAACGGTTTAGGGTGAGCGTACCTGTTAGGGTACGGGTTAGTGTTAGCGTACGGGTTAGGATTAGGGGATGGGTGAGGGTAAGGCTTCGGGTAAGGGTTAGGGTTAGGGTTAGGGTTAGGGTTAGGTTTAGGGTACGGGGACGGTTTAGGGTACAGGTTAGTGTACGACAACGGTTTAGGGTTAGCGTACGTGTTAGGGTAAGGTTTAGTGTTAGCGTACAGGTTAGGATTAGGGGTCGGGTGAGGGTAAGGCTTCGGGTAAGGGTTAGGGTTAGTTTTAGGGTTAGGGTTAGGGTTAGGGGACGGGGACGGTTTAGGGTACAGGTTAGGGTACGACAACGGTTTAGGGTTAGCGTACGTTTTAGGGTGTGGGTTAGTGTTTGCATACGGGGTAGGAATAGGGGAGGGGTGAGGGTAAGGCTTCGGATAAGGGTTAGGGTTAGGGTTAGGGTTAGGGTTAGGGGACGGGGACGGGGACGGGGACGGTTGAGGGTACAAGTTAGGGTACGACAACGGTTTAGGGTGAGCGTACGTGTTAGGGTATGTGTTAGTGTTAGCGTACGGGTTAGGATTCGGGGACGGGTGAGTGTAAGGCTTCGGGTAAGGGTTAGGGTTAGGGTTAGGGTTAGTTTTAGGGTTAGGGGACGGGGACGGTTTAGGGTACATGTTAGGGTACGACAACGGTTTAGGGTGAGCGTACGTGTTAGGGTACGGGTTAGTGTTAGCGTACGGGTTAGGATTAGGGGACGGGTGATGGTAAGGCTTCGGGTAAGGGTTAGGGTTAGGGTTAGGGTTAGGGTTAAGGGACGGGGACGGGGAAGGTTTAGGGTACAGGTTAGGGTACGACAACGGTTTAGGGTGAGCGTACGTGTTAGGGTACGGGTTAGTGTTAGCGTACGGGTTAGGATTAGGGGGCGGGTGAGGGTAAGACTTCGGGTAAGGGTTAGGGTTAGGGATAGGGTTAGGGGATGGGGACGGTTTAGGGTAAAGGTTAGGGTACGACAACGGTTTAGGTTGAGCGTACGTGTTAGGGTACGGTTTAGTGTTAGTGTACGGGTTAGGATTAGGGGACGGGTGAGGGTAAGGCTTCGGGTAAGGGTTAGGGTTAGGGTTAGGGTTAGGTTTAGGGTTAGGGGACGGGGACGGGGACGGTTTAGGGTACAGGTTAGGGTACGACAACGGTTTAGGGTGAGCGTACGTGTTAGGGTACGGGTTAGTGTTAGCGTACGGGTTAGGATTAGGGGACGGGTGAGGGTAAGGCTTCGGGTAAGTGTTAGGGTTAGGGTTAGGGTTAGGTGACGGGGACGGGGACGATTTAGGGTACAGTTTAGGGTACGACAACGGTTTAGGGTGAGCGTACGTGTTAGGGTACGGGTTAGCGTTAGCGTACGGGTTAGGATTAGGGGACGGTTGAGGGTAAGGATTCGGGTAAGGGTTAGGGTTAGGGTTAGGGTTAAGGGACGGAGACGGTTTAGGATACAGGTTAGGGTACGACAACGGTTTAGTGTGAGCGTACGTGTTAGGGCACGGGTTAGTGTTAGCTTACGGGTTAGGATTAGGGGACGGGTGACAGTAAGGCTTCGGGTAAGTGTTAGGGTTAGGTTTAGGATTAGGGTTAGGGTTAGGGTACGGGGACGGTTTAGGGTACAGGTTAGGGTACGACAACGGTTTAGGGTGAGCGTACGTGTTAGGGTACGGGTTAGTGTTAGCGTACGGGTTAGGATTAGGGGACGGGTGAGGGTAAGGCTTCAGGTAAGGGTTAGGGTTAAGGTTAGTGTTAGGGGGCGGGGACGGTTTAGGGTACAGGTTAGGGTACGACAACGGTTTAGGGTGAGCGTATGTGTTGGGTACGGGTTAGTGTTAGCGTACGGGTTAGGATTAGGGGACGGGTGAGGGTAAGGCTTCGGGTAAGGGTTAGGGTTAGGGTTAGGGTTAGGGTTAGGGGACGGGGATGGTTTAGGGTACATGTTAGGGTACGACAACGATTTAGGGTGAGCGTAGGTGTTAGGGTACGGATTAGTGTTAGCGTACGGGTTAGGATTAGGTGACGGGTGAGGGTAAGGCTTCGGGTAAGGGTTAGGGTTAGGGTTAGGGTTAGGGTTAGGGGACGGGGACGGTTTAGGGTACAGGTTAGGGTACGACAACAGTTTAGGTTGAGCGTACGTGTTAGGGTACGGGTTAGTGTTAGCGTACGGGTTAGGATTAGGGGATGGTTGAGGGTAAGGCTTCGGGTAAAGGTTATGGTTTGGGTTAGGGTTAGAGTTAGGCTTAGGGGACGGGGACGGTTTAGGGTACAGGTTAGGGTACGACAACGGTTTAGGGTGAGCGTACGTGTTAGGGTACGGGTTAGTGTTAGCGTACAGGTTAGGATTAGCGGACGGGTGAGTGTAAGGCTTCGGGTAAGGGTTAGGGTTAGGGTTAGGGTTAGGGTTAGGGGACGGGGACGGTTTAGGGTACAGGTTAGGGTACGACAACGGTTTAGGGTGAGTGTACGTGTTAGGGTACGGGTTAGTGTTAGCGTACGGGTTAGGAATAGGGGACGGGTGAGGGTAAGGCTACAGGTAAGGGTTAGGGTTAGGGTTAGGGTTAGGGTTAGGGGACGGGGACGGTTTAGCGTACAGGTTAGTGTACGACAACGATTTAGGGTGAGCGTACGTGTTAGGTTACGGGTTAGTGTTAGCGTACGGGTTAGGATTATGGAACGGGTGAGGGTAAGTCTTCGGGTAAGGGTTAGGGTTAGGTTTAGGGTTAGGGTTAGGGGACGGGGGCAGTTTAGGGTACAGGTTAGGGTACGACAACGGTTTAGGGTGAGCGTACGTGTTAGGGTACGGTTTAGTGTTAGCGTACGGGTTAGGATTAAGGGACGGGTGAGGGTAAGGCTTCGGGAAAGGGTTAGGGTTAGGGTTAGGGTTAGGGTTAGGGGACGAGGACGGTTTAGGGTACAGGTTAGGGTACGACAACGGTTTAGGGTGATCGTTCCTGTTAGGGTACGTGTTAGTGTTAGCGTACGGGTTAGGATTAGGGGACGGTTGAGGGTATGGCTTCGGGTAAGGGTTAGGGTTAGGGTTATTGTTAGGGTTAGGGGACGGGGACGGTTTAGGGTACAGGTTAGGGTACGACAACGGTTTAGGGTGAGCGTACGTGTTAGGGTACAGGTTATTGTTAGCGTAAGGGTTAGGATTAGGGGACGGGTGAGGGTAAGGCTTCGGGTAAGGGTTAGGGTTAGGGTTAGGGTTAGGATTAGGGGACGGGGACGGTTTAGGGTACAGGTTAGGGTACGACAACTGTTTAGGGTGAGCGTACGTGTTAGGGTACGTGTTAGTGTTAGCGTACGGGTTATGATTAGGGGACGGTTGAGGGTATGGCTTCGGGTAAGGGTTAGGGTTAGGGTTAGGGTTAGGGTTAGGGTTAGGGGACGGGGACGCTTTAGGGTACAGGTTAGGGTACGACAACGGTTTAGGGTGAGCGTACGTGTTAGGCTACGGGTTAGTGTTAGCGTACGGTTAGGATTAGGGGACGGGTGAGGGTAAGGCTTCGGGTAAGGGTTAGGGTTAGGGTTATGTTTAGGTTTAGGGTTAGGGGACGGGGACGGTTTAGGGTACAGTTTAGGGTACGACAACGGTTTAGGGTGAGCGTACGTGTTAGGGTAAGGGTTAGGGTTAGCGTACAGGTTAGGATTAGGGGTCGGGTGAGGGTAAGGCTTCGGGTAAGGGTTAGGGTTAGGGTTAGGTTTAGGGTTAGGGGACGGGGACGGGGACGGTTTAGGGTACAGGTTAGGGTACGACAACGGTTTAGGGTGAGCGTACGTGTTAGGGTGTGGGTTAGTGTTTGCGTACGGGTTAGGAATAGGGGAAGGGTGAGGTTAAGGCTTCGGGTAAGGGTTAGGGTTAGGGTTAGGGTTAGGGTTAGGGGACGGGGACGGGGACGGGGACGGTTTAGGGTACAAGTTAGGGTACGACAAAGGTTTAGGGTGAGCGTACGTGTTAGGGTACGGGTTAGTGTTAGCGTACGGGTTAGGATTAGGGGACGGGTGAGGGTAAGGCTTCGGGTAAGGGTTAGGGTTAGGGTTAGGGTTAGTGTTAGGGTTAGGGGACGGGGACGGTTTAGGGTACATGTTAGGGTACGACAACGGTTTAGGGTGAGCGTACGTTTTAGGGTACGGGTTAGTGTTAGCGTACGGGTTAGGATTAGTGGACGGGTGAGGGTAAGGCTTCGGGTAAGGGTTAGGGTTAGGGTTAGGGTTAGGGTTAAGGGACGGGGACGGGGACGGTTTAGGGTACAGGTTAGGGTACGACAACGGTTTAGGGTGAGCGTACGTGTTAGGGTACGGGTTAGTGTTAGCGTACGGGTTAGGATTAGGGGACGGGTGACGGTAAGACTTCGGGTAAGGGTTAGGGTTAGGGATAGGGTTAGGGGACGGGGACGGTTTAGGGTACAGGTTAGGGTACGACAACGGTTTAGGGTGAGCGTACGTGTTAGGGTACGGGTTAGTGTTAGCGTACGGGATAGGATTAGGGGACGGGTGAGGGTAAGGCTTCGGGTAAGGGTTAGGGTTAGGGTTAGGGTTAGGGTTAGGGTTAGGGGACGGGGACGGTTTAGGGTACATGTTAGGGTACGACAACGATTTAGGGTGAGCGTACGTGTTAGGGTACGGGTTAGTGATAGCGTACGGGTTAGGATTAGGGGTCGGGTGAGGGTAAGGCTTGGGGTAAGGGTTAGGGTTAGGGTTAGGGTTAGGTTTAGGGTTAGGGGACGGGGACGGGGACGGTTTAGGGTACAGGTTAGGGTATGACAACGGTTTAGGGTGAGCGTACGTGTTAGGGTACGGGTTAGTGATAGCGTACGGGTTAGGATTAGGGGTCGGGTGAGGGTAAGGCTTCGGGTAAGGGTTAGGGTTAGGTTTAGGGTTAGTGTTAGGGTTAGGGGACGCGGACGGTTTAGGGTACATGTTAGGGTTCGACAACGGTTTAGGGTGAGCGTACGTGTTAGGGTACGGGTTAGTGTTAGCGTACGTGTTAGGATTAGGGGACGGGTGAGGGTAAGGCTTCGGGAAAGGGTTAGGGTTAGGGTTAGGGTTAGGGTTAGGGGACGGGCACGGGAACGGTTTAGGCTACAGGTTAGGGTACGACACCGGTTTAGGGTGAGGGTACGTGTTAGGGTACGGGTTAGTGTACGAGTTAGGATTAGGGGACGGGTTAGGGTAAGGCTTCGGGTAAGGGTTAGGATTAGGGTTAGGGTTAGGGTTAGGGTTAGGGGACGGGGACGGTTTAGGGTACAGGTTAGGGTACGACAACGGTTTAGGGTGAGCGTACGTGTTAGGTTACGGGTTACTGTTAGCGTACGGGTTAGGATTAGGGGACGGGTGAGGGTTAGGCTTCAGGTAAGGGTTAGGGTTAGGGTTAGGGTTAGGGTTAGGGT
This sequence comes from Delphinapterus leucas, assembly GCF_059928025.1. NCBI lineage: Eukaryota > Metazoa > Chordata > Mammalia > Artiodactyla > Monodontidae > Delphinapterus > Delphinapterus leucas. Next base: position 7,529,449 of record NW_028322248.1, read on the forward strand.
TAGGGGACGGGGATGGTTTAGGGTAAAGTTTAGGGTACGACAACGGTTTCGGGTGAGCGTACGTGTTAGAGTACGGGTTAGTGTTAGCGTACGGGTTAGGATTAGGGGACGGGTTAGGGTAAGGCTTCGGGTAAGGGTTAGGGATAGGGTTAGGGTTAGGGTTAGGGGACAGGGACGGTTTAGGGTACAGGTTAGTGTACGACAACGGTTTAGGGTGAGTGTACGTGTTAGGTTACGGGTTAGTGTTGGCGTACGGTTTAGGATTAGGGGACGTGTGAGGATACGGCTTCGGGTAAGGGTTAGGGTTAGGGTTAGGGGACGGGGACGGGGACGGTTTAGGGTACAGGTTAGGGTACGACAACGGTTTAGGGTGAGCGTACGTGTTAGGGTACGGGTTAGTGTTAGCGTACGTGTTAGGATTAGGGGACGGGTGAGGGTAAGGCGTCGGGTTAGTGTTAGGGTTAGGGTTAGGGTTAGGGTTAGTGTTAGGAGACGGGGACGGTTTAGGGTACATGTTAGGGTACGACAACGATTTAGGGTGAGCGTAGGTGTTAGGGTATGGATTAGTGTTAGCGTACGGGTTAGGATTAGGGGACGGGTGAGGGTAAGGCTTCGGGTAAGGGTTAGGGTTAGGGTTAGGGTTAGGGTTAGGGGACGGGGACTGGGACGGTTTAGGGTACAGGTTAGGGTACGACAACAGTTTAGGTTGAGCGTACGTGTTAGGGTATGGGTTAGTGTTAGCGTACGGTTTAGGATTAGGGGATGGGTGAGGGTAAGGCTTCGGGTAAAGGTTAGGGTTAGGGTTAGGGTTAGAGTTAGGGTTAGGGGACGGGGACGGTTTAGGATACAGGTTAGGGTACGACAACGGTTTAGGGTGAGCGTACGTGTTAGGGTACGGGTTAGTGTTAGCGTACGGGTTAGGATTAGGGGACGGTTGAGGGTAAGGCTTCGGGTAAGTGTTAGGGTTAGGGTTAGGGTTAGGGTTAGGGGACAGGGACGGTTTAGGGTACAGGTTAGGGTACGTCAACGGTTTAGGGTGAGCGTATGTCTTAGGGTACGGGTTAGTGTTAGTGTACGGGTTAGGATAAGGGGACGGGTGAGGGTAAGGGTTCGGGTAAGGGTTAGGGTTAGGGTTAGGGTTAGGGTTAGGGTTAGGGGACGGGGACGGTTTAGGGTACAGGTTAGGGTACGACAACGGTTTAGGGTGAGCGTACGTGTTAGGGTACGGGTTAGTGTTAGCGTACGGGTTAGGATTAGGGGACGGGTGAGGGTAAGGCTTCGGGAAAGGGTTAGGGTTAGGGTTAGGTTTAGGGTTAGGGGACGGGCACGGGGACGGTTTAGGGTACAGGTTAGGGTACGACAACGGTTTAGGGTGAGGGTACGTGTTAGGGTACGGGTTAGTGTTAGCGTACGGGTTAGGATTAGGGTACGGGTGACGGTAAGGCTTCGGGTAACGGTAAGGGTTAGGGTTAGGGTTAGGGTTAGGGTTAGGGGACGGGGACGGCTTAGGGTACAGGTTAGGGTACGACAACGGTTTAGAGTGAGCGTAAGTGTTAGGGTACGGATTAGTGTTAGCGTACGAGTTAGGATTAGGGGACGGGTGAGTGTAAGGCTTCGGGTAAGGGTTAGGGTTAGGGTTAGGCTTAGGGTTAGGGGACGGGGACGGTTTAGGATACAGGTTAGGGTACGACAACTGTTTAGTGTGAGCGTACGTGTTAGGGCATGGGTTAGTGTTAGCGTACGGGTTAGGATTAGGGGACGGGTGACAGTAAGGCTTCGGGTAAGTGTTAGGGTTAGGTTTAGGGTTAGGGTTAGGGTTAGGGGACGGGGACGGTTTAGGGTACAGGTTAGGGTACGACAACGGTTTAGGGTGAGCGTACGTGTTAGGGTACGGGTTAGTGTTAGCGTACGGGTTACGATTAGGGGACGGGTGAGGGTAAGGCTTCGGGTAAGGGTTAGGGTTAGGGTTAGGGTTAGGGTTAGGGGGCGGGGACGGTTTAGGGTACAGGTTATGGTACGACAACGGTTTAGGGTGAGCGTATGTTTTGGATACGTGTTAGTGTTAGCGTACGGTTTAGGATTAGGGGACGGGTGAGGTTAAGGCTTCGGGTAAGGGTTAGGGTTAGGGTTAGGGTTAGGGTTAGGGGATGGGGACGGGGACGGATTAGGGTACAGGTTAGGGTACGACAACGGTTTAGGGTGAGCGTACGTGTTAGGGTACGGGTTAGTGTTAGCGTACGGGTTAGGATTAGGGGACGGGTGAGGGTTAGGCTTCCGGAAAGGGTTAGGGTTAGGGTTAGGTTTAGGGTTAGGGGACGGGCACGGGGACGGTTTAGGGTACAGGTTAGTGTACGAGAACGGTTTAGGGTGAGGGTACGTGTTAGGGTACGGGTTAGTGTTAGCGTACGGGTTAGGATTAGGGGACGGGTGAGGGTAAGGCTTCGGGTAAGTGTTAGGGTTAGGGATAGGGTTAGGGTTAGGGTTAGGGGACGGGGACGGCTTAGGGTACAAGTTAGGGTACGACAACGGTTTAGAGTGAGCGTAAGTGTTAGGGTACGGATTAGTGTTAGCGTACAGGTTAGGATTAGCGGACGGGTGAGTGTAAGGCTTCGGGTAAGGGTTAGGGTTAGGGTTAGGGTTAGGGTTAGGGTTAGGGGACGGGTACGGTTTAGGGTACAGGTTAGGGTACGACAACGGTTTAGGGTGAGCGTACGTGTTAGGGTACGGGTTAGTGTTAGCGTACGGGTTAGGAATAGGGGACGGGTGAGGGTAAGGCTACAGGTAAGGGTTAGGGTTAGGGTTAGGGTTAGGGGACGGGGACGGTTTAGGGTACAGGTTAGGGTACGACAACGATTTAGGGTGAGCGTACGTGTTAGGTTACGGGTTAGTGTTAGCGTACGGGTTAGGATTAGGGAACGGGTGAGGGTAAGTCTTCGGGTAAGGGTTAGGGTTAGGGTTAGGGTTAGGGTTAGGGGACGGGGGCAGTTTAGGGTACAGGTTAGGGTACGACAACGGTTTAGGGTGAGCGTACGTGTTAGGGTACGGGTTAGTGTTAGCGTACGGGTTAGGATTAGGGGACGGGTGAGGGTAAGGCTTCGGGTAAGGGTTAGGGTTAGGGTTAGGGTTAGGGTTAGGGGACGAGGACGGTTTAGGGTACAGGTTAGGGTACGACAACAGTTTAGGGTGAGCGTACGTGTTAGGGTACGTGTTAGTGTTAGCGTACGGGTTAGGATTAGGGGACGGTTGAGGGTATGGCTTCGGGTAAGGGTTAGGGTTAGGGTTAGGGTTAGGGTTAGGGGACGGGGACGCTTTAGGGTACAGTTTAGGGTACGACAACGGTTTAGGGTGAGCGTACGTGTTAGGGTACAGGTTATTGTTAGCGTAAGGGTTAGGATTAGGGGACGGGTGAGGGTAAGGCTTCGGGTAAGGGTTAGGGTTAGGGTTAGGGTTAGGGTTAGGGGACGGGGACGGTTTAGGGTACAGGTTAGGGTACGACAACGGTTTAGGGTGAGCGTACGTGTTAGGGTACGTGTTAGTGTTAGCGTACGGGTTATGATTAGGGGACGGTTGAGGGTATGGCTTCGGGTAAGGGTTAGGGTTAGGGTTAGGGTTAGGGTTAGGGTTAGGGGACGGGGACGCTTTAGGGTACAGGTTAGGGTACGACAACGGTTTAGGGTGAGCGTACGTGTTAGGGTACAGGTTAGTGTTAGCGTACGGTTAGGATTAGGGGACGGGTGAGTTTAAGGCTTCGGGTAAGGGTTAGGGTTAGGGTTAGGGTTAGGTTTAGGGTTAGGGGACGGGGACGGTTTAGGGTACAGTTTAGGGTACGACAACGGTTTAGGGTGAGCGTACGTGTTAGGGTAAGGGTTAGTGTTAGCGTACAGGTTAGGATTAGGGGTCGGGTGAGGGTAAGGCTTCGGGTAAGGGTTAGGGTTAGGGTTAGGTTTAGGGTTAGGGGACGGGGACGGGGACGGTTTAGGGTACAGGTTAGGGTACGACAACGGTTTAGGGTGAGCGTACGTGTTAGGGTGTGGGTTAGTGTTTGCGTACGGGTTAGGAATAGGGGACAGGTGAGGGTAAGGCTTCGGGTAAGGTTTAGGGTTGGGGTTAGGGTTAGGGTTAGGGTTAAGGGACGGGGTCGGGGACGGTTTAGGGTACAGGTTACGGTACGACAACGGTTTAGGTTGAGCGTACGTGTTAGGGTACGGGTTAGTGTTAGCGTACGGGTTAGGATTGGGGACGGGTGAGGGTAAGACTTCGGGTAAGGGTTAGGGTTAGGGATAGGGTTTGGGGACGGGGATGGTTTAGGGTACAGGTTAGGGTACGACAACGGTTTAGGGTGAGCGTACGTGTTAGGGTACGGTTTAGTGTTAGCGTACGGGATAGGATTACGGGACGGGTGAGGGTAAGGCTTCGGGTAAGGGTTAGGGTTAGGGTTAGGGTTAGGGTTAGGGGACGGGGACGGGGACGGTTTAGGGTACATGTTAGGGTACGACAACGGTTTAGGGTGAGCGTACGTGTTAGGGTACGGTTTAGTGTTAGTGTACGGGTTAGGATTAGGGGACGTGTGAGGGTAAGGCTTCGGCTAAGTGTTAGGGTTAGGGTTAGGGTTAGGTTTAGGGTTAGGGGACGGGGACGGGGACGGTTTAGGGTACAGGTTAGGGTACGACAACGGTTTAGGGTGAGCGTATGTGTTAGGGTACGGGTTAGTGATAGCGTACGGGTTAGGATTAGGGGTCGGGTGTGGGTAAGGCTTCGGGTAAGGGTTAGGGTTAGGTTTAGGGTTAGTGTTAGGGTTAGGGGACGCGGACGGTTTAGGGTACATGTTAGGGTACGACAACGGTTTAGGGTGAGCGTACGTGTTAGGGTACGGGTTAGTGTTAGCATACGGGTTAGGATTAGGGGACGGGTGAGGGTAAGGCTTCGGGTAAGGTTTAGAGTTAGGGTTAGGGTTAGGGTTAAGGGACGGGGACGGGGACGGTTTAGAGTACAGTTTAGGGTACGACAACGGTTTAGGGTGAGCGTACGTGTTAGGGTACGGGTTAGTGTTAGCGTACGGGTTAGGATTAGGGGACGGGTGAGGGTAAGACTTCGGGTAAGGCTTAGGGTTAGGGATAGGGTTAGGGGACGGGGACGGTTTAGGGTACAGGTTAGGGTACGACAACGGTTTAGGGTGAGCGTACGTGTTAGGGTACGGTTTAGTGTTAGTGTACGGGTTAGGATTAGGGGACGGGTGAGGGTAAGGCTTCGGGTAAGGGTTAGGGTTAGGGTTAGTGTTAGGGTTAGGGTTAGGGTTAGGGGACTGGGACGGTTTAGGGTACAGGTTAGGGTACGACAACGGTTTAGGGTGAGCGTTTGTGTTAGGGTGTGGGTTAGTGTTTGCGTACGGGTTAGGAATAGGGGACGGGTGAGGGTAAGGCCTCGGGTAAGGGTTAGGGTTAGGGTTAGGGTTAGGGTTAGGGGACGGGGACGGTGACGGGGACGGTTTAGGGTACAGGTTAGGGTACGACAACGTTTTAGGGTGAGAGTACGTGTTAGGGTACGGGTTAGTGTTAGCGTACGGGTTAGGATTAGGGGACGGGTGAGGGTAAGGCTTCGGGTAAGGGTTAGGGTTAGGGTTAGGGTTAGTGTTAGGGTTAGGGGACGGGGACGGTTTAGGGTACATGTTAGGGTACGACAACGGTTTCGGGTGAGCGTACGTGTTAGGGTACGGGTTAGTGTTAGCGTACGGGTTAGGATTAGGGGACGGGTGAGGGTAAGGCTTCTGGTAAGGGTTAGGTTTAGGGTTAGGGTTAGGGTTAAGGGACGGGGACGGGGACGGTTTAGGGTACAAGTTAGGGTACGACAACAGTTTAGGGTGAGCGTACGTGTTAGGGTACGGGTTAGTGTTAGCGTACGGGTTAGGATTAGGGGACGGGTGAGGGTAAGGCTTCGTGTAAGGGTTAGGGTTAGGGTTAGGGTTAGGGTTAGGGGGCGGGGACGATTTAGGGTACAGTTTAAGGTACGACAACGGTTTAGGGTGAGCGTACGTGTTAGGGTACGGTTTAGTGTTAGTGTACGGGTTAGGATTAGGGGACGGGTGAGGGTAAGGCTTCGGGTAAGGGTTAGGGTTAGGGTTAGTGTTAGGGTTAGGGTTAGGGTTAGGGGACTGGGACGGTTTAGGGTACAGGTTAGGGTACGACAACGGTTTAGGGTGAGCGTACGTGTTAGGGTACGGGTTAGTGTTAGCGTACGGGTTAGGATTAGGGGACGGGTGAGGGTAAGGCTTCGGGTAAGGGTTAGGGTTAGGGTTAGGGTTAGTGTTAGGGGGCGGGGACGGTTTAGGGTACAGGTTAGGGTACGACAACGGTTTAGGGTGAGCGTATGTTTTGGGTACGGGTTAGTGTTAGCGTACGGTTTAGGATTAGGGGACGGGTGAAGTTAAGGCTTCGGGTAAGGGTTAGGGTTAGGGTTAGGGTTAGGGTTAGGGGATGGGGACGGGGACGGTTTAGGGTACAGTTTCGGGTACGACAACGGTTTAGGGTGAGCGTACGTGTTAGGGTACGTGTTAGTGTTAGCGTACGGGTTAGGATTAGGGGACGGGTGAGGGTAAGGATTCGGGTAAGGTTTAGGGTTAGGGTTAGGGTTAGGGTTAGGGGACAGGGACGGTTTAGGGTACATGTTAGGGTACGACAACGATTTAGGGTGAGCGTAGGTGTTAGGGTACGGATTAGTGTTAGCGTACGGGTTAGGATTAGGTGACGGGTGAGGGTAAGGCTTCGGGTAAGGGTTATGGTTAGGGTTAGGGTTAGGGTTAGGGGACGGGGACGCTTTAGGGTACAGGTTAGGGTACGACAACGGTTTAGGGTGAGCGTACGTGTTAGGGTACGGGTTAGTGTTAGCGTACGGGTTAGGATTAGGGGACGGGTGAGGGTAAGGCTTCGGGTAAGGGTTAGGGTTAGGGTTAGGGTTAGGGTTAGGGGGCGGGGACGATTTAGGGTACAGGTTAGGGTACGACAACGGTTTAGGGTGAGCGTACGTGTTAGGGTACGTGTTATTGTTAGCGTACGGGTTAGGATTAGGGGACGGGTGAGGGTATGGCTTCGGGTAAGGGTTAGGGTTAGGGTTAGGGTTAGGGTTAGGGTTAGGGGACGGGGACGCTTTAGGGTACAGGTTAGGGTACGACAACGGTTTAGGGTGAGCGTACGTGTTAGGGTACGGGTTAGTGTTAGCGTACGGGTTAGGATTAGGGGACGGGTGAGGGTAAGGCTTCGGGTAAGGGTTAGGGTTAGGGTTAGGGTTAGGGGACGGGGACGGGGACGGGGACGGGGACGGTTTAGGGTACAATTTAGGGTACGACAACGGTTTAGGGTGAGCGTACGTGATAGGGTACGGGTTAGTGTTAGCCTACGGGTTAGGATTAGGTGACGGGTGAGGGTAAGGCTTCGGGTAAGGGTTAGGGTTAGGGATAGGGTTAGGGGACGGGGACGGTTTAGGGTACAGGTTAGGGTACGACAACGGTTTAGGGTGAGCGTACATTTTAGGGTACGGGTTAGTGTTAGCGTACGGGTTAGGATTAGGGGACGGGTGAGGGTAAGGCTTCGGGTAAGGGTTAGGGTTAGGGTTAGGGTTAGGGTTAGCGTTAGGGGACGGGGACGGGGCCGATTTAGGGTACAGTTTAGGGTACGACAACGGTTTAGGGTGAGCGTACGTGTTAGGGTACGGGTTAGTGTTAGCGTACGGGTTAGGATTAGGGGACGTGTGAGGGTAAGGATTCGGGTAAGGGTTAGGGTTAGGGTTAGGGTTAGGGTTAAGGGACGGAGATGGTTTAGGATACAGGTTAGGGTACGACAACGGTTTAGGGTGAGCGTACGTGTTAGGGTACGGGTTAGTGTTAGCGTACGGGTTAGGATTAGGGGACGGGTGAGGGTAAGGCTTCGGGTAAGTGTTAGGGTTAGGGTTAGGGTTAGGGTTAGGGGACGGGGACGGTTTAGGGTACAGTTTAGGGTACGACAACGGTTTAGGGTGAGCGTACGTGTTAGGGTACGGGTTAGTGTTAGCGTACGGGTTAGGATTAGGGGACGGGTGAGTGTAAGGCTTCGGGTAAGGGTTAGGGTTAGGGTTAGGGTTAGGGTTAGGGGGCGGGGACGGTTTAGGGTACAGGTTAGGGTACGACAACGGTTTAGGGTGAGCGTATGTTTTGGGTACGGGTTAGTGTTAGCGTACGGTTTAGGATTAGGGGACGGGTGAGGTTAAGGCTTCGGGTAAGGGTTAGGGTTAGGGTTAGGGTTAGGGCTAGGGGATGGGGACGGGGACGGTTTAGGGTACAGGTTAGGGTACGACAACGGTTTAGGGTGAGCGTACATGTTAGGGTACGTGTTAGTGTTAGCGTACGGGTTAGGATTAGAGGACGGGTGAGGGTAAGGCTTCGGGTAAGGGTTAGGTTTAGGGTTAGGGTTAGGGTTAGGGGACGGGGACGGAATAGGGTACATGTTAGGGTACGACAACGATTTAGGGTGAGCGTAGGTGTTAGGGTACGGATTAGTGTTAGCGTACGGTTTAGGATTAAGTGACGGGTGAGGGTAAGGCTTCGGGTAAGGGTTAGGGTTAGGGTTAGGGTTAGGGTTAGGGGACGGGGACGCTTTAGGGTACAGGTTAGGGTACGACAACGGTTTAGGGTGAGCGTACATGTTAGGGTACGGGTTAGTGTTAGCGTACGGGTTAGGATTAGGGGACGGGTGAGGGTAAGGCTTCGGGTAAGTGTTAGGGTTAGGGTTAGGGTTAGGGTTAGGGGACGGGGACGATTTAGGGTACAGTTTAGGGTACGACAACGGTTTAGGGTGAGCGTACGTGTTAGGGTACATGTTAGTGTTAGCGTACGGGTTAGGATTAGGGGACGGGTGAGGGTATGGCTTCGGGTAAGGGTTAGGGTTAGGGTTAGGGTTAGGGTTAGGGGACGGGGACGCTTTAGGGTACAGGTTAGGGTACGACAACGGTTTAGGGTGAGCGTACGTGTTAGGGTACGGGTTAGTGTTAGCGTACGGGTTAGGATTAGGGGACGGGTGAGGGTAAGGCTTCGGGTAAGGGTTAGGGTTAGGGTTAGGTTTAGGTTTAGGGTTAGGGGACGGGGACGGTTTAGGGTACAGTTTAGGGTACGACAACGGTTTAGGGTGAGCGTACCTGTTAGGTACGGGTTAGTGTTAGCGTACTGGTTAGGATTAGGGGACGGGTGAGGGTAAGGCTTCGGGTAAGGGTTAGGGTTAGGGTTAGGGTTAGGGTTAGGTTTAGGGTACGGGGACGGCTTAGGGTACAGGTTAGGGTACGACAACGGTTTAGGGTGAGCGTACGTGTTAGGGTGTGGGTTAGTGTTTGCGTACGGGTTAGGAATAGGGGACGGGTGAGAGTAAGGCTTCGGGTAAGGGTTAGGGTTATGGTTAGGGTTAGGGTTAGGGGACGGGGACGGGGACGGGGACGGTTTAGGGTACAAGTTAGGGTACGACAACGGTTTAGGGTGAGCGTACGTGTTAGGGTACGGGTTAGTTTTAGCGTACGGGTTAGGATTAGGGGACGGGTGAGGGTAAGGCTTCGGGTAAGGGTTAGGGTTAGGGTTAGGGTTAGTGTTAGGGTTAGGGGACGGGGACGGTTTAGGGTGCATGTTAGGGTACGACAACGGTTTAGGGTGAGCGTACGTGTTAGGGTACGGGTTAGTGTTAGCGTACGGGTTAGGATTAGGGGACGGGTGAGGGTAAGGCCTCCGGTAAGGGTTAGGGTTAGGGTTAGGGTTAGGGTTAAGGGACGGGGACGGGGACGGTTTAGGGTACAGGTTAGGGTACGACAACGGTTTAGGGCGAGCGTACGTGTTAGTGTACGGGTTAGTGTTAGCGTACGGGTTAGGTTTAGGGGACGAGTGAGGGTAAGAGTTCGGGTAAGGGTTAGGGTTAGGGATAGGGTTAGGGGACGGGGACGGTTTAGGGTACAGGTTAGGGTACGACAACGGTTTAGGGTGAGCGTACGTGTTAGGGTACGTGTTAGTGTTAGCGTACGGGTTAGGATTAGGGGACGGGTGAGGGTAAGGCTTCGGGTAAGGGTTAGGGTTAGGGTTAGGGTTAGGGTTAGGGGACGGGAACGGTTTAGGGTACAGGTTAGGGTACGACAACGGTTTAGGGTGAGCTTACGTGTTAGGGTACGGGTTAGTGTTCGCGTACGGGTTAGGATTAGGGGACGGGTGAGGGTAAGGCTTCGGGTAAGGGTTAGGGTTAGGGTTAGGGTTAGGGTTAGGGTTAGGGGACGGGGACGGTTTAGGGTACATGTTAGGGTACGACAACGGTTTAGGGTGAGCGTACATGTTAGGGTACGGGTTAGTGTTAGCGTACGGGTTAGGATTAGGGGACGGGTGGGTTAAGGCTTCGGGTAAGGGTTAGGGTTAGGGTTAGGGTTAGGGTTAGGGGACGGGGACGGGGACGGTTTAGGGTACAGGTTAGGGTACGACAACGGTTTAGGGTGAGGGTACGTGTTAGGGTACGGGTTAGTGTTAGCATACGGGTTAGGATTAGGGGACGGGTGAGTGTAAGGCTTCGGGTAAGGGTTAGGGTTAGGGTTAGGGTTAGGGGACGGGGATGGTTTAGGGTACAGGTTAGCGTACGACAACGGTTTACGGCGAGCGTACGTGTTAGGGTACGGGTTAGTGTTAGCGTACGGGTTAGGATTAGGGGACGGGTGAGGGTAAGGCTTCGGGAAAGGGTTAGGGTTAGGGTTAGGGTTAGGGTTAGTGGACGGGCACGGGGACGGTTTAGGGTACAGGTTAGGGTACGACACCGGTTTAGGGTGAGGGTACGTGTTAGGGTACCGGTTAGTGTTCGCGTACGAGTTAGGATTAGGGGACGCGTTAGGGTAAGGCTTCAGGTAAGGGTTAGGGTTAGGGTTAGGGTTAGGGTTAGGGTACGGGGACGGTTTAGGGTACAGGTTAGGGTACGACAACGGTTTAGGGTGAGCGTACGTGTTAGGGTACGGTTTAGTGTTAGCGTACGGGTTAGGATTAGGGGACGGGTGAGGGTAAGGCTTCGGTAAGGGTTAGGGTTAGGGTTAGAGTTAGGGTTAGGGTTACGGGACGGGGACGGTTTAGGGTACAGGTTAGGGTACGACAACGGTTTAGGGTGAGCGTACGTGTTAGGGTACGGGTTAGTGTTAGCGTACGGGTTAGGATTAGGGGAAGGGTGAGGGTAAGGCTTCGGGTAAGGGTTAGGGTTAGGTTTAGGGTTAGGGTTAGGGGACGGGCACGGGGACGGTTTAGGGTACAGGTTAGTGTACGACAACGGTTTAGGGTGAGCGTACGTGTTAGGGTACGGGTTAGTGTTAGCGTACGGTTTAGGATTAGGGGACGGGTGAGGGTAAGGCTTCGGGTAAGGGTTAGGGTTAGGTTTAGGGTTAGGGGACGGGGACGGGGACGGTTTAAGGTACAGGTTAGGGTACGACAACGGTTTAGGGTGAGCGTACGTGTTAGGGTACGGGTTAGTGTTAGCGTACGGGTTAGGATTAGGGGACGGGTTAGTGTAAGGCTTTGGGTAAGGATTAGGGTTAGGGTTAGTGTTAGGGTTAGGGTTAGGGGACGGGGACGGTTTAGGGTACAGGTTAGGGTACGACAACGTTTTAGGGTAAGTGTACGTGTTAGGGTACGGGTTAGTGTTAGCGTACGGGTTAGGATTAGGGGACGTGTGAGGGTAAGGCTTCGGGTAAGGGTTAGGGTTAGGGTTAGGGTTAGGGTTAGGGGACGGGGACGGTTTGGGTAAAGGTTAGGGTACGACAACGGTTTAGGGTGAGCGTACGTGTTAGGGTACGGGTTAGTGTTAGCGTACGGGTTAGGATTAGGGGACGGGTGAGGGTAAGGCTTCGGGTAAGGGTTAGGGTTAGGGTTAGGGTTAGGGTTAGGGTTAGGGGACGGGGACGGTTTAGGGTACAGGTTAGGGTACGACAACGGTTTAGGGTGAGCGTACGTGTTAGGGTACGGGTTAGTGTTAGCGTACGGTTTAGGATTAGGGGACGGGTGAGGGTAAGGCTTCGGGTAAGGGTTAGGGTTAGGGTTAGGGTTAGGGTTAGGGGACGGGGACGGTTTAGGGTACAGGTTAGTGTACGACAACGGTTTAGGGTGAGCGTACGTGTTAGGTTACGGGTTAGTGTTGGCGTACGGGTTAGGATTAGGGGACGGGTGAGGATAAGGCTTCGGGTAAGGGTTAGGGTTAGGGTTAGGGTTAGGGGACGGTGACGGGGACGGTTTAGGGTACAGGTTAGGGTACGACAACGGTTTAGGGTGAGCTTACGTGTTAGGGTACGGGTTAGTGTTAGCGTAAGGGTTAGGATTAGGGGACGGGTGAGGGTAAGTCTTCGGGTAAGGGTTAGGGTTAGGGTTAGGGTTAGGGGACGGGGACGGTTTCGGGTACAGGTTAGGGTACGACAACGGTTTAGGGTGAGCGTACGTGTTAGGGTATGGGTTAGTGTTAGTGTACGGGTTAGGATTAGGGGACGGGTGAGGGTAAGGCTTCGGGTAAGGGTTAGGGTTAGTGTTAGGGTTAGGGTTAGGGTTACGGGACGGGCACAGGGACGGTTTAGGGTACAGGTTAGTGTACGACAGCATTTAGGGTGAGTGTACGTGTCAGGGTACGGGTTAGTGGTAGCGTACGGGTTAGGATTAGGGGCCGGGTGAGGGTAAGGCTTTGGGTAAGGGTTAGGGTTAGGGTTAGGGTTAGGGGCAGGGGACGGGGACGGGGACGGTTTAGGGTAGAGGTTAGGGTACGACAACGGTTTAGGGTGAGCGTACGTGTTAGGGTACGGGTTAGTGTTAGCGTACGGGTTAGGATTAGGGGACGGGTGAGTGTAAGACTTCGGGTAAGGGTTAGGGTTAGGGTTAGTGTTAGGGGACGGGAACGGTTTAGGGTACAAGTTAGGGTACGACAACGGTTAGGGTGAGCGTACGTGTTAGGGTACGGGTTAGTGTTAGCGTACGGGTTAGGATTAGGGGACGGTGAGTGTTAGGCTTCGGATAAGGGTTAGTGTTAGGGTTAGGGTTAGGGTTAGGGGACGGGGACGGTTTAGGGTACAGGTTAGTGTACGACAACAGTTTAGTTTGAGCGTACGTGTTAGGGTACGGGTTAGTGTTAGCGTACGGGTTAGGATTAGCGGATGGGTGAGTGTAAGGCTTCGCGTAAAGGTTAGGGTTGGGGTTAGGGTTAGAGTTAGGGTTAGGGGACGGGGACGTTTTAGGGTACAGGTTAGGGTACGACAACGGTTTAGGGTGAGCGTACGTGTTAGGTTATGTGTTAGTGTTAGCGTACGGGTTAGGATTAGGGGACGTGTTAGGGTAAGGCTTCGAGTAAGGGTCAGGGTTAGGATTAGGGGACAGGGACGGGGACGGTTTAGAGTACAGGTTAGGATTCGCCAATGGTTTAGGGTGAGCGTACATGTTAGGGTACGGGTTAGTGTTAGCGTACGGGTTAGGATTAGGGGACGGGTTAGTGTAAGGCTTCGGGTAAGAGTTAAGGTTAGGGTTAGGGTTAGGGGACGGGGACGGTTTAGGTTACAGGTTAGGGTACGACAACGGTTTAGGGTGAGCGTACGTTTTAGGGTATGGGTTAGTGTTAGCGTACGGGTTAGGATTAAAGGAAGGGTTAGAGTAAGGCTTCGGGTAAGGATTAGGGTTAGGGTTTGGGTTAGGGGACTGGGACACGGATGGTTTAGGGTACAGGTTAGGGTACAAAAACGGTTTAGGGTGAGCGTACGTGTTAGGGTACGGTTTAGTGTTAGCGTACGGGTTAGGATTAGGGGACGGGTTAGGGTAAGGTTTCGGGTAAGGGTTATCGTTAGGGTTAGGTTTAGTTTTAGGGTTACTGGATGGGGACGGTTTAGGGTACAGCTTAGGGTACGACCACGGTTTAGGGTGAGAGTACATGTTAGGGTACAGGTTAGTGTTAGCATACGTGTTACGATTAGGGGATGGTTTAGGGTAAGGCTTTGGGTAAGAGTTAGGGTTAGGGTTTGTTAGGGTTTGGGGACGGGGACGGTTTAGGGTACAGGTTAGGGTAAGACAACGGTTTAAGATGAGCGTACGTGTTAGGATACGGGTTAGTGTTAGCGTATGATTAGGGGACGGATAAGGGTAAGGGTTCGGGTAAGGGTTAGGTTGAGACATAAAGCTGGACACTTCGGGCCGATGGCATTGGTGAGGTTGGATGAGCAAATGCTGACCCTTTGAAGTCATACTGCATGGTACCCATTCCATGGGTCCGAACTCTCCAGGTTTAAGGGATTCTTCCTTCAGCTAAAACATGCATGGGAAACCCAGAGTACGTTCCACCATGTCATTGGGAAACGTTTTCAAATGCATCTCAGTTTTCGTCCCCTGGTACTTGGGTTCACCATTCCAGACGCTTTACTAACACTCTCCCCACTTGGAGAGTCAGTGCCTTTAACCTCCTGTTTGGCACACTTTGCAATTTCTGTGCAAGATGAACAGGAATTTGGAGATCCAATGAGAGACTAGCTGTAGGTGTCTGCACGGACAAATGGAACGCTTATTTCCCACCAGGAAGAGGAATTAACCAAAGGCTTAGCGTGCCCTGCTGGAAACAGATTAGGGCCTGAAGCAATCCTGCGGTTTTGCGGTCAGCTCACAAGTAAGCGAGTTGAAGAAAAGAGCTCAAGGGCACTGTAATCCACAAACCTGCAGAGTTATGAATGATAGCTATCGTCCAAAATATATTCAAGTAAGTCTGTGAAGAGGGCTTTAAAGCGGTGCAGAATTTCAGGAAAACGATTTCAGGGGGTAGACTGGAATTGCACTTAAAGCATAGGAAAAGAGGCAGAATGTCGACAATGATGCACTTGGCCAAAAAGAGCATATTGGTTTTTTCCTGAATATATTCAGGAAAAAACGCATACGCACTTTTTGGCCAACCAAGCAAGCGTTTAAAGGAAATCTGCACTACAATGAAGTCTCACTGCCCCCCGGTCAAAACGGCCATGTGAAAAAAGTGTAAAAGAAGGCATCATTGAAGACTAATACAGAATACCAAGTCCTGGTCGTTGGTAGAATAACCAGCAGGGTATAGGATTTAGGAACTACTGGAGGTATATCCTCGGTGGCTTCACTGACTCTCCTGACATCCGTTACCTTGACTGCTGCAGCCCATGGGGCTCTCAAAGTCAGGCCAATCCCAGGATATGGAGCTCACCCAGGCAGGTACCCCACCCCCACCCCAGCCCACAGGGCCCTCGTGTTCAGGCCCCTCCCAGGATATGGTGTTACCTGGGCAGGTCACCTGCAGCCCATGGGGCTCTCGTTGTCACGTCCCTCCCAGGATACAGAGCTACCCTTGCATGTTCCGTGGCAAGTCTGTGCAAACAGGAACCGTGCACATAGCGCACATTGCAAAGCACTCCCAGCTCACCTGTCGCTCAGATCTGACACAGAGCACCTCAGAGCAGTACTTGTACTAACAAACAGCAGCTCCAAAAGGTCTGTGATCTTGGGGATCACTCTGTGCGGCCTTCCTCCACCTGGTCTTCCAGAGACTTCCACTGCACCCGGGGCACCAGGCCTCTGTCTCCACCCACCACCCTCCCCTCCTCTCCCTGACTCCTGGGTTCCTCTCATTAGCAGAGGGTTTTCTTGAAGTTGTCTCCCACTCATGGGCCAGATAAAATGATTAGAAAACAAGCCAGAACTACAGCCCCTTGTCTATCCTGACTCTCAAGAGCCCACACCTGTTCCTTGGACCTGGCCGATTCAGCAAGTTCCATTTTCTGCAACTGTGAGACCCTGAGGGTTGATGATTGGCTGACCTGGGCAGCCTGACCGTGCCGGCCAGACCTCCCCAGGTGTGCCTGGGTTGAGATCGATATAAACACCGCTCCAGGCAGCAAGAGCCCCTGCAGCTGTGCCTGACGCCATTTTCTCTGCCCTGTCAACAGTCTCGGGGCTGGACTGGTGGGAGGGAGTGAGAGGCCACGGCTTTGTGGGTGGTCCAGTGTGAGTGGGGCTCTGCTGGACTTTCTGCAGCAGTTGCCAAGATGCCACCTGCTAAGGAAGAGGATGTGTCACCCATACCTGCTGCTGGAATTTCTTCCTGGGGAGAGGTGAGGAAGGAAGAAAGCAGTGGGGGCCAGGACAGGAGGGGTATCTCAGGCAGGGAAATGGAAAGCTTCCAGAAGAGCACCCAGGGCCAGGACCATCCTGGCTGGCCTGCAGGCATCAAGTCGGCCGGCATGCTGTCGCTCGTGTGGCTCCATGGCCCTTCCTCTAGGCTTTCAAGTCCTTGTACATATTCAGGTGTTTTACCTGGGAAGGGTGGGAACATTTCAGCAGCAGCTGGCCTGGGGCTCGGCCCACGTTTACTCACAGATGCCTCGGCATGGTCCCCCAGCTTTGCAATGAGGACGCTTGTTGCGTGGGGCCTGCTGGCTGAATGGGAGATGATTCCCCACCACTGACCAACTTCGGAATTGTTTACAACTGGAGCAAGTGACCTGATAGGGTTTTCCTCTGTGTACCTGGTGGGTTCTGTTTTTCTTTTTCTTTTTTTCGTTTTTGGTTCAAGGTAGATTTTATTCTTCTCCTCTGTATTTACAGATATATGCATGGAAATAATTTATTCATATAAATACATGTATGTGAAGGGAAGAATATTTTTTCTGTTTTACTTTTTTTAATTTTATTTTTTTTAATTTTGAATTTTATTTTATTTTTTATACAGCAGGTTCTTTTTGGTTATCTCTTTTATACATATAAATGTATACATGCCAATCCCAATCTCTCAACACCTCCCACCACCATCCCCCCAACAGCTTTCCCCCCTTGGTGTCCATACGTTCGTTGTCTACATCTGTTGCTCTATTTCTGCCTTGCAAAACGGTTCATCTGTACAATTTTTCTAGGTTCCACATATATGCATTAATATACAAGATTTGTTTTGTTTTTCTCTTTCTGACTTACTTCACTGTGTATGACAGTCTCTAGATTCATCAACGTCTCTACAGGTGACCCAATTTCATTCCTTTTTATGGCTTAGTAATATTCCATTTTATATATGTACCACATCTTTATGCATTCGTCTGTCTGTGGGCATTTAGGTTGCTTCCATTACCTGGATATTGTAAATAGTGATGCAATGAACATTGCGCTGAATGTTGTTTTTTAATTTATGGTTTTGTCTGGGTATATGACCAGTAGTGGGATTGCTGTATCATATGGTAATTCTATTGTTAGTTTTATAAGAAACTCCATAATGTTCTCCACAGTGACTGTATCAATTTACATTCCCAACAATACTGGAAGAGGGTTCCATATCTCCACACCCTTTCCAGCATTTGTTGTTTGTAGATTTTCTGATGATGCCCATTCTAACCAGTGTGAGGTGAAACACCATGGATGAGTCTATTTCGTTGAGCAAGGAGTAGGTCTTGTCTATTACATTTTTGGCTTATGGAAAGGTATCTGTGCTAATTTCAATCTCTGGTTTTATACAGCACCCCAACTCAACTTTCCCCTTAAGCAAGCATAAGTTTTTTATCTAAATGTGAGACTCTGTTCGGTTTTGTAATCCAGTTCATGTGGAGCCAAGTTTACACTCCCTCTATTAGTGATATCTTATGATAACTATCTTTCTCTGTGTGACATATTTCTCTTAGAATCATCGTGCTTAAATCCACTCAATTTGCTGCTACAGGCCTGATGACATTGATCTCATTGCTGAGTGATATTCCGTTGTACATAAGTCGCACAACTTCTTTATCCATTTTTTTCTTTCTGGGATATTTAATGTGCACAGGACTCAAGGTTCTTGTAAACACAGCAGCCCTAAATTTTGTGTTGGCTGTGTCTTGTTGATTTTAATATTCCTAAGCTATAGGGCCATAAGTGGAAGTGACCTAGGCTCTGTAGCTTTGTTTTTTAGATGTTTCAGGATACATCATAAACATCTCCAGAGTGTCTGTTGGCAATTGACATCCCACCCATCAGCATAACAAGGCTCCCTGTTCTCCATGGCCTGTCCTGTGTTTCTTGTTTTTACACTTTTTTCAGATGGCCATTTTGACGAATGGGAAAAGAGACTTCATTGTAGTGCAGATTTCCATTGCTCGAGTGCTTGGTTGACAAAAAAGAGCATATGCGTTTTTTCCTGAATGTATTCAGGAAAAAATGTATATGCACTTTTTGTCCAAGTGCATCACTGTCAAAGATCTGCTGCTTTTCATATGCTTTAAATGCAATTCAAATCTACCTCCTGAAATCTGATTCCTGCAATTCTGCCTCGTTTTCAAGTCCTCTTTGCAGCCTTACTTCAATATATTTTTGACAATAGCTGTCATTTATAACTCTGCAGGTTTGAGAATTACAGTGCCCCTGATTTCCTTTCTTAACTCGCTTCCTTGTGAGCTGGCCACAAAACCGCAGGTTTGCTTCAGGCTGTAATCTGGTTCCGGCACGGCATGCTCAGCGTTTGGTTAATTCCTCTTCCTGGTGGGAAATGAGAGTTAAATGTGCCCGTCCAGACACCTGCCTCATTCGCAGCCCCTTGGTGATGTGTGTCCTCTGGTTCGAGACCACATGTGCTGGGTTCCTCACCTTTCAATGATGTGGCCCCAATGGTGTGAGGAAACTCCTGCCTGGTTCCCATCCCCTTGGTGATGTGGGCCCTCTGGTGAGAGTCTGACACTGGCTGCGTTCCTCACCCTTCTGTGTGGTGGGCCCTCTGCTCTTAGGTAAATCCTGCCTGGCTTGCTCCCATTGCCTTGGAGACGTAGGCCCTCTGGTGGCAGTTGGAGCCTGCTGGGAGCCTCCTCTCCTCAGTGATGAGTGCCCTCTGGCGTCAGGTTCTAACTGCTGTGCTCCCCACGTTTTCTGATGTGAGCCCAGTGATGCCAGGACACTCCTGCCAGGTTCCCATCCCCATTGGGATGTGGGCCTTCTGCTCTGAGGTCCCAACGCCTGGGTTCCTTACAGTTTCATGGTGTTGGCTCTGTGATGTTCGTTCACTCAGGCCTAGATCCCATAGCCCCTGTGTTCTGGGCCGCCTGCTGCGAGGTTCCAACTGCTGGATTCCTCACCTTTTTTATTCTTTGTGCCCTGTGTTGTGAGGCTCCTCCTGCCTTCCTCACTCCCCCCATTGGTGATGTAGGTCCTGTGGTTTGAGGCTACATGTGCCGGTTTCCTCACCTTTTATTGATGTGGCCCCACTGGTGTGAGGACACTCCTGCCTGGTTCCCATCCCCTTGGTGATGTGGGCCCTCTGGTGAGAGTCTGATCCTGGCTGGATACCTCACACTTCTGGGAGGTGGGCTCTCTGCTGTGAGGTCACTCGTGCCTGGATGGCACACGTCGCCTTGGCCAAGTGGGCCCTCTGGTTGCAGTTGGAGCGGGATGGGAGCCTCCTCCCCTCGGTGATGAGGGCCCTCTGGCATCAGGCCCTAACTGCTGGGCTCCCCACATTTTCTGATGTGCGTCCACTGGTGCGATGACACTCCTGCCAGTTTCCCATCCCCATGGGGATGTGGGCCTTCTGCTCTGAGGTCCCAATGGCTGGGTTGCTCACAGTATCATGATGTGGGCCCTCTGCTGTGAGTTCACTGCGGCCTAGATCTCATAGACTGGGTGCCCTGGGCCGCCTGCTGGGAGCTTCCAATTACTGGATTCCTCACCTTTTTATTCTATGGGCCCTGTGTTGTAAGGCTACTCCTGCCTACCTCACTCCGAGTCCCTTGGAGATGTGGGTCCTCTGCTTTGAGGCCACATGTGTTGGGTTCCTCACCTTTCTATGATGTGGCCACATTGGTGTTAGGACACTCCTGCGTGGTTCCGATCCCCTTGGTGATGTGGGCCCTCTGGCGAGAGTCTTATCCTGGTTGGTTTCCTCACCCTTCTGTTAGGTAGGCCCTGTGCTGTGAGGTCACTCCTGCCTGACTGGCACACGTCATCTTGGCGACGTGGGCCCTCAATTGTGTGTTGGTGCCTGCTGGGAGTCTCCTTCCCTCGGTAATGAGGGCTCTCTGGCGTCAGGCCCTAACTCCTGGGCTCTCAAAATTTTCTGATGTGCGCCCTGTGGTGCGAGTACACTCCTGTCAGGTTCCCAAGCCCATGGGAATGTGGGCCTTCTGCTGTGAGGTCCCAACGTCTGGATTTCTCACAGTTTCATGATGAGGGCCCTCTGGTGTGAGTTCACTCACCCTGGATCCCATAGCCTCGCTACTCCAGGCCGCCTGCTGGGAGGTTCCAACTGCGGGATTCCTCACCTTTTTTATTCTATGGGCCCTCTCTTTTGAGGCTCCTCCTGCCTGCCTCATTCCCAGCCCCTTGTTTATGTGTGTCCTCTGATTAGAGGCCACGTGTGCTGGGTCCCTCACCTTTCGATGATGTGGCCCCACTGGTGTGAGGATACTTGTGCCTGGTTCCCATCCCCTTGGTGATATGAGCCCTCTGGTGAGAGTCTGATCCTGGCTGGGTTCCTCACCCTTCTGTGAGGTGGGCCCTCTGCTGTGAGGTAACTCCTGCCTGGCTTCCCATTGCCTTGGTGACATCGGCCCTCTGGTGGCAGTTGGAACCTACTGGGAGCCTCCTCCCCTCGGTGATGAGGGCCCTCTGGCGTGAGGCCATCACTGCTGGGCTCCCCATGTTATCTGATGTGAGCCCAGTGATAACAGGACACTCCTGTAAGTTTCCCATCCCCATGGGGATGTGGGCCTTCTGCTCTGTGGTTCCAACGTCTGGGTTGCTCACAGTTCCATGATATAGGCTCTCTGGTGTTAGTTCACTCAGGCCAGGATCCCATAGTCTCTATGCTCTGGGCCGCCTGCTGCGAGGTTCCAACTGCTGGATACCTCACCTTTTTTATTCTTTGGGCCCTGTGTTGTGAGGCTCCTCCTGCCTGCCTTACTCCCAGCCCCTTGGTGATGTGGGTCCTGTGGTTTCAGGCCACATGTGCTGGTTTACTCACCTTTTAGTGATGTGGACCCACTGGTGTGAGGACACTCCTGCCTGGTTCCCATCCCCTTGGTGATGTGGGCCGTCTGGTGAGAGTCTGATCCTGACTGGTTTCGTCACACTTCTGGGAGGTGGGCCCTCTGCTGTGAGGTCACTCCTGCCTGGCTTGCTCCCGTTGCCTTGGTGACGTCGGCCCTCTGGTGGCAGTTGGAGCTTGCTGGGAGCCTCCTCCCCTCGGTGATGAGGGCCCTGTGGTGTCAGTCACTAACTGCTGGGTACCCATATTTTCTGATGTGTGCCCACTGGTGTGATGGCACTCCTGCCAGTTTCCCATACCCATGTGGATGTGGGCCTTCTGCTCTGAGGTCCCAACGGCTGGGTTGCTCACAGTATAATGATGAGGGCCCTCTGGTGTGAGCTCATTCCGGCCTGGATCCCATAGCCTCGCTGCTCCTGGCCGCCTGCTGGGAGGATCCAACTGCGCGATTCCTCACCTTTTTTATTCTATGGGCCCTCTGTTTTGAGGCTCCTCCTGCCTGCCTCACTCCCAGTCCCTTGGTGATGTGTGTCCTCTGGTTTGAGGTCACATGTGCTGTGTTCCTCAACTTTGGATGATGTGGCCCCACTGGTGTGAGGACACTCCTGACTGGTTCCCATCCCCTTGGTGATGTGGGCCCTCTGGTGAGAGTCTGATCCTCGCTGGGTACCTCACCCTTCTGTGAGGCAGACCCTGTGATATGAGGTCTCTCCTGCCTGGCTGGCACACGTCGCCTTGATGACATGGGCCGTCTGTTGGCCTTTGGTGTGTGCTGGGAGCCTCCTCCCCTCATTAATGAGGGCCCTCTATAAAACGCATATGCCCTTCTTGGCCAAGTGCATCACTGTAGACGTTCTGCCTCTTTTCCTATGCTTTAAAAGCAATTACTGTCTACATCATGAAATCGGTTTCCTGCAATTCTGCCCCACTTTCAGGTCTTCTTCGCTGCCTTACTTCAATATATTTTTGGACGATAGCTGTCATTTATAACTGCAGGTTTGTGAATGACAGTGCCCCTGAGTTCCTTTCTTAACTCGCTTCCTTGTAAGCTGGCCACAAAACCACAGGTTTGCTTCAGGCCGTAATCAGGGTCCGGCACGGCACTCTGACCCTTTGGTTAATTCCTCTTCCTGGTGGGAAATTATAGTTAAATGTGCCCGTCCAGACACCTGCCTCACTCCCAACCCCTTGGTGATGTGTGTCCTCTGGTTTGAGGCCACATGTGCTGGGTTCCTCATCTTTTGATGATGTGACCCCACTGGTGTGAGGACACTCCTGCCTGGTTCCCATCCCCTTGGTGATGTGGGCCCTCTGGTGAGAGTCTGATCATGGCTGGGTTCCTCACACTTCTTTGAGGTGGGCCCTCTTCTCTGAGGTCACTCCTGCCTGACTGGCACAACCCGCCTTGGCCACATGGGCCCACTGGTTGCAGATGGAGCGTGCTGGGAGCCTCCTCCCCTCGGTGATGAGGGCCCAGTGACGTCAGGGCCTAACTGCTGGGCTCCCCACATTTTCTGATGTGTGCCCAGTGGTGCGATGACACTCCTGCCAGGTTCCCATCCACATGGGGCTGTGGGCCTTCTATTCTGAGGTCCCAACGGCTGGGTTGCTCACACTTTCATGATGTGGGCCCTCTGCTGTGAGGTCAATCGTGCCTGGCTGGCACACATCGCCTTGGTGACGTGGGCACTCTGGTGGCAGTTGGAGCGTGCTGGGGCCTCCTCCCCTCAGTGATGAGGGCCCTCTGGTGTCAGGCCCTAAGTGCTAGGCTCCACACATTTTCTGATGTGTGCCCAGTGGTGCGAGGACACTCCTGCCAGGTTCCCATCCCCATGGGCATGTGGGACTTCTGTTCTGTGGTCCCAACGGCTGGGTTGCTCACAGTTTCATGATGTGGGCCCTTTGCTGTGAGTTCACTCTGGCCTGTATCCCATAGCGTCGGTGCTCTGGGCCGCCTGCCTGGAGTTTCCAACTCCTGGATTCCTCACCTTTTTTATTCTATGTGCCCTCTGTTGTGAGTCTCCTCCTGCATGCCTCAGTCCCAGCCCCTTCGTGATGTGTGTCCCCTTGTTTGAGGCCACATGTGCTGTGTTCCTCATCTTTCGCTGATGTGGCCCCACTGGTGTGAGGGCACTCCTGCCTGGTTTCCATCCCCTTGGTGATGTGGACCTTCTGGTGAGAGTCTGATCCTGGTTGGGATCCTCACACTTCTGTGAGGTGGGCCCTCTGCTCTGTGGTCACTCCTGCCTGGCTTGCACACACTGCCTTGGCAACGTCGGCCGGCTGGTGGCAGTTGGAGCCTGCTGGGAGCCTCCTCCCCTTGGTGATGAGGGCCCTCTGGCGTCAGGCCCTAACTGCTGGGTTCCCACATTTTCTGATACATGCTAAGTGGTGCGAGGACACTCCTGCGAGGTTCCCATCACCATGGTGATGTGGGCCTTCTGCTCTGAGGTCCCACCGGCTGGGTTGCTCACAGTTTCATGATGTGGGCCCTCTGCTGTGAGTTCACTGTGGCCTGGATCCCATAGACTGGGTGCTCTGGGCCACCTGCTGGGAGGTTAAAACTGCTGGATTCCTCACCTTTTTTATTCTATGGGCCCTGTGTTGTTAGACAACTCCTGCCTGCCTCACTCTGAGCCACTTGGTGATGTGGGTCCTCTGGTTTTAGGTCACATGTGCTGGGCTCCTCACCTGTTGCTGATGTGGCCCCACTGGTGTGAGGACACTCCTGCCTGGTTCCCATCCCCTTGGTGATGTTGGCCCTCTGGTGAGAGTCTGATCCTTGTTGAGTTTCTTCACACTTCTTTGAGGTGGGCCCTCTGCTCTGAGGTCATTCCTGTCTGGCTGGCACACCCCTCCTTGGCGACGTCGGCCCTATGGTGGCAATTGGAGCCTGCTGGGAGCCTCCTCCCCTCAGTGATGAGGGCCCTCTGCCCTCAGGCCTTAACTGCTGGGTTCCCACATTTTCTGATTCGTGCTAAGTGATGCGAGTACACTCCTGCCAGGTTCCCATCCCTATGGGGATGTGGGCCTTCTGTTCTGAAGTCCCAACGGCTCAGTTGCTCACAGTTTCATGATGTGGGCCCTCTGTTGTGAGTTCTCTGTGACCTGGATCCCATAGACTCCATGCTGTGGGCCGCCTGCTGGCAGGTTCCAACTGCTGGATTCCTCACATTTTTTATTCTATGGGCTCTGTGTTGTGAGGCTACTCCTGCCTGCCTCACTCCTAGCCCCTTGGAGATGTGGGTCCTCTGATTTAGGCCACACGTTCTGGGTTCCTCACCTTTCTATGATGTGGCCACCCTGGCGTGAGGACCCTTCTGCCTGGTTCTGATCCCCTTGGTGAGGTGGACAAACTGGTGAGAGTCTTATCCTGGCTGGTTTCCTCACCCTTCTGTGAGGTAGGCCCTCTGCGGTGAGGTCACTCCTGCCTGGTTGGCACACGTTACCTTGGCGACGTGGGCCCTCAGTTGGGAGTTGGTGCCTGCTGGGAGTCTCCGCCCCTGGGTAATGAGGGCCCTCTGGCGTCAGGCCCTAACTCCTGGGCTCCCAAAATTTTCTGATGTGCGCCCTGTGGTGCGAGTACACTCCTGCCAGGTTCCCAACCCCATGGGAATGTGGGCCTTCTGCTCTGAGGTCCCATCGTCTGGGTTGCTCACAGTTTCATGATGAGGGTCCTCTGTTGTGAGTTCAGTCAGGCCTAGATCCCATAGCCTCACTGCTTCTGGCCGCCTGCTGGGAGGTTCCAACTGCGGGATTCCTCACATTTTTTATTCTATGGGCCCTGTGTTGTGAGGCTACTCCTGCCTGCCTCACTCTAAGCACCTTGGAGATGTGGGTCCTCTGGTTTAGGCCACATGTGCTGGGTTCCTCACCTTTCTATAATGTGGCCACACTGGTGTGAGGACACTCCTGCCTTCTTCCGATCCCCTTGGTGATGTGGGCTCTCTGCTGAGAGTCTTATCCTGGCTGGGTTCCTCACCCTTCTTTGAGGTAGGCCCTCTGCTGTGAGGTAACTCCTGCCTGGCTTTCTCCCATTGCCTGGTGACTTTGGCCCTCTGGTGGCAGTTGGAGCCTGCCTGGAGCCTCCTCTCCTCGGTGATGAGGGCCCTCTGGCGTCAGGCTCTAACTGCTGGGCTCCCCACGTTTTCTGATGTGAGTCCAGTGATGCCAGGACACTCCTGTAAGGTTCCCATCCCCATGCGGATGTGGGTCTTCTGGTCTGAGGTCCCAACGCCTGGGTTACTCACAGTTTCCTCATGTTGGCTCTCTGGTGTTAGTTAACTCAGGCCTAGATCCCATAGCCTCTGTGCTGTGGACTGCCTGCTGGGAGGTTCCAACTGCTGGATTCCTCACCTTTTTTATTCTTTGGACCCTGTGTTGTGAGGCTCATCCTGCCTGCCTCACTCCCAGCCCCTTTGTGATGTAGGTCCTCTGGTTTGAGGCCACATGTGCCGGTTTCCTCACATTTTATTGATGTGGCCCCACTGGTGTGAGGACACTCCTGCCTGGTTCCCATCCCCTTGGTGATGTGGGCCCTCTGCTGAGAGTCTGATCCTGGCTGGATTCCTCACACTTCTGGGAGGAAGGCCCTCTGCTGTGAGGTCACTCCTGCCTGGCTGGCACACATGGCCTTGGCCACATGGGGCCTCTGGTTGCAGTTGGAGCATGCTGGGAGCCTCCTCCCCTCTGTGATGAGGGCCGTCTGGCGTTAGGCCCTAACTGCTGGTATCCCCACATTTTCTGATGTGTGCCCACTGGTGCGAAGACACTCCTGCCAGGTTCCCATCCCCATGGGGATTTGGGCCTTCTACTCTGAAGTCCCAACGCCTGGGTTGCTCACAGTTTCAGGATGTGGGCCCTCTGCTGTGAGTTCACTCTGGCATTGATCCCATAGCCTCGGTGCTCTGGGCCACCTGCTTGGAGCTTCCAACTGCTGGATTCCTCACCTTTTTTATTCTATGGGCCCTGTGTTGTGAGGCAACTCCTGCCTGCCTCACTCTGAGCCTCTTGGTGATGTGGGTCCTCTGCTTTGAGGCCACGTGTTCTGGGTTCCTCACCTTTCGCTGATGTGGCCCCACTGGTGTGAGGACACTCCTGCCTGGTTCCCATCCCCTTGGGGATGTGGGCCCTCTGGTGAGAGTCTGATCCTGGTTGGGTTCCTCACACTTCTTTGAGGTGGGCCCTCTGCTCTGAGGTCACTCCTGCCCAGCTGGCACACCCCGCCTTGGCGACGTCGGCCCTTTTGTGGCAGTTGGAGCCTGCTGTGAGCCTCCTCCCCTTGGTGATGAGGGCCCTCTGGTGTCAGGCCCTAACTGCTGGGTACCCACATTTTCTGATACGTTCTAAGTGGTGCGAGGACACTCTTACCATGTTCCCAACCCCATGAGGATGTGGGCCTTCTGCTCTGAGGTCCCAACGTCTGGGTTGCTCACAGTTTCATGATATGGGTCCTCTGCTGTGAGTTCACTGAGGCCTGGATCGCATAGACTGGGTGCTCTGGGCCATCTGTTGGGAGGTTCCCACTGCTGGATTCCTCAGCTTTTTTATTCTATGGGCCCTGTGTTGTGAGGCTACTCCTGCCTGCCTCACTCTGAGCCCCTTGGAGATGTGGGTTCTCTGGTTTAGGCCACATTTGCTGGGTTCCTCACCTTTCTATGATATTGCCACACTGGCGTGAGGACACTCCTGCCTGGTTCTGATTCCCTTGGTAATGTGGGCCCTCTGGTGAGAGTCTTATCCTGGCTTTGTTCCTCACCCTTCTGTGAGGTAGGCCCTGTGCTGTGAGCTCACTCCTGCCTGGCTGTCACACGTTACCTTGGTGACCTGGGCCCTCAATTGGGAGTTGGTGCCTTCTTGGAGTCTCCTCCCCTCGGTAATGAGGGCCCTCTGGCGTCAGGCCCTAACTTCTGGGCTCCCAAAATTCTCTGATGTGTGCCCTGTGGTGTGAGTACACTTCTGACAGGTTCCCAACCCCATGGAAATGTGGGCCTTCTGCTCTGAGGTCCTAACGGCTGGGTTGCTCACAGTTTCATGATGAGGGCCCTCTGTTGTGAGTTCAGTCAGGACTGGATCCCATAGCCTCGCTGCTGCTGGCTGCCTGATGGGAGGTTCCAACTGTGGGATTCCTCACCTTTTTTATTCTATGGTCCCGCTGTTTTGAGGCTCCTCCTGCCTGCCTCACTCCCAGCTCCTTTTTGATGTGTGTCCTCTGGTTTGAGGCCACGTGTGCTGGGTCCCTCACATTTCGGTGATGTGGCCCCACTGGTGTGAGGACACTCCTGCCCTGTTCCCATTCCCTTGGTGATGTGGGCCCTCTGGTGAGAGTCTGATCATCTTTGGTTTCCTCACACTTCTGTGAAGTTGGCCCTCTGCTCTGAGGTCACTCCTGCCTGGCTGGCACACCCCGCATTGGTGACATCGGGCCTCTGGTAGCAGTTGGAGCCTTCTGGGAGCTACGTCCCCTCAGTGATGAGGGCTCTCTGGCATCAGGCCCTAACTGCTGTGCTCCCCACCTTTTCTGATGTGTGCCCACTGGTGCGATGACACTCCTGCTTGGTTCGCTTCCCCATGGGGATGTGGGCCTTGTGCTCTGAGGTCACAACGGCTGGGTTGCTTACAGTATCACGATGAGGGCCCTCTGCTGTGAGTTCACTGTGGCCTGGATCTCATACCCTCGGTGCTCTGGGCCGCCTGCTGGGAAGTTCCAACTGCTGGATTCCTCACCTTTTTTATACAGTGGGCCATGTGTTGTGAGGTTAATCCTGCCTGCCTCACTCCGAGACCCATGGTGATGTGGGTCCTCTGGTTTGAGGCTACATGTGCTGGGTACCTCAACTTTCGATGATGTGGCCCCACGGGTGTGAGGACACTCCTGCCTGGTTCCCATCCCCTTGGTGATGTGGGCCCTCTGGTGAGAGTCTGATCCTGGCTGGGTTCCTTACCCTTCTGTGAGGTGGGCCCTCTGATGTGAGGTCACACGTGGCTGGCTGAGTCACGTCACCTTGGCAACGTGGGGCCTCTGTTGGCCCCTGGAGCATGCTGAGAGCCTCCTACCCTCGTAAATGAGGGCCCTGGAAAAAAACGCATATGCACTTTTTGGTCAAGTGCATCATTGTCGAGGTTTTGCCTCTTTTCCTATGCTTTCAGAGCAATTCCCTTCTACCTCCTGAAATCGCATTCCGGCAATTCTGCCCCGTTTTCAAGTCCTCTTTGCAGCCTTACTTGAATATATTTTTGGACGATAGCTGTCATTTATAACTCTGCAGGTTTGTGAATTACAGTGCCCCTGAGCCTCTTACTTCAACTCGCTTTCTTGTGAATTGGCCGCAAAACCGCAGGATTGCTTCAGGCCTTAATCTGGTTCCGGCATGGAACGCTGAGCCTGTGGTTAGTTCCTCTTCCTGGAGGGAAATGAGAGTTAAATGTGCCTGTCCACAAACCCACAGCTAGTCTCTCATTGGTTCTCCCTATTCCTGTTCATCTTTCGCAGAAATTGCAAACTGTACCAAACAGGAGGTTAAAGGCACTGACTCTCCAAGTGGGGAGAGTGTTAGTAAAGTGTCTTGAATGGTGAACCCGAGGACCAGGGGACGAAAACAGAGATGCATTTAAAAACGTTTTCTGATCACACGGTGGACCATACTCGGCATTCCCCATGCATGTTTGAGCTGAAGGACGAATCCCTTAAACCGGGAAAGCTGGGAACCTTGGAATAGGTACAATGCAGTATTACTTCTAATGGTCTGCATTTGCTGACCGAACCTCACCAATCCTATCAGCCCCAAGTGTCCAGCCTTATGTCTAACCCAGCTGTGGGTGTGGATGTGGTAAACCCAGGTCTCATCACAAGCCATGAATGAATTATTTAAGAATTGCTCTCTATTTCACAGTCTTTGTGATAGTTTTTAAAATTTATTTGTACAATGGGATTTAGCTGATGTTCAATGCTGCGTTTATGCCGATGTACACACACTGGATTCCCTTATGGAGACATATAAATACATAGGTTTTAAGACTCGTTCTAGTCACGTATATTCTTGGGGTTGAATATGTGATGTTGAGTCCATTTCGTTGAGCAAGGAGTAGATCATGTATATTACATATATGGCTTATGGAACGGTATCTGTGCTAATTTCATTCTCTGGTTTTATGCGGCACCTCAACTCACCTTTCCCCATAAGCAAACGTAATTTGGTTTTCTAAATGTGAGACCCTGTTGTGTTTTGCAATTCACTTCATGTGTAGCCAAGTTTACATTCCGTGTATTAGTGATATCTTATGATGTTTCTTTTTCTGTGTGACTTATTTCACGTAGAATCATCGTACCTGAATCCACTCATTATGCCGCTACGGGCCTGATGACATAGATTTCATTGCTGAATGATATACCATTGTACGTACGTACCACAACTTTTTTAGCCATTTTTCGCTTTCTGAGATATTTAGCTTGTACCATAGACGAGGTTCTTGTAAACAGAGCTGTCCGAAATTTGGAGTGGCTGTGTGTTTTTGATTTTAATTTCCCTAAGCTATAGGACCATAAGTGGAAGTGCCATAGGCTGTGTTGCTTTGTTTTCTACGTGTTCCAGAAAACACCATACACTTCTCCAGAGTGGCTGTTGGCAATTTACATCCCGCCCATCAGCATAACAAGGCTCCCTGTTCTCCAGGGCCTGTGCTGCTTTTCTGGATTTTACACATTTTTCAAATGGCCCTTTTGATCCGGGGTCAGTGAGACTTCATTGTAGTGCAGATTTCTTTAACATGCTTGCTTGGTTGGCCAAAAAGGGCGTATGCGTTTTTTCCTGAATATATTCAGGAAAAAACGCATACGCCCTTTTTGGCCAAGTGCATCATTGTCGACATTCTGCCTCTTTTCCTATGCTTTAAAGGCAATTGCAGTCAAACCCCTGAAATGGTTTTCCTGCAATTCTGCCCCACTTACAAGTCCTCTTCGGAGCCTTCCTTCAATATATTTTTGGACGATAGCTGTCATTTATAACTCTGCAGATTTGTGAATTACAGTGACCCTGAGCTCCTTTCTTCAACTCGCTTCCTTGTGAGCTGGCCGCAAACCCGCAGGATTGCTTCAGACCCCAGTCTGCTTCCGGAACAGCATGCGGAGGCTTTGGTTAATTCCTCTTCCTGGTGGGAAATGAGCGTTACATTTGCCCGTGCCGACACCTACAGCTAGTCTCTCATTGGTTCTCCCAATTCCTGTTCATCTTGCGCAGAATTTGCAAACTGTGCCAAATAGGAGGTTAAAGGCACTGACTCTCCAAGTGGGGAGAGTGTTAGTAAAGCGTCTGGAATGGTGAACCCGAGTACCAGGGGACGAAAACTGAGATGCATTTGAAAACGTTTACCAATCACACGGTGGACCATACTCTGGGTTTCCCATGCATGTTTTAGCTGAAGGAAGAATCCCTTAAACCTGGAGAGTTGGGACCTATGGAATGGGTACCATGCAGTATGACTTCAAAGGGTCTGTGTTTGCTCACCGAACCTCACCAATGCTATGAGCCCGAAGTGTCCGGCCTTATATCTCACCCAGCTCTGGGTGTAGATATGGTAAATCCAGGTTGCATCACAAGCCCTGAATGAATTATTTAAGAATTGCTCTCTATTTCACTGGCATTTTGTTTTGTTTCTGAAATTTATTTTGATAATGGGATTTATCGGATTTTCACTGCTGTGTTTAGGTCGCTGTACACACGCTTGCTTTCCTTATGGGGACATATAAATCCATGTGTTTTAAGATTCTTACTTGTCAGGTATATTCCCAGGCGTTGAATATGGGGTGTTGAGTCCATTTCGTTGAGCAAGGTGTCGGTCTTGTCTATTATATATTTGACTTATGGAATGGTATCTGTGCTAATTTCAATCTCTGGTTTTATGCAGCACCCCAACTCACCTTTCCCCATAGGCAAGCATAAGTTGGTTTTCTATATTTGAGACCCTGTTCTGTTTTGTAATTCAGTTCATGTGTAGACAAGTTTACATTCCGTGTATTAGTGATATCTTATGATGTTTCATTTTCTGTGTGACTTATTTCTCGTAGAATCATCGTACCTGAATCCACTCATTATGCTGCTACGGGCCCGATGCCGTAGATTTCATTGCTGAGTGATATTCCATTGTACGTGCGTACCACAACTTCTTTATCCATTTTTTGCTTTCTCGGATATTTAACTTGTACCGTAGACGAGGTTCTTGTAAACAGAGCCGTCCCAAACTTTGGGGTGGCTGTGTGTTTTTGATTTTAATTTCCCTAAGCTATAGGACCATAAGTGGAAGTGCCATAGGCTGTGTTGCTTTGTTTCCTACGTGTTTCAGGAAACACCATACACTTCTCCAGAGTGCCTGTTGGCAATTTACATCACGCCCATCAGCATAACAAGGCTCCCTGTTCTCCAAGACCTGTCCTGCCTTTCTGGATTTTACACTTTTTCCACATGGCCCTTTTGACCGGGGGGCAGTGAGACTTAATTGTAGTGCAGATTTCCTTTACACGCTTGCTTCGTTGGCCAAAAAGCACGTATGCATTTTTTCGTGAATATATTCACGAAAAAATGCATAGGCCTTTTTGCCAAGTGCATCATTGTCGACATTCTGCCTCTTTTCCTATGCTTTAAGTGCAATTCCAGTCTACCCCCTGAAATCGTTTTACTGAAATTCTGCCCCGCTTTCAAGTCCTGTTCGAAGACTTACTTCAATACATTTTTGGACGGTAGCTGTCATTCATAACTCTGCAGGTTTGTGAATTACAGTGCCCCTGAGCTCCTTTCTTCAACTTGCTTTCTTGTGACCTGGCCACAAAACTGCAGGATTGCTTCAGGCCCTAATCTGATTCCGGCAGGGCACGATGAGCCTTTGGTTAATTCGTCTTCCTGGTGGGAAATGAGCATTCCATTTGCCCATGCAGACACCTACAGCTAGTCTCTCACTGATTCTCCCTATTCCTGTTCATCTTGCGCAGAAATTGCAAACTGTGCCAAACAGGAGGTTAAAGGCACTGACTCTCCAAATGGGGAGAGTGTTAGGAAAGCGTCTGGAATGGTGAACCCGAGTACCAGGGGACGAAAACTGAGATGCATTTGAAAACGTTTCCCAATCACACGGTGGACCATACTCTGGGTTTCCCATGCATGTTTTAGCTGAAGGAAGAATCTCTTAAACCTGGAGAGTTGGGACCTATGGAATGGGTACCATGCAGTATGACTTCAAAGGGTCTGGTTTGGTCACCGAACCTCACCAATGCTATCAGCCCGAAGTGTCCAGCCTTATGTCTCACCCAGCTCTGGGTGTAGATGTGGTAAATCCAGGTTGCATCACAAGCCCTGAATGAATTATTTAAGAATTGCTCTCTATTACACTGTCATTGTGTTTTGTTTTTGAAATTTATTTTGATAATGGGATTTATCGGATTTTCACTGCTGAGTTTAGGTCGCTGTACACACGCTTGATTTCCTTATGGAGACATATAAATCCATGGGTTTTAAGATTCTTACTTGTCAGGTATATTCCCAGGCGTAGACTATGGGGTGTTGAGTCCATTTCGTTGAGCAAGGAGTAGGTCTTGTCTATTCTATATTTGGCTTATCGAAAGGTATCTGTGCTAATTTCAATCTCTGGTTTTATGCAGCACCCCGACTCACCTTTCCCCATAAGCAAGCATAAGTTGGTTTTCTAAATTTGAGACACTGTTCTGTTTTGTAATTCAGTTCATGTGTAGCCAAGTTTATATTCCGTGTATTACTGATATCTTATGATGTTTCTTTTTCTGTGTGACATATTTCTCGTAGAATCATCGTACCTGAATCCACTGATTATGCCGCTATGGTCCTGATGACGTAGATATCATTGCTGAGTGATATTCCATTGTACGTGCGTACCACAAATTCTTTATCCATTTTTTGCTGTCTCGGTTATCTAACTTTTTCCGTAGACGAGGTTCTTGTAAACAGAGCCGTCCCAAACTTTGAGGTGGCTGTGTGTTTTTGACTTTAGTTTCCCTAAGCTATAGGACCATAAGTGGAAGTGCCATAGGCTGTGTTGCTTTGTTTCCTACGTGTTTCAGGAAACACCATACACTTCTCCAGAGTGGCTGCTGGCAATTTACATCCCGCCCATCAGCATAACAAGGCTCCCTGTTCTCCATGACCTGTCCTGCCTTTCTGCATTTTACACGTTTTTCAGAATGCCCTTTTGACCAGGGGGCAGTGAGACTTCATTGTAGTGCAGATTTCCTTTACACGCTTGCTTGGTTAGCCAAAAAGTGCGTATGCGTTTTTTCCTGAATATATTCAGGAAAAAACGCATACGCCCTTTTTGGCCAAGTGCATCATTGTCGACATTCTGCCTCATTTCCTATGCTCTAAGTGCATTTCCAGTCTACCCCCTGAAATCGTTTTCCTGAAATTCTGCCCCGCTTTCAAGTCCTCTTTTAAGACTTACTTCAATACATTTTGGGACGATAGCTGTCATTCATAACTCTGCAGGTTTGTGAATTACAGTGCCCCTGAGCTCCTTTCTTCAACTCGCTTTCTTGTGAGCTTGCCGCAAAACCGCAGGATTGGTTCAGGCCCTAATCTGTTTCCGGCAGGGCATGCTGAGCCTTTGTTTAATTCCTCTTCCTGGTGGGAAATGAGCGTTCCATTTGCCCGTGCAGACACCTACAGCTAGTCCCTCATTGGTTCTACCTATTCCTGTTCATCTTGTGCAGAAATTGCAAACTGTGCCAAACAGGAGGTTAAAGGCACTGACTCTCCAAGTGGGGAGAGTGTTAGTAAAGCGTCTGGAATGGTGAAGCCGAGTCCCTGGGCTCGAAAACTGAGATGCATTTGAAAACGTTTCCCAATCACACGGGGGACTGTACTCTGGGCTTCCCATGCATGTTTTAACTGAAGGAAGAGTCCCTTAAACTTGGAGAGTTGGGACCCATGGAATGGGTACCATGCAGTATGACTTCAAAGGGTCTGAGTTTGCTCACCGAATCTCACCAATGCTATCAGCCCGAAGTGTCCAGCCTTATGTCACACCCAGCTCTGGGTGTAGATGTGGTAAATCCAGGTTGCATCACAAGCCCTGAATGAATTATTTGAGAATTGCTCTCTAAGAATTGCTCTCTATTTCACTGTCATTGTGTTTTGTTTTTGAAATTTATTTTGGTAATGGGATTTATCGGATTTTCACTGCTGCGTTTAGGCCGCTGTACACATGCTTGATTTCCTTATGGAGACATATAAATCCATGGGTTTTAAGATTCTTGCTTGACAGGTATATTCCCAGGCGTTGAATATGGGGTGTTGAGTCCATTTCGTTGAGCAAGGAGTAGGTTTGGTCTTTTATATATTTGGCTTATGGAACGGTATCTGTGCTAATTTCAATCTCTGGTTTTATGCAGCACCCCAGCTCATGTTTCCCCATAAGCAAGCATAAGTTGGGTTTCTAAATTTGAGACCTTGTTTTGTTTTGTAATTCAGTTCATGTGTAGCCAAGTTTACATTCCGTCTATTAGTGATATCTTATGACGTTTCTTTTTCTGTGTGACTTATTTCTCGTAGAATCATCATACCTGAATACACTCATTATGCCGCTACGGGCCTGATGACGTAGATTTCATTGCTGAGTGATATTCCATTGTACGTGCGTACCACAATTTCTTTATCTATTTTTTGCTTTCTCGGATAATTAACTTGTACCGTAGACGAGGTTCTTGTAAACAGAGCCGTCCCAAACTTTGGGGTGGCTGTGTGTTTCTGATTTTAATTTCCCTCAGCTATAGGACCATAAGTGGAAGTGCCATAGGCTGTGTTGCTTTGTTTCCTACGTGTTTCAGGAAACACCATACAGTTCTCCAGAGTGGCTGTTGGCAATTTACATACCGCCCATCAGCATAACAAGGCTCCCTGTTCTCCATGACCTGTCCTGCCTTTCTGGATTTTACACTTTTTTCAGATGGCCCTTTTGACCGGGGGGCAGTGAGACTTCATTGTAGTGCAGATTTCCTTTACACGCTTGCTTGGTTGGTCAAAAAGTGCGTATGCGTTTTTTCCTGAATATATTCAGGAAAACACGCATACGCCCTTTTTGTCCAAGTGCATCATTGTCGACATTCTGCCTCTTTTCCTATGCTTTAAGTGCAATTCTAGTCGACCCCCTGAAATCATTTTCCTGAAATTCTGCCGCGCTTTCAAGTCCTCTTCGAAGAATTACTTCAATACATTCTTGGACGATAGCTGTCATTCATAACTCTGCATGTTTGTGAATTACAGTGCCTCTGAGCTCCTTTCTTCAACTCGCTTTCTTGTGAGCTGGCCGCAATACCGCAGGATTGCTTCAGGCCCTAATCTGTTTCCGGCCGGGCATGCTGAGCCTTTGGTTAATTACTCTTCCTGGTGGGAAATGAGCGTTCCATTTGCCTGTGCAGACACCTACAGCTAGTCTCTCATTGGTTCTCCCTATTCCTGTTCATCTTGCGCAGAAATTGCAAACTGTGCCAAACAGGAGGTTAAAGGCACTGACTCTCCAAGTGGGGAGAGTGTTAGTAAAGCGTCTGGAATGGTGAACCCGAGTACCAGGGGACGAAAACTGAGATGCATTTGAAAACGATTCCCAACCACATGGTGGACCATACACTGTGTTTCCCATGCATGTTTTAGCTGAAGGAAGAATCCCTTAAACCTGGAGAGTTGGGACCCATGGAATGCGTACCATGGAGTATGAGTTCAAAGGGTTTGCGTTTGCTCACCGAACCTCACCAATGCTATCAGCCCGAAGTGTCCAGCCTTATGTCTCACCCAGCTCTGGGTGTAGATGTGGTAAATGCAGGTTGCATCACAAGCCCTGAATGAATTATTTAAGAATTGCTCTCTATTTCACTGTCATTGTGTTTTGTTTTTGAAATTTATTTTGATAATGGGATTTATCGGATTTTCACTGCTGCGTTTAGGCCGCTGTACACATGCTTGATTTCCTTATGGAGACATATAAATCCATGGGTTTTAAGATTATTACTTGTCAGGTATATTCCCAGGCGTTGAATATGGGCTGTTGAGTCCATTTCGTTGAGCAAGGAGTAGGTCTTGTCTATTCTATATTTGGCTTATGGAACGGTATCTGTGCTAATTTCAATCTCTGGTTTTATGCAGCACCCCAACTCACCTTTCCCCATAAGCAAGCATAAGTTGGTTTTCTAAATTTGAGACCCTGTTCTGTTTTGTAATTCAGTTCATGTGTAGCCAAGTTTACATTCCGTGTATTAGTGATAACTTATGATGTTTCTATTTCTGTGTGACTTATTTCTAGTAGAATCGTCGTACCTGAATCCACTCATTATGCCACTACGGGCCTGATGATGTAGATTTCATTGCTGAGTGATATTCCATTGTACGTGCGTACCACAACTTCTTTATCCATTTTTTGCTTTCTCGGATATTTAACTTGTACCGTAGACGAGGTTCTTGTAAACAGAGCCGTCCCAAACTTTGGGGTGGCTGTGTGTTTTTTATTTTAATTTCCCTAAGCTATAGGGCCCTAAGTGGAAGTGCCATAGGCTGTGTTGCTTTGTTTCCTACGTGTTTCAGGAAACACCATACACTTCTCCATAGTGACTGTTGGCAATTTACATCCCTCCCATCAGCATAACAAGGCTCCCTGTTCTCCAAGACCTGTCCTGCCTTTCTGGATTTTACACTTTTTTCAGATGGCCCTTTTGACCAGGGGGCAGTGAGACTTCATTGTATTGCAGATTTCATTTACAGGCTTGCTTGGTTGGCCAAAAAGCGCGTATGCGTTTTTTCCTGAATATATTCAGGAAAAAACGCATACGCCCTTTTTGGCCAAGTGCATCATTGTTGACATTCTGACTCTTATCCTATGCTTTAAGTGCAATTCCAGTCTACCCCCTGAAATCGTTTTCCTGAAATTCTGTCCCGCTTTCAAGTCCTCTTCGAAGACTTACTTCAATACATTTTTGGACGATAGCTGTCATTCATAACTCTGCAGGTTTCTGAATTACAGTGCCCCTGAGCTCCTTTCTTTAACTCGCTTTCTTGTGAGCTGCCCCCAAAACCGCAGGATTGCTTCAGGCCCTAATCTGTTTCCGGCAGGGCATGCAGAGCCTTTGGTTAATTCCTCTTCCTGATGGGAAATGAGCGTTCCATTTGCCCGTGCAGACACCTACAGCTAGTCTCTCATTGGTTCTCCCTATTCCTGTTCACCTTGCGCAGAAATTGCAAACTGTGCCAAACAGGAGGTTAAAGGCACTGACTCTCCAAGTGGGGAGAGTGTTAGTAAAGCGTCAGGAATTGTGAACCCGAGTACCAGGGGACGAATACTGAGATGCATTTGAAAACGTTTCCCAATCACACGGTGGACCTTACTCTGGGTTTCCCATGCATGTTTTAGCTGAAGGAAGAATCCCTTACACCTGGAGAGTTGGGACCCATGGAATGGGTACCATGCAGTATGACTTCAAAGGGTCTGCGTTTGCTCACTGAACCTCACCAATGCTATGAGCCTGAAGTGTCCAGCCTTATGTCTCACCCAGCTCTGGGTGTAGATGTGGTAAATCCAGGTTGCATCACAAGCCCTGAATGAATTATTTAAGAATTGCTCTCTATTTCACTGTCATTGTGTTTTGTTTTTGAAATTTATTTTGATAATGGGATTTATCGGATTTTCACTGCTGCGTTTAGGCCGCTGTACACACGCTTGATTTCCTTATGGAGACATATAAATCCATGGGTTTTAAGATTATTACTTGTCACGTATATTCCCAGGCGTTGAATATGGGCTGTTGAGTCCATTTCGTTGAACAAGGAGTAGGTCTTGTTTATTATATATTTGGCTTATGGAACGGTATCTGTGCTAATTTCAATCTCTGGTTTTATGCAGCACCCCAACTCACCTTTCCCCATAAGCAAGCATAAGTGTGTTTTCTAAATTTGAGATCCTGTTCTGTTTTGTAATTCAGTTCATGTGTAGCCAAGTTCATATTCCGTGTATTACTGATATCTTATGATGTTTCTTTTTCTGTGTGACATATTTCTCGTAGAATCATCGTACCTGAATCCACTGATTATGCCGCTACCGTCCTGATGACGTAGATATCATTGCTGAGTGATATTCCATTGTACGTGCGTACCACAACTTCTTTATCCATTTTTTGCTGTCTCGGATATCTAACTTTTTCCGTAGACGAGGTTCTTGTAAACAGAGCCGTCCCAAACTTTGGGGTGGCTGTGTGTTTTTGATTTTAGTTTCCCTAAGCTATAGGACCATAAGTGGAAGTGCCATAGGCTGTGTTGCTTTGTTTCCTACGTGTTTCAGGAAACACCATACACTTCTCCAGCGTGGCTGTTGGCAATTTACATCCCGCCCATCAGCATAACAAGGCTCCCTGTTCTCCATGACCTGTCCTGCCTTTCTGCATTTTACACGTTTTTCAGATGGCCCTTTTGACCGGGGGGCAGTGAGACTTCATTGTAGTGCAGATTTCCTTTACACGCTTGCTTGGTTAGCCAAAAAGTGCGTATGCGTTTTTTCCTGAATATATTCAGGAAAAAACGCATACGCCCTTTTTGGCCAAGTGCATCATTGTCGACATTCTGCCTCATTTCCTATGCTCTAAGTGCAATTCTAGTCTACCCCCTGAAATCGTTTTCCTGAAATTCTGCCCCGCTTTCAAGTCCTCTTTTAAGACTTACTTCAATACATTTTGGGACGATAGCTGTCATTCATAACTCTGCAGGTTTGTGAATTACAGTGCCCCTGAGCTCCTTTCTTCAACTCGCTTTCTTGTGAGCTGGCCGCAAAACCGCAGGATTGGTTCAGGCCCTAATCTGTTTCTGGCCGGGCATGCTGAGACTTTGGTTAATTCCTCTTCCTGGTGGGAAATGAGCGTTCCATTTGCCCGTGCAGACACCTACAGCTAGTCCCTTATTGGTTCTACCTATTCCTGTTCATCTTGTGCAGAAATTGCAAACTGTGCCAAACAGGAGGTTAAAGGCACTGACTCTCCAAGTGGGGAGAGTGTTAGTAAAGCGTCTGGAATGGTGAAGCCTAGTCCCTGGGCTCGAAAACTGAGATGCATTTGAAAACGTTTCCCAATCACACAGGGGACCGTACTCTGGGCTTCCCATGCATGATTTAACTGAAGGAAGAATCCCTTAAACTTGGAGAGTTGGGACCCATGGAATGGGTACCATGCAGTATGACTTCAAAGGGTCTGAGTTTGCTCACCGAATCTCACCAATGCTATCAGCCCGAAGTGTCCAGCCTTATGTCACACCCAGCTCTGGGTGAAGATGTGGTAAATCCAGGTTTCATCACAAGACCTGAATGAATTATTTGAGAATTGCTCTCTAAGAATTGCTCTCTATTTCACTGTCATTGTGTTTTGTTTTTGAAATTTATTTTGGTAATGGGATTTATCGGATTTTCACTGCTGCATTTAGGCCGCTGTACACATGCTTGATTTCCTTATGGAGACATATAAATCCATGGGTTTTAAGCTTCTTACTTGTCAGGTATATTCAAAGGCGTTGAATATGGGGTGTTGAGTCCATTTCGTTGAGCAAGGAGTAGGTCTTGTCTATAATATATTTCTGTTATGGAACGGTATCTGTGCTAATTTCAATCTCTGGTTTTATGCAGCACCCCAACTCTCCTTTCCCCATAAGCAAGCATAAGTTGGTTTTCTTAATTTGAGACCCTGTTCTGTTTTGTAATTCAGTTCATGTGTAGCCAAGTTTACATTACGTGTATTAGTGATATCTTATGATCTTTCTTTTTCTGTATGACTTATTTCTCGTAGAATCATCGTACCTGAATCCACTCATTATGCCGCTATGGGCCTGATGACGTAGATTTCATTGTTGAGTGATATTCCATTGTACGTACGTAGCACAATTTCTTTATCCATTTTATGCTTTCTCGGATATTTATCTTGTACCGTAGACGAGGTTCTTGTAAACAGAGCCGTCCCTAACTTTGGGGTGGCTGTGTGTTTTTGATTTTAATTTCCCTAAGCTATAGGACCATAAGTGGAATTGCTATAGGCTGTGTTGCTTTGTTTCCTACGTGTTTCAGGAAACACCATACACTTCTCCAGAGTGGCTGTTGGCAATTTACATACCGCCCATCAGCATAACAAGGCTCCCTGTTCTCCATGACCTGTCCTACCTTTCTGGATTTTACACTTTTTTCAGATGGCCCTTTGGACCGGGGGGCAGTGAGACTTCATTGTAGTGCAGATTTCCTTTACACGCTTGCTTGGTTGGCTAAAAAGTGCGTATGCGTTTTTTCCTGAATATATTCAGGAAAAAACGCATACGCCCTTTTTGGCCAAGTGCATCATTGTCGACATTCTGCCTCTTTTCCTATGCTTTAAGTGCAATTCCAGTCTATCCCCTGAAATCGTTTTCCTTAAATTCTGCCCCGCTTTAAACTCCTCTTCGAAGACTTACTTCAATACATTTTTGGACGATAGCTGTCATTCATAACTCTGCAGGTTTCTGAATTACAGTGCCCCTGAGCTCCTTTCTTCAACTCGCTTTCTTGTGAGCTGCCCCCATAACCGCAGGATTGCTTCAGGCCCTAATCTGTTTCCGGCAGGGCATGCAGAGCCTTTGGTTAATTCCTCTTCCTGATGGGAAATGAGCGTTCCATTTGCCCGTGCAGACACCTACAGCTAGTCTCTCATTGGTTCTCCCTATTCCTGTTCACCTTGCGCAGAAATGGCAAACTGTGCCCAACAGGAGGTTAAAGGCACTGACTCTCCAAGTGGGGAGAGTGTTAGTAAAGCGTCTGGAATGGTGAAGCCGAGTCCCTGGGCTCGAAAACTGAGATGCATTTGAAAACGTTTCTCAATCACACGGGGGACCGTACTCTGGGCTTCCCATGCATGTTTTAACTGAAGGAAGAATCCCTTAAACCTGGAGAGTTGGGACCCATAGAATGGGTACCATGCAGTATGACTTCAAAGGGTCTGCGTTTGCTCACCGAACCTCACCAATGCTATGAGCCCGAAGTGTCCAGCCTTATGTCTCACCCAGCTCTGGGTGTAGATGTCGTAAATCCAGGTTGCATCACAAGCCCTGAATGAATTATTTAAGAATTGCTCTCTATTTCACTGTCATTGTGTTTTGTTTTTGAAATTTATTTTGATAATGGGATTTATCGGATTTTCACTGCTGCGTTTAGGCCACTGTACACACACTTGATTTCCTTATGGAGACATATAAATCCATGGGTTTTAAGATTCTTACTTGTCAGGTATATTCCCAGGCGTGGAATATGGGGTGTTGAGTCCATTTCGTTGAGCCAGGAGTAGGTCTTGTCTCTTATATATTTGGCTTATGGAACGGTATCTGTGCTAATTTCAATCTCTGGTTTTATGCAGCACCCCAGCTCACGTTTCCCCATAAGCAAGCATAAGTTGGTTTTCTAAATTTGAGACCTTGTTTTGTTTTGTAATTCAGTTCATGTGTAGCCAAGTTTACATTCCGTGTATTAGTGATATCTTATGATGTTTCTTTTTCTGTGTGACTTATTTCTCGTAGAATCATCATACCTGAATACACTCATTATGCCGCTACGGGCCTGATGACGTAGATTTCTTGC
Source organism: Delphinapterus leucas (assembly GCF_059928025.1). Taxonomy (NCBI): domain Eukaryota; kingdom Metazoa; phylum Chordata; class Mammalia; order Artiodactyla; family Monodontidae; genus Delphinapterus; species Delphinapterus leucas. The sequence goes on from NW_028322248.1 coordinate 7,571,061, forward strand.
TGAGTGATATTCCATTGTACGTGCCTACCACAATTTCTTTATCCATTTTTTGCTTTCTCGGATAATTAACTTGTACGGTAGACGAGGTTCTTGTAAACAGAGCCGTCCCAAACTTTGGGGTGGCTGTGTGTTTTTGATTTTAATTTCCCTCAGCTATAGGACCATAAGTGGAAGTGCCATAGGCTGTGTTGCTTTGTTTCCTACGTGTTTCAGGAAACACCATACAGTTCTCCAGAGTGGCTGTTGGCAATTTACATCCCGCCCATCAGCATAACAAGGCTCCCTGTTCTCCATGACCTGTCCTGCCTTTCTGGATTTTACACGTTTTTCAGATGGCCCTTTTGACTGGGGGGCAGTGAGTCTTCATTGTAGTGCAGATTTCCTTTACACGCTTGCTTGGTTGGCCAAAAAGTGCGTATGCGTTTTTTCATGAATATATTCAGGAAAAAACGCACACGCCCTTTTTGTCCAAGTGCATCATTGTCGACATTGTGCCTCTTTTCCTATGCTTTAAGTGCAATTCTAGTCTACCCCCTGAAATCGTTTTCCTGAAATTCTGCCGCGCTTTCAAGTCCTCTTCGAAGACTTACTTCGATACATTTTTGGACGATAGCTGTCATTCATAGCTCTGCAGGTTTGTGAATTACAGTGCCTCTGAGCTCCTTTCTTCAACTCGCTTTCTTGTGAGCTGGCCGCAATACCGCAGGATTGCTTCAGGCCCTAATCTGTTTCCGGTCGGGCATGCTGAGCCTTTGTTTAATTCCTCTTCCTGGTGGGAAATGAGCGTTCCATTTGCCCGTGCAGACACCTACAGCTAGTCTCTCATTGGTTCTCCCTATTCCTGTTCATCTTGCGCAGAAATTGCAAACTGTGCCAAACAGGAGGTTAAAGGCACTGACTCTCCAAGTGGGGAGAGTGTTAGTAAAGCGTCTGGAATGGTGAACCCGAGTACCAGGGGACGAAAACTGAGATGCATTTGAAAACGTTTCCCAACCACATGGTGGACCATACACTGTGTTTCCCATGCATGTTTTAGCTGAAGGAAGAATCCCTTACACCTGGAGAGTTGGGACCCATGGAATGCGTACCATGGAGTATGACTTCAAAGGGTCTGCGTTTGCTCACCGAACCTCACCAATGCTCTCAGCCCGAAGTGTCCAGCCTTATGTCTCACACAGCTCTGGGTGTAGATGTGGTAAATGCAGGTTGCATCACAAGCCCTGAATGAATTATTTAAGAATTGCTCTCTATTTCACTGTCATTGTGTTTTGTTTTTGAAATTTATTTTGATAATGGGATTTATCGGATTTTCACTGCTGCGTTTAGGCCGCTGTACACACGCTTGATTTCCTTATGGAGACATATAAATCCATGGGTTTTAAGATTATTACTTGTCACGTATATTCCCAGGCGTTGAATATGGGCTGTTGAGTCCATTTCGTTGAACAAGGAGTAGGTCTTGTTTATTATATATTTGGCTTATGGAACGGTATCTGTGCTAATTTCAATCTCTGGTTTTATGCAGCACCCCAACTCACCTTTCCCCATAAGCAAGCATAAGTGTGTTTTCTAAATTTGAGATCCTGTTCTGTTTTGTAATTCAGTTCATGTGTAGCCAAGTTCATATTCCGTGTATTACTGATATCTTATGATGTTTCTTTTTCTGTGTGACATATTTCTCGTAGAATCATCGTACCTGAATCCACTGATTATGCCGCTACCGTCCTGATGACGTAGATATCATTGCTGAGTGATATTCCATTGTACGTGCGTACCACAACTTCTTTATCCATTTTTTGCTGTCTCGGATATCTAACTTTTTCCGTAGACGAGGTTCTTGTAAACAGAGCCGTCCCAAACTTTGGGGTGGCTGTGTGTTTTTGATTTTAGTTTCCCTAAGCTATAGGACCATAAGTGGAAGTGCCATAGGCTGTGTTGCTTTGTTTCCTACGTGTTTCAGGAAACACCATACACTTCTCCAGCGTGGCTGTTGGCAATTTACATCCCGCCCATCAGCATAACAAGGCTCCCTGTTCTCCATGACCTGTCCTGCCTTTCTGCATTTTACACGTTTTTCAGATGGCCCTTTTGACCGGGGGGCAGTGAGACTTCATTGTAGTGCAGATTTCCTTTACACGCTTGCTTGGTTAGCCAAAAAGTGCGTATGCGTTTTTTCCTGAATATATTCAGGAAAAAACGCATACGCCCTTTTTGGCCAAGTGCATCATTGTCGACATTCTGCCTCATTTCCTATGCTCTAAGTGCAATTCTAGTCTACCCCCTGAAATCGTTTTCCTGAAATTCTGCCCCGCTTTCAAGTCCTCTTTTAAGACTTACTTCAATACATTTTGGGACGATAGCTGTCATTCATAACTCTGCAGGTTTGTGAATTACAGTGCCCCTGAGCTCCTTTCTTCAACTCGCTTTCTTGTGAGCTGGCCGCAAAACCGCAGGATTGGTTCAGGCCCTAATCTGTTTCTGGCCGGGCATGCTGAGACTTTGGTTAATTCCTCTTCCTGGTGGGAAATGAGCGTTCCATTTGCCCGTGCAGACACCTACAGCTAGTCCCTTATTGGTTCTACCTATTCCTGTTCATCTTGTGCAGAAATTGCAAACTGTGCCAAACAGGAGGTTAAAGGCACTGACTCTCCAAGTGGGGAGAGTGTTAGTAAAGCGTCTGGAATGGTGAAGCCTAGTCCCTGGGCTCGAAAACTGAGATGCATTTGAAAACGTTTCCCAATCACACAGGGGACCGTACTCTGGGCTTCCCATGCATGATTTAACTGAAGGAAGAATCCCTTAAACTTGGAGAGTTGGGACCCATGGAATGGGTACCATGCAGTATGACTTCAAAGGGTCTGAGTTTGCTCACCGAATCTCACCAATGCTATCAGCCCGAAGTGTCCAGCCTTATGTCACACCCAGCTCTGGGTGTAGATGTGGTAAATCCAGGTTTCATCACAAGACCTGAATGAATTATTTGAGAATTGCTCTCTAAGAATTGCTCTCTATTTCACTGTCATTGTGTTTTGTTTTTGAAATTTATTTTGGTAATGGGATTTATCGGATTTTCACTGCTGCATTTAGGCCGCTGTACACATGCTTGATTTCCTTATGGAGACATATAAATCCATGGGTTTTAAGCTTCTTACTTGTCAGGTATATTCAAAGGCGTTGAATATGGGGTGTTGAGTCCATTTCGTTGAGCAAGGAGTAGGTCTTGTCTATAATATATTTCTGTTATGGAACGGTATCTGTGCTAATTTCAATCTCTGGTTTTATGCAGCACCCCAACTCTCCTTTCCCCATAAGCAAGCATAAGTTGGTTTTCTTAATTTGAGACCCTGTTCTGTTTTGTAATTCAGTTCATGTGTAGCCAAGTTTACATTACGTGTATTAGTGATATCTTATGATCTTTCTTTTTCTGTATGACTTATTTCTCGTAGAATCATCGTACCTGAATCCACTCATTATGCCGCTATGGGCCTGATGACGTAGATTTCATTGTTGAGTGATATTCCATTGTACGTACGTAGCACAATTTCTTTATCCATTTTATGCTTTCTCGGATATTTATCTTGTACCGTAGACGAGGTTCTTGTAAACAGAGCCGTCCCTAACTTTGGGGTGGCTGTGTGTTTTTGATTTTAATTTCCCTAAGCTATAGGACCATAAGTGGAATTGCTATAGGCTGTGTTGCTTTGTTTCCTACGTGTTTCAGGAAACACCATACACTTCTCCAGAGTGGCTGTTGGCAATTTACATACCGCCCATCAGCATAACAAGGCTCCCTGTTCTCCATGACCTGTCCTACCTTTCTGGATTTTACACTTTTTTCAGATGGCCCTTTGGACCGGGGGGCAGTGAGACTTCATTGTAGTGCAGATTTCCTTTACACGCTTGCTTGGTTGGCTAAAAAGTGCGTATGCGTTTTTTCCTGAATATATTCAGGAAAAAACGCATACGCCCTTTTTGGCCAAGTGCATCATTGTCGACATTCTGCCTCTTTTCCTATGCTTTAAGTGCAATTCCAGTCTATCCCCTGAAATCGTTTTCCTTAAATTCTGCCCCGCTTTAAACTCCTCTTCGAAGACTTACTTCAATACGTTTTTGGACGATAGCTGTCATTCATAACTCTGCAGGTTTCTGAATTACAGTGCCCCTGAGCTCCTTTCTTCAACTCGCTTTCTTGTGAGCTGCCCCCATAACCGCAGGATTGCTTCAGGCCCTAATCTGTTTCCGGCAGGGCATGCAGAGCCTTTGGTTAATTCCTCTTCCTGATGGGAAATGAGCGTTCCATTTGCCCGTGCAGACACCTACAGCTAGTCTCTCATTGGTTCTCCCTATTCCTGTTCACCTTGCGCAGAAATGGCAAACTGTGCCCAACAGGAGGTTAAAGGCACTGACTCTCCAAGTGGGGAGAGTGTTAGTAAAGCGTCTGGAATGGTGAAGCCGAGTCCCTGGGCTCGAAAACTGAGATGCATTTGAAAACGTTTCTCAATCACACGGGGGACCGTACTCTGGGCTTCCCATGCATGTTTTAACTGAAGGAAGAATCCCTTAAACCTGGAGAGTTGGGACCCATAGAATGGGTACCATGCTGTATGACTTCAAAGGGTCTGCATTTGCTCATCGAACCTCACCAATGCTATCAGCCCGAAGTGCCCAACCTTATGTCTCACTCAGCTGTGGGTGTAGATGTGGTAAATCCAGGTTGCATCACAAGCCCTGAATGAATTATTTGAGAATTGCGCTCTAAGAATTGCTCTCTATTTCACTGTCATTGTGTTTTGTTTTTGAAATTTATTTTGATAATGGGATTTATCGGATTTTCACTGCTGAGTTTAGGTCGCTGTACACACGCTTGATTTCCTTATGGAGACATATAAATCCATGGGTTTTAAGATTCTTAATTGTCAGGTATATTCCCAGGCGTAGACTATGGGGTGTTGAGTCCATTTCGTTGAGCAAGGAGTAGGTCTTGTCTATTCTATATTTGGCTTATCGAAAGGTATCTGTGCTAATTTCAATCTCTGGTTTTATGCAGCACCCCGACTCACCTTTCCCCATAAGCAAGCATAAGTTGGTTTTCTAAATTTGAGACACTGTTCAGTTTTGTAATTCAGTTCATGTGTAGCCAAGTTTATATTCCGTGTATTACTGATATCTTATGATGTTTCTTTTTCTGTGTGACATATTTCTCGTAGAATCATCGTACCTGAATCCACTGATTATGCCGCTACGGTCCTGATGACGTAGATATCATTGCTGAGTGATATTCCATTGTACGTGCGTACCACAACTTCTTTATCCATTTTTTGCTGTCTCGGTTATCTAACTTTTTCCGTAGACGAGGTTCTTGTAAACAGAGCCGTCCCAAACTTTGAGGTGGCTGTGTGTTTTTGACTTTAGTTTCCCTAAGCTATAGGACCATAAGTGGAAGTGCCATAGGCTGTGTTGCTTTGTTTCCTACGTGTTTCAGGAAACACCATACACTTCTCCAGAGTGGCTGCTGGCAATTTACATCCCGGCCATCAGCATAACAAGGCTCCCTGTTCTCCATGACCTGTCCTGCTTTTCTGCATTTTACACGTTTTTCAGAATGCCCTTTTGACCGGGGGGCAGTGAGACTTCATTGTAGTGCAGATTTCCTTTACACGCTTGCTTGGTTAGCCAAAAAGTGCGTATGCGTTTTTTCCTGAATATATTCAGGAAAAAACGCATACGCCCTTTTTGGCCAAGTGCATCATTGTCGACATTCTGCCTCATATCCTATGCTCTAAGTGCAATTCCAGTCTACCCCCTGAAATCGTTTTCCTGAAATTCTGCCCCGCTTTCAAGTCCTCTTTTAAGACTTACTTCAATACATTTTGGGACGATAGCTGTCATTCATAACTCTGCAGGTTTGTGAATTACAGTGCCCCTGAGCTCCTTTCTTCAACTCGCTTTCTTGTGAGCTTGCCGCAAAACCGCAGGATTGGTTCAGGCCCTAATCTGTTTCTGGCAGGGCATGCTGAGCCTTTGTTTAATTCCTCTTCCTGGTGGGAAATGAGCGTTCCATTTGCCCGTGCAGACACCTACAGCTAGTCCCTCATTGGTTCTACCTATTCCTGTTCATCTTGTGCAGAAATTGCAAACTGTGCCAAACAGGAGGTTAAAGGCACTGACTCTCCAAGTGGGGAGAGTGTTAGTAAAGCGTCTGGAATGGTGAAGCCGAGTCCCTGGGCTCGAAAACTGAGATGCATTTGAAAACGTTTCCCAATCACACGGGGGACTGTACTCTGGGCTTCCCATGCATGTTTTAACTGAAGGAAGAGTCCCTTAAACTTGGAGAGTTGGGACGCATGGAATGGGTACCATGCAGTATGACTTCAAAGGGTCTGAGTTTGCTCACCGAATCTCACCAATGCTATCAGCCCGAAGTGTCCAGCCTTATGTCACACCCAGCTCTGGGTGTAGATGTGGTAAATGCAGGTTGCATCACAAGCCCTGAATGAATTATTTAAGAATTGCTCTCTATTTCACTGTCATTGTGTTTTGTTTTTGAAATTTATTTTGATAATGGGATTTATCGGATTTTCACTGCTGCGTTTAGGCCGCTGTACACATGCTTGATTTCCTTATGGAGACATATAAATCCATGGGTTTTAAGATTATTACTTGTCAGGTATATTCCCAGGCGTTGAATATGGGCTGTTGAGTCCATTTCGTTGAGCAAGGAGTAGGTCTTGTCTATTATATATTTGGCTTATTGAACGGTATCTGTGCTAATTTCAATCTCTGGTTTTATGCAGCACCCCAACTCACCTTTCCCCATAAGCAAGCATAAGTTGGTTTTCTAAATTTGAGACCCTGTTCTGTTTTGTAATTCAGTTCATGTGTAGCCAAGTTTACATTCCATGTATTAGTGATAACTTATGATGTTTCTATTTCTGTGTGACTTATTTCTCGTAGAATCGTCGTACCTGAATCCACTCATTATGCCACTACGGGCCTGATGATGTAGATTTCATTGCTGAGTGATATTCCATTGTACGTGCGTACCACAACTTCTTTATCCATTTTTTGCTTTCTCGGATATTTAACTTGTACCGTAGACGAGGTTCTTGTAAACAGAGCCGTCCCAAACTTTGGGGTGGCTGTGTGTTTTTTATTTTAATTTCCCTAAGCTATAGGGCCCTAAGTGGAAGTGCCATAGGCTGTGTTGCTTTGTTTCCTACGTGTTTCAGGAAACACCATACACTTCTCCATAGTGACTGTTGGCAATTTACATCCCTCCCATCAGCATAACAAGGCTCCCTGTTCTCCAAGACCTGTCCTGCCTTTCTGGATTTTACACTATTTTCAGATGGCCCTTTTGACCAGGGGGCAGTGAGACTTCATTGTATTGCAGATTTCATTTACAGGCTTGCTTGGTTGGCCAAAAAGCGCGTATGCGTTTTTTCCTGAATATATTCAGGAAAAAACGCATACGCCCTTTTTGGCCAAGTGCATCATTGTTGACATTCTGACTCTTATCCTATGCTTTAAGTGCAATTCCAGTCTACCCCCTGAAATCGTTTTCCTGAAATTCTGTCCCGCTTTCAAGTCCTCTTCGAAGACTTACTTCAATACATTTTTGGACGATAGCTGTCATTCATAACTCTGCAGGTTTCTGAATTACAGTGCCCCTGAGCTCCTTTCTTTAACTCGCTTTCTTGTGAGCTGCCCCCAGAACCGCAGGATTGCTTCAGGCCCTAATCTGTTTCCGGCAGGGCATGCAGAGCCTTTGGTTAATTCCTCTTCCTGATGGGAAATGAGCGTTCCATTTGCCCGTGCAGACACCTACAGCTAGTCTCTCATTGGTTCTCCCTATTCCTGTTCACCTTGCGCAGAAATTGCAAACTGTGCCAAACAGGAGGTTAAAGGCACTGACTTTCCAAGTGGGGAGAGTGTTAGTAAAGCGTCAGGAATTGTGAACCCGAGTACCAGGGGACGAATACTGAGATGCATTTGAAAACGTTTCCCAATCACACGGTGGACCTTACTCTGGGTTTCCCATGCATGTTTTAGCTGAAGGAAGAATCCCTTAAACCTGGAGAGTTGGGACCCATGGAATGGGTACCATGCAGTATGACTTCAAAGGGTCTGCGTTTGCTCACTGAACCTCACCAATGCTATGAGCCTGAAGTGTCCAGCCTTATGTCTCACCCAGCTCTGGGTGTAGATGTGGTAAATCCAGGTTGCATCACAAGCCCTGAATGAATTATTTGAGAATTGCTCTCTAAGAATTGCTCTCTATTTCACTGTCATTGTGTTTTGTTTTTGAAATTTATTTTGATAATGGGATTTATCGGATTTTCACTGCTGCGTTTAGGCCGCTGTACACATGCTTGATTTCCTTATGGAGACATATAAATCCATGGGTTTTAAGATTCTTGCTTGACAGGTATATTCCCAGGCGTTGAATATGGGGTGTTGAGTCCATTTCGTTGAGCAAGGAGTAGGTTTGGTCTTTTATATATTTGGCTTATGGAACGGTATCTGTGCTAATTTCAATCTCTGGTTTTATGCAGCACCCCAGCTCATGTTTCCCCATAAGCAAGCATAAGTTGGTTTTCTAAATTTGAGACCTTGTTTTGTTTTGTAATTCAGTTCATGTGTATCCAAGTTTACATTCCGTGTATTAGTGATATCTTATGATGTTTCTTTTTCTGTGTGACTTATTTCTCGTAGAATCATCATACCTGAATACACTCATTATGCCGCTACGGGCCTGATGACGTAGATTTCATTGCTGAGTGATATTCCATTGTACGTGCGTACCACAATTTCTTTATCCATTTTTTGCTTTCTCGGATAATTAACTTGTACGGTAGACGAGGTTCTTGTAAACAGAGCCGTCCCAAACTTTGGGGTGGCTGTGTGTTTTTGATTTTAATTTCCCTAAGCTATAGGACCATAAGTGAAAGTGCCATAGGCTGTGTTGCTTTGTTTCCTACGTGTTTCAGGAAACACCATACAGTTCTCCAGAGTGGCTGTTGGCAATTTACATCCCGCCCATCAGCATAACAAGGCTCCCTGTTCTCCATGACCTGTCCTGCCTTTCTGGATTTTACACGTTTTTCAGATGGCCCTTTTGACCGGGGGGCAGTGAGTCTTCATTGTAGTGCAGATTTCCTTTACACGCTTGCTTGGTTGGCCAAAAAGTGCGTATGCGTTTTTTCATGAATATATTCAGGAAAAAACGCACACGCCCTTTTTGTCCAAGTGCATCATTGTCGACATTTTGCCTCTTTTCCTATGCTTTAAGTGCAATTCTAGTCTACCCCCTGAAATCGTTTTCCTGAAATTCTGCCGCGCTTTCAAGTCCTCTTCGAAGACTTACTTCGATACATTTTTGGACGATAGCTGTCATTCATAGCTCTGCAGGTTTGTGAATTACAGTGCCTCTGAGCTCCTTTCTTCAACTCGCTTTCTTGTGAGCTGGCCGCAATACCGCAGGATTGCTTCAGGCCCTAATCTGTTTCCGGTCGGGCATGCTGAGCCTTTGGTTAATTCCTCTTCCTGGTGGGAAATGAGCGTTCCATTTGCCCGTGCAGACACCTACAGCTAGTCTCTCATTGGTTCTCCCTATTCCTGTTCATCTTGCGCAGAAATTGCAAACTGTGCCAAACAGGAGGTTAAAGGCACTGACTCTCCAAGTGGGGAGAGTGTTAGTAAAGCGTCAGGAATTGTGAACCCGAGTACCAGGGGACGAATACTGAGATGCATTTGAAAACGTTTCCCAATCACACGGTGGACCTTACTCTGGGTTTCCCATGCATGTTTTAGCTGAAGGAAGAATCCCTTACACCTGGAGAGTTGGGACCCATGGAATGGGTACCATGCAGTATGACTTCAAAGGGTCTGCGTTTGCTCACTGAACCTCACCAATGCTATGAGCCTGAAGTGTCCAGCCTTATGTCTCACCCAGCTCTGGGTGTAGATGTGGTAAATCCAGGTTGCATCACAAGCCCTGAATGAATTATTTAAGAATTGCTCTCTATTTCACTGTCATTGTGTTTTGTTTTTGAAATTTATTTTGATAATGGGATTTATCGGATTTTCACTGCTGCGTTTAGGCCGCTGTACACACGCTTGATTTCCTTATGGAGACATATAAATCCATGGGTTTTAAGATTATTACTTGTCACGTATATTCCCAGGCGTTGAATATGGGCTGTTGAGTCCATTTCGTTGAACAAGGAGTAGGTCTTGTTTATTATATATTTGGCTCATGGAACGGTATCTGTGCTAATTTCAATCTCTGGTTTTATGCAGCACCCCAACTCACCTTTCCCCATAAGCAAGCATAAGTGTGTTTTCTAAATTTGAGATCCTGTTCTGTTTTGTAATTCAGTTCATGTGTAGCCAAGTTCATATTCCGTGTATTACTGATATCTTATGATGTTTCTTTTTCTGTGTGACATATTTCTCGTAGAATCATCGTACCTGAATCCACTGATTATGCCGCTACCGTCCTGATGACGTAGATATCATTGCTGAGTGATATTCCATTGTACGTGCGTACCACAACTTCTTTATCCATTTTTTGCTGTCTCGGATATCTAACTTTTTCCGTAGACGAGGTTCTTGTAAACAGAGCCGTCCCAAACTTTGGGGTGGCTGTGTGTTTTTGATTTTAGTTTCCCTAAGCTATAGGACCATAAGTGGAAGTGCCATAGGCTGTGTTGCTTTGTTTCCTACGTGTTTCAGGAAACACCATACACTTCTCCAGCGTGGCTGTTGGCAATTTACATCCCGCCCATCAGCATAACAAGGCTCCCTGTTCTCCATGACCTGTCCTGCCTTTCTGCATTTTACACGTTTTTCAGATGGCCCTTTTGACCGGGGGGCAGTGAGACTTCATTGTAGTGCAGATTTCCTTTACACGCTTGCTTGGTTAGCCAAAAAGTGCGTATGCGTTTTTTCCTGAATATATTCAGGAAAAAACGCATACGCCCTTTTTGGCCAAGTGCATCATTGTCGACATTCTGCCTCATTTCCTATGCTCTAAGTGCAATTCTAGTCTACCCCCTGAAATCGTTTTCCTGAAATTCTGCCCCGCTTTCAAGTCCTCTTTTAAGACTTACTTCAATACATTTTGGGACGATAGCTGTCATTCATAACTCTGCAGGTTTGTGAATTACAGTGCCCCTGAGCTCCTTTCTTCAACTCGCTTTCTTGTGAGCTGGCCGCAAAACCGCAGGATTGGTTCAGGCCCTAATCTGTTTCTGGCCGGGCATGCTGAGACTTTGGTTAATTCCTCTTCCTGGTGGGAAATGAGCGTTCCATTTGCCCGTGCAGACACCTACAGCTAGTCCCTTATTGGTTCTACCTATTCCTGTTCATCTTGTGCAGAAATTGCAAACTGTGCCAAACAGGAGGTTAAAGGCACTGACTCTCCAAGTGGGGAGAGTGTTAGTAAAGCGTCTGGAATGGTGAAGCCTAGTCCCTGGGCTCGAAAACTGAGATGCATTTGAAAACGTTTCCCAATCACACAGGGGACCGTACTCTGGGCTTCCCATGCATGATTTAACTGAAGGAAGAATCCCTTAAACTTGGAGAGTTGGGACCCATGGAATGGGTACCATGCAGTATGACTTCAAAGGGTCTGAGTTTGCTCACCGAATCTCACCAATGCTATCAGCCCGAAGTGTCCAGCCTTATGTCACACCCAGCTCTGGGTGAAGATGTGGTAAATCCAGGTTTCATCACAAGACCTGAATGAATTATTTGAGAATTGCTCTCTAAGAATTGCTCTCTATTTCACTGTCATTGTGTTTTGTTTTTGAAATTTATTTTGGTAATGGGATTTATCGGATTTTCACTGCTGCATTTAGGCCGCTGTACACATGCTTGATTTCCTTATGGAGACATATAAATCCATGGGTTTTAAGCTTCTTACTTGTCAGGTATATTCAAAGGCGTTGAATATGGGGTGTTGAGTCCATTTCGTTGAGCAAGGAGTAGGTCTTGTCTATAATATATTTCTGTTATGGAACGGTATCTGTGCTAATTTCAATCTCTGGTTTTATGCAGCACCCCAACTCTCCTTTCCCCATAAGCAAGCATAAGTTGGTTTTCTTAATTTGAGACCCTGTTCTGTTTTGTAATTCAGTTCATGTGTAGCCAAGTTTACATTACGTGTATTAGTGATATCTTATGATCTTTCTTTTTCTGTATGACTTATTTCTCGTAGAATCATCGTACCTGAATCCACTCATTATGCCGCTATGGGCCTGATGACGTAGATTTCATTGTTGAGTGATATTCCATTGTACGTACGTAGCACAATTTCTTTATCCATTTTATGCTTTCTCGGATATTTATCTTGTACCGTAGACGAGGTTCTTGTAAACAGAGCCGTCCCTAACTTTGGGGTGGCTGTGTGTTTTTGATTTTAATTTCCCTAAGCTATAGGACCATAAGTGGAATTGCTATAGGCTGTGTTGCTTTGTTTCCTACGTGTTTCAGGAAACACCATACACTTCTCCAGAGTGGCTGTTGGCAATTTACATACCGCCCATCAGCATAACAAGGCTCCCTGTTCTCCATGACCTGTCCTACCTTTCTGGATTTTACACTTTTTTCAGATGGCCCTTTGGACCGGGGGGCAGTGAGACTTCATTGTAGTGCAGATTTCCTTTACACGCTTGCTTGGTTGGCTAAAAAGTGCGTATGCGTTTTTTCCTGAATATATTCAGGAAAAAACGCATACGCCCTTTTTGGCCAAGTGCATCATTGTCGACATTCTGCCTCTTTTCCTATGCTTTAAGTGCAATTCCAGTCTATCCCCTGAAATCGTTTTCCTTAAATTCTGCCCCGCTTTAAACTCCTCTTCGAAGACTTACTTCAATACATTTTTGGACGATAGCTGTCATTCATAACTCTGCAGGTTTCTGAATTACAGTGCCCCTGAGCTCCTTTCTTCAACTCGCTTTCTTGTGAGCTGCCCCCATAACCGCAGGATTGCTTCAGGCCCTAATCTGTTTCCGGCAGGGCATGCAGAGCCTTTGGTTAATTCCTCTTCCTGATGGGAAATGAGCGTTCCATTTGCCCGTGCAGACACCTACAGCTAGTCTCTCATTGGTTCTCCCTATTCCTGTTCACCTTGCGCAGAAATGGCAAACTGTGCCCAACAGGAGGTTAAAGGCACTGACTCTCCAAGTGGGGAGAGTGTTAGTAAAGCGTCTGGAATGGTGAAGCCGAGTCCCTGGGCTCGAAAACTGAGATGCATTTGAAAACGTTTCTCAATCACACGGGGGACCGTACTCTGGGCTTCCCATGCATGTTTTAACTGAAGGAAGAATCCCTTAAACCTGGAGAGTTGGGACCCATAGAATGGGTACCATGCAGTATGACTTCAAAGGGTCTGCGTTTGCTCACCGAACCTCACCAATGCTATGAGCCCGAAGTGTCCAGCCTTATGTCTCACCCAGCTCTGGGTGTAGATGTCGTAAATCCAGGTTGCATCACAAGCCCTGAATGAATTATTTAAGAATTGCTCTCTATTTCACTGTCATTGTGTTTTGTTTTTGAAATTTATTTTGATAATGGGATTTATCGGATTTTCACTGCTGCGTTTAGGCCACTGTACACACACTTGATTTCCTTATGGAGACATATAAATCCATGGGTTTTAAGATTCTTACTTGTCAGGTATATTCCCAGGCGTGGAATATGGGGTGTTGAGTCCATTTCGTTGAGCCAGGAGTAGGTCTTGTCTCTTATATATTTGGCTTATGGAACGGTATCTGTGCTAATTTCAATCTCTGGTTTTATGCAGCACCCCAGCTCACGTTTCCCCATAAGCAAGCATAAGTTGGTTTTCTAAATTTGAGACCTTGTTTTGTTTTGTAATTCAGTTCATGTGTAGCCAAGTTTACATTCCGTGTATTAGTGATATCTTATGATGTTTCTTTTTCTGTGTGACTTATTTCTCGTAGAATCATCATACCTGAATACACTCATTATGCTGCTACGGGCCTGATGACGTAGATTTCTTGCTGAGTGATATTCCATTGTACGTGCCTACCACAATTTCTTTATCCATTTTTTGCTTTCTCGGATAATTAACTTGTACGGTAGACGAGGTTCTTGTAAACAGAGCCGTCCCAAACTTTGGGGTGGCTGTGTGTTTTTGATTTTAATTTCCCTCAGCTATAGGACCATAAGTGGAAGTGCCATAGGCTGTGTTGCTTTGTTTCCTACGTGTTTCAGGAAACACCATACAGTTCTCCAGAGTGGCTGTTGGCAATTTACATCCCGCCCATCAGCATAACAAGGCTCCCTGTTCTCCATGACCTGTCCTGCCTTTCTGGATTTTACACGTTTTTCAGATGGCCCTTTTGACTGGGGGGCAGTGAGTCTTCATTGTAGTGCAGATTTCCTTTACACGCTTGCTTGGTTGGCCAAAAAGTGCGTATGCGTTTTTTCATGAATATATTCAGGAAAAAACGCACACGCCCTTTTTGTCCAAGTGCATCATTGTCGACATTGTGCCTCTTTTCCTATGCTTTAAGTGCAATTCTAGTCTACCCCCTGAAATCGTTTTCCTGAAATTCTGCCGCGCTTTCAAGTCCTCTTCGAAGACTTACTTCGATACATTTTTGGACGATAGCTGTCATTCATAGCTCTGCAGGTTTGTGAATTACAGTGCCTCTGAGCTCCTTTCTTCAACTCGCTTTCTTGTGAGCTGGCCGCAATACCGCAGGATTGCTTCAGGCCCTAATCTGTTTCCGGTCGGGCATGCTGAGCCTTTGTTTAATTCCTCTTCCTGGTGGGAAATGAGCGTTCCATTTGCCCGTGCAGACACCTACAGCTAGTCTCTCATTGGTTCTCCCTATTCCTGTTCATCTTGCGCAGAAATTGCAAACTGTGCCAAACAGGAGGTTAAAGGCACTGACTCTCCAAGTGGGGAGAGTGTTAGTAAAGCGTCTGGAATGGTGAACCCGAGTACCAGGGGACGAAAACTGAGATGCATTTGAAAACGTTTCCCAACCACATGGTGGACCATACACTGTGTTTCCCATGCATGTTTTAGCTGAAGGAAGAATCCCTTACACCTGGAGAGTTGGGACCCATGGAATGCGTACCATGGAGTATGACTTCAAAGGGTCTGCGTTTGCTCACCGAACCTCACCAATGCTCTCAGCCCGAAGTGTCCAGCCTTATGTCTCACACAGCTCTGGGTGTAGATGTGGTAAATGCAGGTTGCATCACAAGCCCTGAATGAATTATTTAAGAATTGCTCTCTATTTCACTGTCATTGTGTTTTGTTTTTGAAATTTATTTTGATAATGGGATTTATCGGATTTTCACTGCTGCGTTTAGGCCGCTGTACACACGCTTGATTTCCTTATGGAGACATATAAATCCATGGGTTTTAAGATTATTACTTGTCACGTATATTCCCAGGCGTTGAATATGGGCTGTTGAGTCCATTTCGTTGAACAAGGAGTAGGTCTTGTTTATTATATATTTGGCTTATGGAACGGTATCTGTGCTAATTTCAATCTCTGGTTTTATGCAGCACCCCAACTCACCTTTCCCCATAAGCAAGCATAAGTGTGTTTTCTAAATTTGAGATCCTGTTCTGTTTTGTAATTCAGTTCATGTGTAGCCAAGTTCATATTCCGTGTATTACTGATATCTTATGATGTTTCTTTTTCTGTGTGACATATTTCTCGTAGAATCATCGTACCTGAATCCACTGATTATGCCGCTACCGTCCTGATGACGTAGATATCATTGCTGAGTGATATTCCATTGTACGTGCGTACCACAACTTCTTTATCCATTTTTTGCTGTCTCGGATATCTAACTTTTTCCGTAGACGAGGTTCTTGTAAACAGAGCCGTCCCAAACTTTGGGGTGGCTGTGTGTTTTTGATTTTAGTTTCCCTAAGCTATAGGACCATAAGTGGAAGTGCCATAGGCTGTGTTGCTTTGTTTCCTACGTGTTTCAGGAAACACCATACACTTCTCCAGCGTGGCTGTTGGCAATTTACATCCCGCCCATCAGCATAACAAGGCTCCCTGTTCTCCATGACCTGTCCTGCCTTTCTGCATTTTACACGTTTTTCAGATGGCCCTTTTGACCGGGGGGCAGTGAGACTTCATTGTAGTGCAGATTTCCTTTACACGCTTGCTTGGTTAGCCAAAAAGTGCGTATGCGTTTTTTCCTGAATATATTCAGGAAAAAACGCATACGCCCTTTTTGGCCAAGTGCATCATTGTCGACATTCTGCCTCATTTCCTATGCTCTAAGTGCAATTCTAGTCTACCCCCTGAAATCGTTTTCCTGAAATTCTGCCCCGCTTTCAAGTCCTCTTTTAAGACTTACTTCAATACATTTTGGGACGATAGCTGTCATTCATAACTCTGCAGGTTTGTGAATTACAGTGCCCCTGAGCTCCTTTCTTCAACTCGCTTTCTTGTGAGCTGGCCGCAAAACCGCAGGATTGGTTCAGGCCCTAATCTGTTTCTGGCCGGGCATGCTGAGACTTTGGTTAATTCCTCTTCCTGGTGGGAAATGAGCGTTCCATTTGCCCGTGCAGACACCTACAGCTAGTCCCTTATTGGTTCTACCTATTCCTGTTCATCTTGTGCAGAAATTGCAAACTGTGCCAAACAGGAGGTTAAAGGCACTGACTCTCCAAGTGGGGAGAGTGTTAGTAAAGCGTCTGGAATGGTGAAGCCTAGTCCCTGGGCTCGAAAACTGAGATGCATTTGAAAACGTTTCCCAATCACACAGGGGACCGTACTCTGGGCTTCCCATGCATGATTTAACTGAAGGAAGAATCCCTTAAACTTGGAGAGTTGGGACCCATGGAATGGGTACCATGCAGTATGACTTCAAAGGGTCTGAGTTTGCTCACCGAATCTCACCAATGCTATCAGCCCGAAGTGTCCAGCCTTATGTCACACCCAGCTCTGGGTGTAGATGTGGTAAATCCAGGTTTCATCACAAGACCTGAATGAATTATTTGAGAATTGCTCTCTAAGAATTGCTCTCTATTTCACTGTCATTGTGTTTTGTTTTTGAAATTTATTTTGGTAATGGGATTTATCGGATTTTCACTGCTGCATTTAGGCCGCTGTACACATGCTTGATTTCCTTATGGAGACATATAAATCCATGGGTTTTAAGCTTCTTACTTGTCAGGTATATTCAAAGGCGTTGAATATGGGGTGTTGAGTCCATTTCGTTGAGCAAGGAGTAGGTCTTGTCTATAATATATTTCTGTTATGGAACGGTATCTGTGCTAATTTCAATCTCTGGTTTTATGCAGCACCCCAACTCTCCTTTCCCCATAAGCAAGCATAAGTTGGTTTTCTTAATTTGAGACCCTGTTCTGTTTTGTAATTCAGTTCATGTGTAGCCAAGTTTACATTACGTGTATTAGTGATATCTTATGATCTTTCTTTTTCTGTATGACTTATTTCTCGTAGAATCATCGTACCTGAATCCACTCATTATGCCGCTATGGGCCTGATGACGTAGATTTCATTGTTGAGTGATATTCCATTGTACGTACGTAGCACAATTTCTTTATCCATTTTATGCTTTCTCGGATATTTATCTTGTACCGTAGACGAGGTTCTTGTAAACAGAGCCGTCCCTAACTTTGGGGTGGCTGTGTGTTTTTGATTTTAATTTCCCTAAGCTATAGGACCATAAGTGGAATTGCTATAGGCTGTGTTGCTTTGTTTCCTACGTGTTTCAGGAAACACCATACACTTCTCCAGAGTGGCTGTTGGCAATTTACATACCGCCCATCAGCATAACAAGGCTCCCTGTTCTCCATGACCTGTCCTACCTTTCTGGATTTTACACTTTTTTCAGATGGCCCTTTGGACCGGGGGGCAGTGAGACTTCATTGTAGTGCAGATTTCCTTTACACGCTTGCTTGGTTGGCTAAAAAGTGCGTATGCGTTTTTTCCTGAATATATTCAGGAAAAAACGCATACGCCCTTTTTGGCCAAGTGCATCATTGTCGACATTCTGCCTCTTTTCCTATGCTTTAAGTGCAATTCCAGTCTATCCCCTGAAATCGTTTTCCTTAAATTCTGCCCCGCTTTAAACTCCTCTTCGAAGACTTACTTCAATACGTTTTTGGACGATAGCTGTCATTCATAACTCTGCAGGTTTCTGAATTACAGTGCCCCTGAGCTCCTTTCTTCAACTCGCTTTCTTGTGAGCTGCCCCCATAACCGCAGGATTGCTTCAGGCCCTAATCTGTTTCCGGCAGGGCATGCAGAGCCTTTGGTTAATTCCTCTTCCTGATGGGAAATGAGCGTTCCATTTGCCCGTGCAGACACCTACAGCTAGTCTCTCATTGGTTCTCCCTATTCCTGTTCACCTTGCGCAGAAATGGCAAACTGTGCCCAACAGGAGGTTAAAGGCACTGACTCTCCAAGTGGGGAGAGTGTTAGTAAAGCGTCTGGAATGGTGAAGCCGAGTCCCTGGGCTCGAAAACTGAGATGCATTTGAAAACGTTTCTCAATCACACGGGGGACCGTACTCTGGGCTTCCCATGCATGTTTTAACTGAAGGAAGAATCCCTTAAACCTGGAGAGTTGGGACCCATAGAATGGGTACCATGCTGTATGACTTCAAAGGGTCTGCATTTGCTCATCGAACCTCACCAATGCTATCAGCCCGAAGTGCCCAACCTTATGTCTCACTCAGCTGTGGGTGTAGATGTGGTAAATCCAGGTTGCATCACAAGCCCTGAATGAATTATTTGAGAATTGCGCTCTAAGAATTGCTCTCTATTTCACTGTCATTGTGTTTTGTTTTTGAAATTTATTTTGATAATGGGATTTATCGGATTTTCACTGCTGAGTTTAGGTCGCTGTACACACGCTTGATTTCCTTATGGAGACATATAAATCCATGGGTTTTAAGATTCTTAATTGTCAGGTATATTCCCAGGCGTAGACTATGGGGTGTTGAGTCCATTTCGTTGAGCAAGGAGTAGGTCTTGTCTATTCTATATTTGGCTTATCGAAAGGTATCTGTGCTAATTTCAATCTCTGGTTTTATGCAGCACCCCGACTCACCTTTCCCCATAAGCAAGCATAAGTTGGTTTTCTAAATTTGAGACACTGTTCAGTTTTGTAATTCAGTTCATGTGTAGCCAAGTTTATATTCCGTGTATTACTGATATCTTATGATGTTTCTTTTTCTGTGTGACATATTTCTCGTAGAATCATCGTACCTGAATCCACTGATTATGCCGCTACGGTCCTGATGACGTAGATATCATTGCTGAGTGATATTCCATTGTACGTGCGTACCACAACTTCTTTATCCATTTTTTGCTGTCTCGGTTATCTAACTTTTTCCGTAGACGAGGTTCTTGTAAACAGAGCCGTCCCAAACTTTGAGGTGGCTGTGTGTTTTTGACTTTAGTTTCCCTAAGCTATAGGACCATAAGTGGAAGTGCCATAGGCTGTGTTGCTTTGTTTCCTACGTGTTTCAGGAAACACCATACACTTCTCCAGAGTGGCTGCTGGCAATTTACATCCCGGCCATCAGCATAACAAGGCTCCCTGTTCTCCATGACCTGTCCTGCTTTTCTGCATTTTACACGTTTTTCAGAATGCCCTTTTGACCGGGGGGCAGTGAGACTTCATTGTAGTGCAGATTTCCTTTACACGCTTGCTTGGTTAGCCAAAAAGTGCGTATGCGTTTTTTCCTGAATATATTCAGGAAAAAACGCATACGCCCTTTTTGGCCAAGTGCATCATTGTCGACATTCTGCCTCATATCCTATGCTCTAAGTGCAATTCCAGTCTACCCCCTGAAATCGTTTTCCTGAAATTCTGCCCCGCTTTCAAGTCCTCTTTTAAGACTTACTTCAATACATTTTGGGACGATAGCTGTCATTCATAACTCTGCAGGTTTGTGAATTACAGTGCCCCTGAGCTCCTTTCTTCAACTCGCTTTCTTGTGAGCTTGCCGCAAAACCGCAGGATTGGTTCAGGCCCTAATCTGTTTCTGGCAGGGCATGCTGAGCCTTTGTTTAATTCCTCTTCCTGGTGGGAAATGAGCGTTCCATTTGCCCGTGCAGACACCTACAGCTAGTCCCTCATTGGTTCTACCTATTCCTGTTCATCTTGTGCAGAAATTGCAAACTGTGCCAAACAGGAGGTTAAAGGCACTGACTCTCCAAGTGGGGAGAGTGTTAGTAAAGCGTCTGGAATGGTGAAGCCGAGTCCCTGGGCTCGAAAACTGAGATGCATTTGAAAACGTTTCCCAATCACACGGGGGACTGTACTCTGGGCTTCCCATGCATGTTTTAACTGAAGGAAGAGTCCCTTAAACTTGGAGAGTTGGGACCCATGGAATGGGTACCATGCAGTATGACTTCAAAGGGTCTGAGTTTGCTCACCGAATCTCACCAATGCTATCAGCCCGAAGTGTCCAGCCTTATGTCACACCCAGCTCTGGGTGTAGATGTGGTAAATGCAGGTTGCATCACAAGCCCTGAATGAATTATTTAAGAATTGCTCTCTATTTCACTGTCATTGTGTTTTGTTTTTGAAATTTATTTTGATAATGGGATTTATCGGATTTTCACTGCTGCGTTTAGGCCGCTGTACACATGCTTGATTTCCTTATGGAGACATATAAATCCATGGGTTTTAAGATTATTACTTGTCAGGTATATTCCCAGGCGTTGAATATGGGCTGTTGAGTCCATTTCGTTGAGCAAGGAGTAGGTCTTGTCTATTATATATTTGGCTTATTGAACGGTATCTGTGCTAATTTCAATCTCTGGTTTTATGCAGCACCCCAACTCACCTTTCCCCATAAGCAAGCATAAGTTGGTTTTCTAAATTTGAGACCCTGTTCTGTTTTGTAATTCAGTTCATGTGTAGCCAAGTTTACATTCCATGTATTAGTGATAACTTATGATGTTTCTATTTCTGTGTGACTTATTTCTCGTAGAATCGTCGTACCTGAATCCACTCATTATGCCACTACGGGCCTGATGATGTAGATTTCATTGCTGAGTGATATTCCATTGTACGTGCGTACCACAACTTCTTTATCCATTTTTTGCTTTCTCGGATATTTAACTTGTACCGTAGACGAGGTTCTTGTAAACAGAGCCGTCCCAAACTTTGGGGTGGCTGTGTGTTTTTTATTTTAATTTCCCTAAGCTATAGGGCCCTAAGTGGAAGTGCCATAGGCTGTGTTGCTTTGTTTCCTACGTGTTTCAGGAAACACCATACACTTCTCCATAGTGACTGTTGGCAATTTACATCCCTCCCATCAGCATAACAAGGCTCCCTGTTCTCCAAGACCTGTCCTGCCTTTCTGGATTTTACACTATTTTCAGATGGCCCTTTTGACCAGGGGGCAGTGAGACTTCATTGTATTGCAGATTTCATTTACAGGCTTGCTTGGTTGGCCAAAAAGCGCGTATGCGTTTTTTCCTGAATATATTCAGGAAAAAACGCATACGCCCTTTTTGGCCAAGTGCATCATTGTTGACATTCTGACTCTTATCCTATGCTTTAAGTGCAATTCCAGTCTACCCCCTGAAATCGTTTTCCTGAAATTCTGTCCCGCTTTCAAGTCCTCTTCGAAGACTTACTTCAATACATTTTTGGACGATAGCTGTCATTCATAACTCTGCAGGTTTCTGAATTACAGTGCCCCTGAGCTCCTTTCTTCAACTCGCTTTCTTGTGAGCTGCCCCCAGAACCGCAGGATTGCTTCAGGCCCTAATCTGTTTCCGGCAGGGCATGCAGAGCCTTTGGTTAATTCCTCTTCCTGATGGGAAATGAGCGTTCCATTTGCCCGTGCAGACACCTACAGCTAGTCTCTCATTGGTTCTCCCTATTCCTGTTCACCTTGCGCAGAAATTGCAAACTGTGCCAAACAGGAGGTTAAAGGCACTGACTTTCCAAGTGGGGAGAGTGTTAGTAAAGCGTCAGGAATTGTGAACCCGAGTACCAGGGGACGAATACTGAGATGCATTTGAAAACGTTTCCCAATCACACGGTGGACCTTACTCTGGGTTTCCCATGCATGTTTTAGCTGAAGGAAGAATCCCTTAAACCTGGAGAGTTGGGACCCATGGAATGGGTACCATGCAGTATGACTTCAAAGGGTCTGCGTTTGCTCACTGAACCTCACCAATGCTATGAGCCTGAAGTGTCCAGCCTTATGTCTCACCCAGCTCTGGGTGTAGATGTGGTAAATCCAGGTTGCATCACAAGCCCTGAATGAATTATTTGAGAATTGCTCTCTAAGAATTGCTCTCTATTTCACTGTCATTGTGTTTTGTTTTTGAAATTTATTTTGATAATGGGATTTATCGGATTTTCACTGCTGCGTTTAGGCCGCTGTACACATGCTTGATTTCCTTATGGAGACATATAAATCCATGGGTTTTAAGATTCTTGCTTGACAGGTATATTCCCAGGCGTTGAATATGGGGTGTTGAGTCCATTTCGTTGAGCAAGGAGTAGGTTTGGTCTTTTATATATTTGGCTTATGGAACGGTATCTGTGCTAATTTCAATCTCTGGTTTTATGCAGCACCCCAGCTCATGTTTCCCCATAAGCAAGCATAAGTTGGTTTTCTAAATTTGAGACCTTGTTTTGTTTTGTAATTCAGTTCATGTGTATCCAAGTTTACATTCCGTGTATTAGTGATATCTTATGATGTTTCTTTTTCTGTGTGACTTATTTCTCGTAGAATCATCATACCTGAATACACTCATTATGCCGCTACGGGCCTGATGACGTAGATTTCATTGCTGAGTGATATTCCATTGTACGTGCGTACCACAATTTCTTTATCCATTTTTTGCTTTCTCGGATAATTAACTTGTACGGTAGACGAGGTTCTTGTAAACAGAGCCGTCCCAAACTTTGGGGTGGCTGTGTGTTTTTGATTTTAATTTCCCTAAGCTATAGGACCATAAGTGAAAGTGCCATAGGCTGTGTTGCTTTGTTTCCTACGTGTTTCAGGAAACACCATACAGTTCTCCAGAGTGGCTGTTGGCAATTTACATCCCGCCCATCAGCATAACAAGGCTCCCTGTTCTCCATGACCTGTCCTGCCTTTCTGGATTTTACACGTTTTTCAGATGGCCCTTTTGACCGGGGGGCAGTGAGTCTTCATTGTAGTGCAGATTTCCTTTACACGCTTGCTTGGTTGGCCAAAAAGTGCGTATGCGTTTTTTCATGAATATATTCAGGAAAAAACGCACACGCCCTTTTTGTCCAAGTGCATCATTGTCGACATTTTGCCTCTTTTCCTATGCTTTAAGTGCAATTCTAGTCTACCCCCTGAAATCGTTTTCCTGAAATTCTGCCGCGCTTTCAAGTCCTCTTCGAAGACTTACTTCGATACATTTTTGGACGATAGCTGTCATTCATAGCTCTGCAGGTTTGTGAATTACAGTGCCTCTGAGCTCCTTTCTTCAACTCGCTTTCTTGTGAGCTGGCCGCAATACCGCAGGATTGCTTCAGGCCCTAATCTGTTTCCGGTCGGGCATGCTGAGCCTTTGGTTAATTCCTCTTCCTGGTGGGAAATGAGCGTTCCATTTGCCCGTGCAGACACCTACAGCTAGTCTCTCATTGGTTCTCCCTATTCCTGTTCATCTTGCGCAGAAATTGCAAACTGTGCCAAACAGGAGGTTAAAGGCACTGACTCTCCAAGTGGGGAGAGTGTTAGTAAAGCGTCAGGAATTGTGAACCCGAGTACCAGGGGACGAATACTGAGATGCATTTGAAAACGTTTCCCAATCACACGGTGGACCTTACTCTGGGTTTCCCATGCATGTTTTAGCTGAAGGAAGAATCCCTTACACCTGGAGAGTTGGGACCCATGGAATGGGTACCATGCAGTATGACTTCAAAGGGTCTGCGTTTGCTCACTGAACCTCACCAATGCTATGAGCCTGAAGTGTCCAGCCTTATGTCTCACCCAGCTCTGGGTGTAGATGTGGTAAATCCAGGTTGCATCACAAGCCCTGAATGAATTATTTAAGAATTGCTCTCTATTTCACTGTCATTGTGTTTTGTTTTTGAAATTTATTTTGATAATGGGATTTATCGGATTTTCACTGCTGCGTTTAGGCCGCTGTACACACGCTTGATTTCCTTATGGAGACATATAAATCCATGGGTTTTAAGATTATTACTTGTCACGTATATTCCCAGGCGTTGAATATGGGCTGTTGAGTCCATTTCGTTGAACAAGGAGTAGGTCTTGTTTATTATATATTTGGCTCATGGAACGGTATCTGTGCTAATTTCAATCTCTGGTTTTATGCAGCACCCCAACTCACCTTTCCCCATAAGCAAGCATAAGTGTGTTTTCTAAATTTGAGATCCTGTTCTGTTTTGTAATTCAGTTCATGTGTAGCCAAGTTCATATTCCGTGTATTACTGATATCTTATGATGTTTCTTTTTCTGTGTGACATATTTCTCGTAGAATCATCGTACCTGAATCCACTGATTATGCCGCTACCGTCCTGATGACGTAGATATCATTGCTGAGTGATATTCCATTGTACGTGCGTACCACAACTTCTTTATCCATTTTTTGCTGTCTCGGATATCTAACTTTTTCCGTAGACGAGGTTCTTGTAAACAGAGCCGTCCCAAACTTTGGGGTGGCTGTGTGTTTTTGATTTTAGTTTCCCTAAGCTATAGGACCATAAGTGGAAGTGCCATAGGCTGTGTTGCTTTGTTTCCTACGTGTTTCAGGAAACACCATACACTTCTCCAGCGTGGCTGTTGGCAATTTACATCCCGCCCATCAGCATAACAAGGCTCCCTGTTCTCCATGACCTGTCCTGCCTTTCTGCATTTTACACGTTTTTCAGATGGCCCTTTTGACCGGGGGGCAGTGAGACTTCATTGTAGTGCAGATTTCCTTTACACGCTTGCTTGGTTAGCCAAAAAGTGCGTATGCGTTTTTTCCTGAATATATTCAGGAAAAAACGCATACGCCCTTTTTGGCCAAGTGCATCATTGTCGACATTCTGCCTCATTTCCTATGCTCTAAGTGCAATTCTAGTCTACCCCCTGAAATCGTTTTCCTGAAATTCTGCCCCGCTTTCAAGTCCTCTTTTAAGACTTACTTCAATACATTTTGGGACGATAGCTGTCATTCATAACTCTGCAGGTTTGTGAATTACAGTGCCCCTGAGCTCCTTTCTTCAACTCGCTTTCTTGTGAGCTGGCCGCAAAACCGCAGGATTGGTTCAGGCCCTAATCTGTTTCTGGCCGGGCATGCTGAGACTTTGGTTAATTCCTCTTCCTGGTGGGAAATGAGCGTTCCATTTGCCCGTGCAGACACCTACAGCTAGTCCCTTATTGGTTCTACCTATTCCTGTTCATCTTGTGCAGAAATTGCAAACTGTGCCAAACAGGAGGTTAAAGGCACTGACTCTCCAAGTGGGGAGAGTGTTAGTAAAGCGTCTGGAATGGTGAAGCCTAGTCCCTGGGCTCGAAAACTGAGATGCATTTGAAAACGTTTCCCAATCACACAGGGGACCGTACTCTGGGCTTCCCATGCATGATTTAACTGAAGGAAGAATCCCTTAAACTTGGAGAGTTGGGACCCATGGAATGGGTACCATGCAGTATGACTTCAAAGGGTCTGAGTTTGCTCACCGAATCTCACCAATGCTATCAGCCCGAAGTGTCCAGCCTTATGTCACACCCAGCTCTGGGTGAAGATGTGGTAAATCCAGGTTTCATCACAAGACCTGAATGAATTATTTGAGAATTGCTCTCTAAGAATTGCTCTCTATTTCACTGTCATTGTGTTTTGTTTTTGAAATTTATTTTGGTAATGGGATTTATCGGATTTTCACTGCTGCATTTAGGCCGCTGTACACATGCTTGATTTCCTTATGGAGACATATAAATCCATGGGTTTTAAGCTTCTTACTTGTCAGGTATATTCAAAGGCGTTGAATATGGGGTGTTGAGTCCATTTCGTTGAGCAAGGAGTAGGTCTTGTCTATAATATATTTCTGTTATGGAACGGTATCTGTGCTAATTTCAATCTCTGGTTTTATGCAGCACCCCAACTCTCCTTTCCCCATAAGCAAGCATAAGTTGGTTTTCTTAATTTGAGACCCTGTTCTGTTTTGTAATTCAGTTCATGTGTAGCCAAGTTTACATTACGTGTATTAGTGATATCTTATGATCTTTCTTTTTCTGTATGACTTATTTCTCGTAGAATCATCGTACCTGAATCCACTCATTATGCCGCTATGGGCCTGATGACGTAGATTTCATTGTTGAGTGATATTCCATTGTACGTACGTAGCACAATTTCTTTATCCATTTTATGCTTTCTCGGATATTTATCTTGTACCGTAGACGAGGTTCTTGTAAACAGAGCCGTCCCTAACTTTGGGGTGGCTGTGTGTTTTTGATTTTAATTTCCCTAAGCTATAGGACCATAAGTGGAATTGCTATAGGCTGTGTTGCTTTGTTTCCTACGTGTTTCAGGAAACACCATACACTTCTCCAGAGTGGCTGTTGGCAATTTACATACCGCCCATCAGCATAACAAGGCTCCCTGTTCTCCATGACCTGTCCTACCTTTCTGGATTTTACACTTTTTTCAGATGGCCCTTTGGACCGGGGGGCAGTGAGACTTCATTGTAGTGCAGATTTCCTTTACACGCTTGCTTGGTTGGCTAAAAAGTGCGTATGCGTTTTTTCCTGAATATATTCAGGAAAAAACGCATACGCCCTTTTTGGCCAAGTGCATCATTGTCGACATTCTGCCTCTTTTCCTATGCTTTAAGTGCAATTCCAGTCTATCCCCTGAAATCGTTTTCCTTAAATTCTGCCCCGCTTTAAACTCCTCTTCGAAGACTTACTTCAATACATTTTTGGACGATAGCTGTCATTCATAACTCTGCAGGTTTCTGAATTACAGTGCCCCTGAGCTCCTTTCTTCAACTCGCTTTCTTGTGAGCTGCCCCCATAACCGCAGGATTGCTTCAGGCCCTAATCTGTTTCCGGCAGGGCATGCAGAGCCTTTGGTTAATTCCTCTTCCTGATGGGAAATGAGCGTTCCATTTGCCCGTGCAGACACCTACAGCTAGTCTCTCATTGGTTCTCCCTATTCCTGTTCACCTTGCGCAGAAATTGCAAACTGTGCCCAACAGGAGGTTAAAGGCACTGACTCTCCAAGTGGGGCGAGTGTTAGTAAAGCGTCTGGAATGGTGAAGCCGAGTCCCTGGGCTCGAAAACTGAGATGCATTTGAAAACGTTTCTCAATCACACGGGGGACCGTACTCTGGGCTTCCCATGCATGTTTTAACTGAAGGAAGAATCCCTTAAACCTGGAGAGTTGAGACCCATAGAATGGGTACCATGCAGTATGACTTCAAAGGGTCTGCGTTTGCTCACCGAACCTCACCAATGCTATGAGCCCGAAGTGTCCAGCCTTATGTCTCACCCAGCACTGGGTGTAGATGTCGTAAATCCAGGTTGCATCACAAGCCCTGAATGAATTATTTAAGAATTGCTCTCTATTTCACTGGCATTGTGTTTTGTTTTTGAAATTTATTTTGATAATGGGATTTATCGGATTTTCACTGCTGCGTTTAGGCCACTGTACACACACTTGATTTCCTTATGGAGACATATAAATCCATGGGTTTTAAGATTCTTACTTGTCAGGTATATTCCCAGGCGTTGAATATGGGGTGTTGAGTCCATTTCGTTGAGCCAGGAGTAGGTTTTGTCTCTTATATATTTGGCTTATGGAACGGTATCTGTGCTAATTTCAATCTCTGGTTTTATGCAGCACCCCAACTCACCTTTCCCCATAAGCAGGCATAAGTTGGTTTTCTAAATTTGAGACCCTGTTCTGTTTTGTAATTCAGTTCATGTGTAGACAAGTTTACATTCCGTGTATTAGTGATACCTTATGATGTTTCTTTTTCTGTGTGACTTATTTCTCGTAGAATCGTCGTACCTGATTCCAGTCATTATGCCGCTACAGGCCTGATGACGTAGATTTCATTGCTGAGTGATATTCCATTGTACGTGCGTACCACAATTTCTTTATCCATTTTTTGCTTTCTCGGATATTTAACTTGTACCGTAGACGAGGTTCTTGTAAACAGAGCCGTCCCAAACTTTGGGGTGGCTGTGTGTTTTTTATTTTAATTTCCCTAAGCTATAGGACCCTAAGTGGAAGTGCCATAGGCTGTGTTGCTTTGTTTCCTACGTGTTTCAGGAAACACCATACACTTCTCCATAGTGACTGTTGGCAATTTACATCCCTCCCATCAGCATAACAAGGCTCCCTGTTCTCCAAGACCTGTCCTGCCTTTCTGGATTTTACACTATTTTCAGATGGCCCTTTAGACCGAGGGGGGGGGCAGTGAGGCTTCATTGTAGTGCAGATTTCCTTTATATGCTTGCTAGGTTGGACAAAAAGGGCGTATGCGTTTTTTCCTGAATATATTCAGGAAAAAACGCATACGCCCTTTTTGGCCAAGTGCATCATTGTCGACATTCTGCCTCTTTTCCTATGCTCTAAGTGCAATTCCAGTCAACCCCCTGAAATCGTTTTCCTGAAATTCTGCCCCGCTTTCAAGTCCTCTTTTAAGACTTACTTCAATACATTTTGGGACGATAGCTGTCATTCATAACTCTGCATGTTTGTGAATTACAGTGCCCCTGAGCTCCTTTCTTCAACTCGCTTTCTTGTGAGCTGGCCGCAAAACCGCAGGATTGGTTCAGGCCCTAATCTGTTTCCGGCCGGGCATGCTGAGTCTTTGGTTAATTCCTCTTCCTGGTGGGAAATGAGCGTTCCATTTGCCCGTGCAGACACCTACAGCTAGTCTCTCATTGGTTCTACCTATTCCTGTTCATCTTGTGCAGAAATTGCAAACTGTGCCAAACAGGAGGTTAAAGGCACTGACTCTCCAAGTGGGGAGAGTGTTAGTAAAGCGTCTGGAATGGTGAAGCCGAGTCCCTGGGCTCCAAAACTGAGATGCATTTGAAAACGTTTCCCAATCACACGGGCGACCGTACTCTGGGCTTCCCATGCATGTTTTAACTGAAGGAAGAATCCCTTAAACCTGGAGAGTTGGGACCCATGGAATTGGTACCATGCAGTATGACTTCAAATGGTCTGCGTTTGCTCACCGGACCTCACCAATGCTATCAGCCCGAAGTGTCCAGCCTTATGTCACACCCAGCTCTGGGTGTAGATGTGGTAAATCCAGGTTTCATCACAAGCCCTGAATGAATTATTTGAGAATTGCTCTCTAAGAATTGCTCTCTATTTCACTGTCATTGTGTTTTGTTTTTGCAATTTATTTTGATAATGGGATTTATCGCATTTTCACTGCTGCGTTTAGGCCGCTGTACACACGCTTCATTTCCTTATGGAGACATATAAATCCATGGGTTTTAAGCTCCTTACTTGTCAGGTATATTCAAAGGCGTTGAATATGGGGTGTTGAGTCCATTTCGTTGAGCAAGGAGTAGGTCTTGTCTATAATATATTTCTGTTATTGAACGGTATCTGTGCTAATTTCAATCTCTGGTTTTATGCAGCACCCCAACTCTCCTTTCCCCATAAGCAAGCATAAGTTGGTTTTCTTAATTTGAGACCCTGTTCTGTTTTGTAATTCAGTTCATGTGTAGCCAAGTTTACATTACGTGTATTAGTGATATCTTATGATCTTTCTTTTTCTGTATGACTTATTTCTCGTAGAATCATCGTACCTGAATCCACTCATTATGCCGCTATGGGCCTGATGACGTAGATTTCATTGCTGAGTGATATTCCATTGTACGTACGTAGCACAATTTCTTTATCCATTTTATGCTTTCTCGGAAATTTATCTTGTACCGTAGACGAGGTTCTTGTAAACAGAGCCGTCCCTAACTTTGGGGTGGCTGTGTGTTTTTGATTTTAATTTCCCTAAGCTATAGGACCATAAGTGGAATTGCCATAGGCTGTGTTGCTTTGTTTCCTACGTGTTTCAGGAAACACCATACTCTTCTCCAGAGTGGCTGTTGGCAATTTACATACCGCCCATCAGCATAACAAGGCTCCTTGTTCTCCATGACCTGTCCTACCTTTCTGGATTTTACACTTTTTTCAGATGGCCCTTTAGACCGGGGGGCAGTGAAACTTCATTGTAGTGCAGATTTCCTTTACACGCTTGCTTGGTTGGCTAAAAAGTCCGTATGCGTTTTTTCCTGAATATATTCAGGAAAAAACTCATACGCCCTTTTTGGCCAAGTGCATCATTGTCGACATTCTGCCTCTTTTCCTATGCTTTAAGTGCAATTCCAGTCTACCCCCTGAAATCGTTTTCCTGAAATTCTGCCCCGCTTTAAACTCCTCTTCGAAGAGTTACTTCAATACATTTTTGGACGATAGCTGTCATTCATAACTCTGCAGGTTTGTGAATTACAGTGCCCCTGAGCTCCTTTCTTCACCTCGCTTTCTTGTGAGCTGGCTTCAAAACCGCAGGATTGCTTCAGGCCATAATCTGGTTCTGGCCAGGCATGCTGAGCCTTTGGTTAATTCCTCTTCCTGGTGGGAAATGAGCATTCCATTTGCCCGTGCAGACACCTACAGCTAGTCTCTCATTGGTTCTCCCTATTCCTGTTCATCTTGCGCAGAAATTGCAAACTGTGACAAACAGGAGGTTAAAGGCACTGACTCTCCAAGTGGGGAGAGTGTTAGTAAAGCGTCTGGAATGGTGAACCCGAGTACCAGGGGACGAAACCTGAGATGCATTTGAAAAGGTTTCCCAATCACACGGTGGACCATACTCTGGGTTTCCCATGCATGTTTTAGCTGAAGGAAGCATCCCTTAAACTTGGAGATTTGGGACCCATCGAATGGGCACCATGCAGTATAACTTCAAAGGGTCTGCGTTTGCTCACCGAACCTCACCAATGCTATCAGCCCGAAGTGTCCAGCCTTATGTCTCACCCAGCTCTGGGTGTAGATGTGGTAAATCCAGGTTGCATCACAAGCCCTGAATGAATTATTTAAGAATTGCTCTCTATTTCTCTGTCATTGTGTTTTGTTTGAGAAATTTATTTTGATACTGGGATTTACCGGATTTTCACTGCTGCGTTTAGGCCGCTGTACACACGCTTGATTTCCTTATGGAGACATATAAATCCATGTGTCTTAAGATTCTTACTTGTCAGGTATATTGCCAGGCGTTGAATATGGGGTGTTGAGTCCATTTCGTTGAGCAAGGAGTAGGTCTTGTCTATTATATATTTGGTTTATGGAACGGTATCTGTTCTAATTTCAATCTCTGGTTTTATGCAGCACCCCAACTCACCTTTCCCCATAAGCAAGCATAAGTTGGCTTTCTAAATTTGAGACCCTGTTCTGTTTGTAATTCAGTTCATGTGTAGCCAAGTTTACGTTCCGTGTATTAGTGATATCTTATGATGTTTCTATTTCTGTGTGACTTATTTCTCATAGAATCGTCGTACGTGAATCCACTCATTATGCAGCTACGGGCCTGATGACGTAGATTTCATTGCTGAGTGATATTCCATTGTTCGTACGTACCACAACTTCTTTATCCATTTTTTGCTTTCTCGGATATTTAACTTGTACCGTAGACGAGGTTCTTGTAAACAGAGCCGTCCCAAATTTTGGGGTAGCTGTGTGTTTTTGATTTAAATTTCCCTAAGCTATAGGACTCTAAGTGGAAGTGCCATAGGCTGTGTTGCTTTGTTTCCTCCGTGTTTCAGGAAACACCATACACTTCTCCAGTGTGGCTGTTGGCAATTTACATCCCGCCCATCAGCATAACAAGGCTCCCTCTTCTCCATGACATCTCCTGCGTTTCTGATTTTACCCTGATTCAGATGGCCCTTTGGACCTGGGGGCAGTGAGACTTCATTGTAGTGCAGATTTCCTTTACACGCTTGCTTGGTTGGCCAAAAAGTGCGTATGCGTTTTTACCTGAATATATTCAGGAAAAAACGCATACGCACTTTTTGTCCAAGTGCATCATTGTCGACATTCTGCCTCTTATCCTATGCTTTAAGTGCAATTCTAGTCTACCCCCTGAAATCCTTTTCCTGAAATTCTGCCCCGCTTTCAAGTCCTCTTCGAAGACTTACTTCAATACATTTTTGGATGATAGCTGTCATTCATATCTCTGCAGGTTTGTGAATTACAGTGCCCCTGAGCTCCTTTCTTCAACTCGCTTTCTTGTGAGCTGGCCGCAAAACCGCAGGATTGCTTCAGGCCCTAACCTGGTTCCGGCAGGGAACGCTGAGCCTTTGGTTAATTCCTCTTCCTGGTGGGAAATGAGCGTTTCATTTGCCCGTGCAGACACCTACAGCTAGTCTCTCATTGGTTCTCCCTATTCCTGTTCATCTTGCGCAGAAATTGCAAACTGTGCCAAACAGGAGGTTAAAGGCACTGACTCTCCAAGTGGGGAGAGTGTTAGTCAAGCGTCTGGAATGGTGAACCCGAGTACCAGGGGACGAAACCTGAGATGCATTTGAAAACGTTTCCCAATCACACGGCGGACCATACTCTGGGTTTCACATGCATGTTTTAGCTGAAGGAAGAATCCCTTAAACCTGGAGAGTTGGGACCCATGGAATGGCTACCATGCAATATGACTTCAAAGGGTCTGCGTTTGCTCACCAAACCTCACCAATGCTATGAGCCCGATGTGTCCAGCCTTATGTCTCAACCAGCTCTGGGTGTAGATGTGGTAAATCCAGGTTGCATCACAAGCCCTGAATGAATTATTTAAGAATTGCTCTCTATTTCACTGTCATTGTGTTTGTTTTTGAAATTTATTTTGTTAATGGGATTTATCGGATTTTCACTGCTGCATTTAGGCCACTGTACACACGCTTGACTTCCTTATGGAGACATATAAATCCATGGGTCTTAAGTTTCTTACTTGTCAGGTATATTCCCAGGCGTTGAATATGGGGTGTTGAGTCCATTTCGTTGAGCAAGGTGTAGGTCTTGTCTATTATATATTTGGCTTATGGAACATTATCTGTGCTAATTTCAATCTCTGGTTTTATGCAGCACCCCACCTCACCTTTCCCCATAAGCAAGCATAAGTTGGTTTTCTAAATTTGAGACCCTGTTCTGTTTTGTAATTCAGTTCATGTGTAGCCAAGTTTATGTTCCGTGTATTAGTGATATCTTATGATTTTTCATTTTCTGTGTGTCTTATTTCACTTAGAATCATCGTACCTGAATCCACTCATTATACCACGACGGACCTGATGACATAGATTTCATTGGTGAGTGATATTCCATTGTACGTACATACCACAACTTCTTTATCCATTTTTTCATTCTGGGATATTTAACTTGTACCATAGACAAGGTTCTTGTAAACAGAGCCGTTGGAAACTTTGGGGTGGCTGTGTGATTTTGATTTTAATTTCCCTAAGCTATAGGACCATAAGTGGAAGTTCCGTAGGCTCCATTGCTTTGTTTTTTAGGTGTTTGAGGAAACACTATACACTTCTCCAGAGTGGCTGTTGGCAATTTACATCCCGTCCATCAGCATAACACGGCTCTCTGTTCTCCATGGCCTGTGCTGCATTTCTGGATTTTACACTTTTTTCAGATGGCCCTTTTGACTGGGGGGCTGTGAGACTTCACTGTAGTGCAGATTTCTTTAACATGCTTGCTTGGTTGGCCAAAAAGTGCGTATGCGTTTTTTCCTGAATATTTTCAGGAAAAAACGCATACGTACTTTTTGGCCAAGTGCACCATTGTCGACCTTCTGCCTCTTTTCCTATGCTTTAAATGCAATTCCAGTCTACCCACTGAAATCGTTTTCCTGAATTTCTGCCCCACTTTCAAGTCCTCTTCGCTGACTTCCTTCAATATATATTTGGACGATAGCTGTCATTTATAACTCTGCAGGTTTGTGAATTTGGATAATTCCTCTTCCTGGTGGGAAAAGAGCATTACATTTGCCCGGGCAGACACCTACAGCTAGTCTCTCATTGGTTCTCCCTATTCCTGTTCATCTTGCGCAGAAATTGCAAACTGTGCCAAACAGGAGTTTAAAGGCACTGACTCTCCAAGTGGGGAGAGTGTTAGTAAAGCATCTGGAATGGTGAACCCGTGTAAAAGGGGACGAAACCTGAGATGCATTGGAAAACGTTTGCCAGTCACACGGTGCACTATACTGTGGGTTTCCCAGGCATGTTTTAGCTGAAGGAAGAATCCCTTAAACCTGGAGAGTTGGGACCCATGGAATGGGTACTTCAAGGGGTCTGAATTTGCTCACCGAACCTCACCAATGCTATCAGCCTGGTGTCCAGCCTTATGTCTCACTCAGCTCTGGGTGTAGATGTGGTAAATCCAGGTTGCATCACAGGCACTGAATGAGTTATTTAAGAATTGCTCTCTATTTCACTGTCATTGTGTTTTTTGTTTCTGTAATTTATTTTGATAATGGGATTTATCGTATTTTCACTGATGTGTTCATGCCACTGTACACACGCTTGATTCTCTTACAGAGACATATAAAACCATGGGTTTGAAGATTCTTATTAGTCAGGTATATTCCTAGGCGTTGAATATGGGGTGTTGAGTCCATTTTGTTGAGCAAGTTGTAGGTCTTGACTATTACATATTTGGCTTATGGAACTGTATCTGTGCTAATTTCAATCTCTGGTTTTATGCAGCACCCCAACTCACCTTTATCCTTAAGCAAGAATAAGTTGGTTTTCTATATTTGAGACCCTGTTCTGTTTTGTAATTCAGTTCATGTGTAGCCAAGTTTACATTCCATGTATTAGTGATATAGTATGTCTTTTTGTTTTTGAATTCTCTGACTTTGAATGATCATACGTAACTCCTCTGGAGTTGTTACAAGTGGCCATATTTCATTGATTTCCAGGCTGAGTCATATTCCACTCTACATAAGCACCACATCTGTATCCATTTTTTCCCTCCAGAGACATTTAAGTTATATCCTAGTCGAGGATCTTTTAAACAGTGAGGCGGTATACATTGGGGTGCCTGTGTCCTCTCGATTTTTGTTTTTCCCAAGATATACGTCCATGAGTGCAAGTGCCCTGTGCTCTGTAGCTCATTTTTTAGATGCTTTAGTAAACACAATACACTTCTCCAGAGTGACCGTTGGCAATATACATTTCCAGTATAAGCCTCACAGGGCTCCCTTTTCTCCTTGCCCTGTCCTGCATTTCTGGTGTTTACACTTTATGAGGACGGCTCTTCTGACTGATGCGAAGTGATATGTTTTGTAGTATTGATTTCCAGTGCCCACCTGTTTGGTTGGCTAAAAAAGTGTATGCCCTTTTCTTGAATATATACAGAAAAAGACGCATACACCCTTTTTGGCCAACTGCAATGTTGGCAATGTTCAGCCCCTTTTCTTGTGCTTAATGGCGAGTCCTTTCTACCTCTTCCAATCCCTTTCCTGCCATTCTCCGTTGCTTACACATCCTTTTCTCTGACTTTCCTCAAGACATTTTTCAGTGACAGATATTTTCAACTCTGCAGTTTCGTGAATTTTAGTGTCCCTGAGTTCCATTTTTCAACTTGTGTTTATGGGAACTGGCCACAAAGCAGCGGGATTTCCTCAAGCCCTATTCTGTTTCCATGGGCAACCCTAGCCTTTGGTCAATTCGTCTTCCTGATTGGAAATAAGAGTGACATGTGCCTGTCCGAACACCTAGGACTTGTCTCTCATTGTTCCTCCACCTTCTGCTTCATCCTCTGGACAAATTCCAAACTGTCTGCAACAAGATGTTGACAGTGCTGACATCTCCAAGTGGGGAGACTGTTCGTAAAGACGCTGGAGGGGTGAACCCGAGCACCAGGAGATGAGGAGATGAGATGCCTTTTCCAAACTCTTCCCGATCAGATTTTATACCATCCTCTGGGTGTGACAGGCATGTTTTAGCTGTAGAAAGTGTCCCATTCATATGAGGAGAACACCAGGGCTTTTACAAAGTCAGTGTCTCTCCACAACCCAAACTGGGGAATTTTTTAAGCTACGGCTACACATATGTTCATTAAGGGCCTTGGGAAGTAGGCAGAGTCCAAACTTTAGATGACTGAAGTCTTCAGGGTCAGAAGCACTCACCACCGGCTTCCCTTAGGTTCCATTTTAACTGTCATTAATAGATGATGTCAATAAAAATATCTATTCTTTT
Source organism: Delphinapterus leucas (assembly GCF_059928025.1). NCBI lineage: Eukaryota > Metazoa > Chordata > Mammalia > Artiodactyla > Monodontidae > Delphinapterus > Delphinapterus leucas. Next base: position 7,607,280 of record NW_028322248.1, read on the forward strand.
TCAGATTATTTCCCCTTATAGGTTATTGTAAAATATTGAGTGTAGTTCCTGGTGCTATACAGTAGTTCCTTGTTGATGATCGATTTTATACATAGCAGTGTGTATGTGTTAATCTCAAACTGTTAATTTATCCCTCCTCTCACCTTTCCCCTTTGGTAATAATAAATTATAAGACTTTATACTTCTCATAAATGGGGGAGCTGAAAGAGAGGTATCATTTTCAATGGAAAAGTATTTAAAACAAGATTGAAGCTTTAACCAAGATTACTAGATGTACATCCTTGGAAAGAAATCACTTCGTTTCTCTAATATTGACCTGACAAATAAGACAAACCTTTTCACTGAACTTGCTTATAATAAAGTGATGGAAATATCAAATGGAAGTGTTAGAAACATTTTATTTTAACCGAGCCTTATACACTGTTCTATGTTAATTACAGTTTGGCTCACACATCTGTTCATTGAAGTTACAATGTTCTCAATTTCTGTTACTGATCCTCCAGAGTGGATCCCAACAAGTGTCCCCCTGCCCAGTGTCATTGGAGCCAAAAGATCGAGACTGAGTTTGGTTCAGAAGCAAAGGAAACTTTATATTTTGATCAGAGAATGGAGAGGTGAGAGCATGTGCTACCCCGTGGGCTGTGGGCTGGGCTGCTCTGTAGAGATCCTGTCAGAGTCAGTATGAGGGAGGGGGCGGAGCTCTTGAGGGCCCGGCTGGCTGCAGCTCAGGCTCTATATCACGGAGTGTGCACTGTGCCCCAGGATCTGAGGTGTCGACCCAGCCATTCTGCACTAGAAAATCTGGTCTGAAGTGCCGGGTGTGGAACCTCTGTATGCGGGACCCTAGGAGCACGTGAAATTAGACAAAGCACAAAGGATAAAAAAGGTTAGACTGTATTTTATTGCCCAGATTCTATTTTTATCTCCCAGGGATTTTTAAGGGGCTTTGCCTGGGACAAACCCCTCTTCTGCCTTTTGTCCCCTTCCTCATTCTTGGAGTGCTGAGGGTGCAGACCCTTCTTCTGTAACTGCTGAGTGCTGAGTTAGGAGCCCTCATACCTGTGGGCGAGGGTCAGAACTTCCCAGCAGCCTCCAGGTGACGTTGATTGTCCCCAGGCCTCCTGCCTCCCTGCTCGTCCGCCTGAGCACCAGTATTGGAAGTGTTATAGATTCTAATGACCTTTAAGGGTCCAGGAAGGAGATGTGCAGTGACGCTGTGAGGTCCAGTTTCACCCCGCCCCACATTTGTTCGGCCACCTTAGGCTGACCGTTTCTGCCAGCCTAGATGCTCTGACCAGTAGTCTGCGCTTTCTTCAATTAGGCCCCTGGATTAACGTAAAAACAGCACCAGGTGTCAGGACCCTGTCCGCTCAACTTCCAGACAATCCAGGGTCAGTGGTGATGAAGGATCATGATGGCCACTGAGTCAACAGCCTTTTGAAGTAAACAGGAGTCCAGCCGGTCTTATTGGCCACCATTATCACAGTGTCTGTAGGCTTTTCTATGCTGACAGCGTGATATACTTTTCCCCTGCCAAGATTATTAGATCCGCTCTGGGTGCAGTAAGTCCTGCAAGCAGTAGTCTACTCTTTTGGGACACACTTTTGTTGTTTTATGAGAGAAACTCCAGGTCAAGTGATGGTCACATGAGTCGTCATGGTGCCCCGTTGCTCCCGGTTATCTCTCTGGAGGTTGGAGTTGGAGGGCCACCTCATTCGAGGTCAGTGTGCCCACGGAGCAAACCCTGCAACTTCAGGGCATGGTTGGGGGTTAGGATCACCACGTGGGGTCCTTTTCCCTTAGGAGGGAGGTGGCCTTTTGTGCTGCTGATTTCCAGGTTTTTAGATACCGCCAGTATCTTGGCCAGATGTGGCAGTGGGCCAAGTCCCTTGGTGACTGTAGTTTATCCTACCTGGATGACATTCTTGCATTGTTCCATTTCAAGTGGTCCCAGTTTTTGCACTAATACTCCAATGGCGATTCCCTTTTCACCAGGAATGTAAAGATCAAAGGGTTTAGCTAAATTAGGGAGTTCCAGGGCAAGGGTCTGAATTGACTGCTCTTTCCATTCTTGAAAAACCACTTCTGGATTCTATTCAAAAGGATCATCATCTTTTCCTTTCAGTGTTTCATATAGAGGTCCAGCTAGTAGACTGTAGTTAGGGATCCAGAAGCAGCAAACCCTGGCCTCCCTGGGGACCCCTAAGCTGTCTTCTAGTTTTAGATATGGGTAAGGCTGTAAATTGTTTCTTCCCTTTCCTGGGATGGGCTTCTCCGACCTTCTGTGAGAATGAAGCCCAGGCAGGTCGCCGTAGTCTGTGATATTTGAGCTTTTTCTTGGACAACTTGTATCCTTTATTGGCTTGGTAGTTCAGAGGTCTCCTTAGTAGGGCTGGTGATCAGAATGTCGTCTGCATATTGAAGGAGTGTTTCCTTTTCCAGTGGTAGAACTTTTAGGTCTTTAGCTGAGCTTTCCCCAAAGATGGTGTGGGAATTTTTGAACCCTTGGGGCAAGACGGCCCAGAAGTATTGTTTTAGTTGTATGTTGAGTCCTGCCACTCACAAGCCAAAATTTCTTGTGACTCTGACACTAACGGAATACAAAAGAAGGCATCATTGAAGACTAATACAGAATACCATGTCCTGGTGGTTGGTAGAATGACCAGCAGGGTGTAGGTTTTAGGAACTACTGGAGGTATATCCTTGGTGGCTTCACTGACTGTCCTGACATCCTTTACCAGGACTCCAGCAGCCCATGGGGCTCTCGAGATCAGGCCAATCCCAGGATATGGAGATCACCTGCGCAGGTACCCTACCCCCACCCCAGACCACGGGGCTTTCGTGGTCAGGCCCCTCTCAGGATACAGACCTACCCTTGCAGTTACGGTGGCAGGGCTGGGCACAGAGGAAACGTGCACATCGCCCTCATTGCAGAGCACTCCCAGCTCACCTGTCACTCAGATCTGACACAGAGCACCTCAGAGCAGGACTTGAACTAACAAACAGCAGCTCCGACAGGTCTGTGACCCTGGGCATCACTCTGTGTGGCCTCCCTCCACCTGGTCTTCCAGAGACTTCCACTGCACCCGGGGCACCAGGCCTCTGTCTCCACCCACCACCCACCCCTCCTCTCCCTGACTCCTGGGTTCCTCTCATTAGGAGAGGGTTTTCTTGAAGTTGTCTCCCACTCATGGGCCAGATAATATAATTAGAAAACAAGCCAGAGCTGCAGCCCCTTGTCCATCCTGACTCTCAGGAGCCCACACCTGTTCCTTGGACCTGGCCGATTCAGAAAGTTCCATTTTCGGCAACTGTGAGCCCCTGAGGGGTGATTATTGGCTGGCCTGGGAAGCCTTACCATGCCGACCAGTCCTCCCCAGGTGTGCCTGGGTTGAGATCAATATAAACACCGCTCCAGGCAGCAAGAGCACCTGCAGCTGTGCCTGACGCCATTTTCTGCCCTGTCAGCAGTCTCGGGGCTGGGCTGGTGGGAGGGAGTGAGAGGCCACGGCTTTGTGGGTTGCCCAGTGTGAGTGGGGCTCTGCTGGACTTTCTGCAGCAGTTGCCAAGATGCCACCTGCTAAAGAAGAGGATGTGCCACCCATACCTGCCGCTGGAATTTCTCCCTGGGCAGAGGTGAGTAAGGAAGAAAGCAGTGGGGGCTGGGACAGGAGGGGTATCTCAGGCAGGGAAATGGAAAGCTTCCAAAAGAGCACCCAGGGCCAGGACCATCCTGTCTGGCCTGCAGGCACCAAGTCGGCTGGCATGCTGTCGCTCATGTGGCTCCATGGCCCTTCCTCTAGGCTTTCAAGTCCTTGTACATATTCAGGTGTTTTACCTGGGAAGGGTGGGAACATTTCTGCAGCAGCTGGCCTGGGGCTCGGCCCACGTTTACTCACAGATGCCTCGGCACGGGCCCCCAGCTTTGCAATGAGGACGCTTGTTGCGTGGGGCATGCTGGCTGAATGGGAGATGATTCCCCACCACTGACCAACTTCAGAATTGTTTACAACTGGAGCAAGGGCCCTGATACGGTTTTCCTCTGTGTAACTGGTGGGTTCTGTTTTTTTTTCTTTTTTTCGTTTTTGGTTCAAGGTAGATTTTATTCCTCTTTTTTGTATTTACAGATATAAGCATGGAAATAATTTATTCATATAAATACATGTATGTGAAGGGAAGAATATTTTTTCTGTTTTACTTTTTGTAATTTTGAATTTTATTTTATTTTTTTATACAGCAGGTTCTTTTTGGTTACCTATTTTATACATAGAAATGTATACATGCCAATCCCAATCTCTCAACTCCTCCCACCACCACCCCCCTAACAGCTTTCCCCCCTTGGTGTCCATACGTTTGTTGTCTACATCTGTTGCTCTATTTCTGCCTTGCAAAACGCTTCATCTGTACAACTTTTCTAGGTTCCACATATATGCATTTATATACAGGATTTGTTTTTCTCTTTCTGACTTACTTCACTCTGTATGACAGTCTCTAGATCCATCAACGTCTCTACAAATGACCCAATTTCATTCCTTTTTATGGCTTAGTAATATTCCATTTTATATATGTACCTCATCTTTATGCATTCGTCTGTCTGTGGGCATTTAGGTTGCTTCCATTACCTGGATATTGTAAATAGTGATGCAATGAACATTGCGGTGAATGTCTCTTTTCGTTTTATGGTTTTGTCTGGGTATATGCCCAGTAGTGGGATTGCTGTATTATATGGTAATTCTATTCTTAGTTTTATAAGAAACTCCATAATGTTCTCCACAGTGACTGCATCAATTTACATTCCCAACAATAGTGGAAGAGGTTTCCTTATCTCCGCACCCTTTCCAGCATTTGTTGTTTGTAGATTTTCTGATGATGCCCATTCTAACAGGTGTGAGGTGATACACCATGGATTAGTCTATTTCGTTGAGCAAAGAGTAGGTCTTGTCTATTACATATTTGGCTTATGGAACGGTATGTGTGCTCATTTCAATCTCTGGTTTTATAAAGCACCCCAACTCAACTTTCCCGTTAAGCAAGCATAAGTTTTTATCTAAATGTGAGACTCTGCTCGGTTTTGTAATTCAGTTTATGTGTAGCCAAGTTTACACTCCCTCTATTTGTGATATCTTATGATAATTATGTTTCTCTGTGTGACATATTTCTCTTAGAATCATCATACTTAAATCCACTCAATTTGCTGCTACAGGCCTGATGACATTGATTTCATTGCTGAGTGATATTCCGTTGTACGTAAGTAGGACAACTCCTTTATCCATTTTTTTCTTTCTGGGATATTTAATTTGTACTGGACTCAAGGTTCTTGTAAACACAGCAGCCCTGGATATTGTGTTGGCTGTGTCTTGTTGATTTTAATTTTCCTAAGCTATAGGGCCAAAAGTGGAAGTGCCCTAGGCTCTGTAGCTTTGTTTTTTAGATGTTTCAGCATACACTATAAACATCACCAGAGTGTCTGTTGGCAATTTACATCCCGTCCATCAGCATAACAAGGCTCCCTGTTCTCCATGGCCTGTCCTGTGTTTCTGGGTTTTACACTTTTTTCAGATGGCTCTTTTGACGAATGGGAAATGAGAGTTCATTGTAGTGCGGATTTCCATTGCTCGAATTCTTGGTTGGCCACAAAGGGCATATGCGTTTTTTCCTGAATATATTCAGGAAAAAATGTATACGCACTTTTTGTCCAAGTGCATCACTGTCAAAGATCTGCCGCTTTTCACATGCTTTAAATGCAATTCCAATCTACCTCCTGAAATATGATTCCTGCAATTCTGCCTCGTTTTCAAGTCCTCTATGCAGACTTACTTCAATATATTTTTGCCAATAGCTGTCATTTACAACTCTGCAGGTTTGTGAATTACAGTGCCTGTGATTTCCTTTCTTAACTCGTTTCCTTGAAAGCTGGCCACAGAACCGCAGGTTTGCTTCAGGCCGTAATCAGGGTCCCGCACGGCACTCTGAGCCTTTGGTTAATTCCTCTTCCTGGTGGGAAATTAGAGTTAAATGTGCCCCTCCAGACACCTGCCTCACTCCCAGCCCCTTGGTGATGTGTGTCCTCTGGTTTGAGGCCACATGTGCTGGGTTCCTCACCTTTCGCAGATGTGGCCCCACTGGTGTGCGGACACTCCTGCCTGGTTCCCATCCCCTTGGTGATGTGAGCCCTCCAGCGAGAGTCTGATCCTGGTTGGGCTCCTCACACTTCTGTGAGGTGGGCCCTCTTCTCTGAGGTCACTCCTGCCTGGCTGACACACCCCGCCTTGGCGACGTCGGCCCTCTGGTGGCAGTTGGAGCCCGCTGGGAGCCTCCTCCCCTCAGTGATGAGACCCTCTGGCATCAGGCCCTAACTGCTGGTTACCCACATTTTCTGATACGTGCTAAGTGGTGTGAGGGCACTCCTGCCAGGTTCCCATCCCCATGTGCCTTCTGCTCTATGGTCCCAACACCTGTGTTGTTCACAGTTTCAGGATGTTGGCTCTCTGGTGTTAGTTCACTCAGGCCTAGATCCCATAGACTCTGTGCTCTGAGCCGCCTGCTGGGAGGTTCCTACTGCTGGATTCCTTACCATTTTTATTCTTTGGGTCCTGTGTTTTCATGCTCCTCCTTCCTGACTCACTCCCAGCCCCTTTGTGATGTGGGTCCTCTGGTTTGAGGCCACATGTGCCGGTTTCCTCACCTTTATTGATGTGGCCCCACTGGTGTGAGGACACTCCTGCCTGGTTCCCATCCCCTTGGTGATGGGGGCCCTCTGGTGAGAGTCTGATCCTGGCTGGATTCCTCACCCTTCTGGGAGGTGGGCCCTCTGCTGTGAGGTCACTCCTGCCTGGCTGGCACACATCACCTTGGCGATGTGGGTCCTCAGTTGGGAGTTGGTGCCTGCTGGGAGTCTCCTCCCCTCGGTAATGAGGGCTCTCTGGCGTCAGGCCCTAACTCATGGGCTCCCAAAATTTTCTGATATGTGCCCTGTCGTGCGAGTACACTCCTGCCACGTTCCCATCCCCATGGGGATGTGGGCCTTCTGCTCTGAGGTCCCACCAGCTGGGTTGCTCACAGTGTCATGATGTGAGCCCTCTGCTGTGAGTTCACTGTGGCCTGGATCACATAGGCTCCGTACTCTGGGCCACCTGCTGGGGGGTTCCAACTGCTGGATTCCTCACATTTTTTATTCTGTGGGCCCTGTGTTGTTAGGCTACTCCTGCCTGCCTCACTCGGAGCACCTTGGAAATGTGGGTCCTCTGGTTTAGGCCACATGTGCTGGGTTCGTCACCTTTCTATAATGTGGCCACACTGGTGTGAGGACACTCCTGCCTTGTTCCGGTCCCCTTGGTGATGTGGGCTCTCTGGTGAGAGTCTTATCCTGGCTGGTTTCCTCACCCTTCTGTGAGGTAGGCCCTCTGCTGTGAGGTCACTCCTGCCTGACTGGCACACGTCACCTTGGCGACGTGGGCCCTCAGTTGGGAGTTGGTGCCTGCTGGGAGTCTCCTCCCCTCGGTAATGAGGGCCCTCTGGCGTCAGGCTCTAACTCCTGGGCTCCCAAAATTTTCTGATGTGCGCCCTGTGGTGTGAGTACACTCCTGCCAGGTTTCCAACCCCATGGGAATATGGGCCTTCTGCTCTGAGGTCCCAACGGTGGGTGGCTCAGTTTCATGATGAGGGCCCTCTGGTGTGAGTTCACTCCGGCCTGGATCCCATAGCCTCGCTGCTCCTGGCCGCCTGCGGGGAGGTTCCAACTGCGGGATTCCTCACCTTTTCTCTTCTATGGGCCCTCTGTTTGGAGACTCCTCCTGCCTGACTCACTCCCAGCCCCTTGGTGATGTGTGTCCTCTGGTTTGAGGCCACGTGTGCTGGGTCCCTCACCTTTCGATGATGTGGCCCCGCTGGTGTGAGGACACTCCTGCCTGGTTTCTATCCCCTTGGTGATGTGGGCCCTCTGGTGAGAGTCTGATCCTGGCTGGGTTCCTCACCCTTCTGTGAGGTGGGCCCTCTGCTGTGAGGTCACTACTGACTGGCTGACACACCCCGCCTTGGCGACATCGGCCCTCTTGTGGCAGTTGGAGCCTGCTGGGAGCCACCTCCCCTCGGTGATGAGGGCTCTCTAGCGTCAGGCCGTAACTGCTGGGTACCCACTTTTTCTGATACGTGCTAAGTGGTGCGAGGACACTCTTGCCATGTTCCCAACCCCATGGGGATGTGGGCCTTCTGCTGTGAGGTCCCAATGGCTGGGTTGCTCACAGTTTCATGATATGGGCCCTCTGCTGTGAGTTCACTGCAGCCTGGATCGCATAGACTCGGTGCTCTGGGCCGCCTGCTGGGAGGTTCCCACTGCAGGATTCCTCAGCTTTTTTATTCTATGGGCCCTGTGTTGTGAGGCTACTCCTGCATGCCTCACTCCGAGCCCCTTGGAGATGTGGGTCTTCTGGTTTAGGCCACATGTGCTGGGTTCCTCACCTTTCTATGATGTGGTCACCCTGGTGTGAAGACAGTCCTGCCTGGTTCTGATCCTCTTGGTGATGTGGGCCCTCTGGTGAGAGTCTAATCCTCTTTGGGTTCCTCACACTTTTTTGAGGTTGGCCCTCTGCTCTGAGGTCACTCCTGCCTGGCTGGCACACCCCGCATTGGCGACGTTGGCCCTCTTGTAGCAGTTGGAGCCTGCTGGTAGCCTCCTCTCCTCGGTGATGAGGGCCCTCTGGCATCAGGCCCTAACTGCTGGGCTCCCCACATTTTCTGATGTGTGCCCACTGGTGCGATGACACTCCTGCTTGGTTCGCTTCCCCATGGGGATGTGGGCCTTGTGCTCTGAGGTCACAATGGCTAGGTTGCTCACAGTTTCATGATGAGGGCCCTCTGTTGTGAGTTCATCATTGCCTGGATCCCATAGCCTCGGTGCTCTGGGCCGCCTGCTGGGATGTTCCAACTGCTGGATTCCTCACCTTTTTTATACAATGGGCCACGTGTTTTGAGGTTCATCCTGCCTGCCTCGCTCCGAGACCCATGGAGATGTGGGTCCTCTGGTTTGAGGCCACATGTGCTGGGTACCTCAACTTGCGATGATGTGGCCCCACGGGTGTGAAGACACTCCTGCCTGGTTCCCAGCCCCTTGCTGATGTGGGCCCTCTGGTGAGAGTCTGATAATGGCTGGGTCCCTTACCCTTCTGTGAGGTGGGCCCTCTGATGTGAGGTCACTCCTGCCTGGCTGGCTCACGTCACCTTGGCGATGTGGGCCCTCTGTTGGCCACTGAAGCATGCTGGGAGCCCCCTACCCTCTTTAAGGAGGGCCTTGGAAAAAACGCATATGCACTTTTTGAACAAGTGCATCATTGTTGAGGTTCTGCCTCTTCTCCTATGCTTTCAGTGCATTTCCCGTCTACCTCCTGAAATCGTTTTCCTGGAATTCTGCCCCGCTTTCAAGTCCTCTTCGCAGCCTTCCTTCAATATATTTTTGGACGATAGCTGTCATTTATAACTCTGCAGGTTTGTGAATTACAGTGCCCCTGAGCTCCTTTGTTCAACTCGCTATCTTGTGAGCTGCCTGCACACCCGCAGTATTGCTTCAGGCCCTAATCTGGTTCCGGCACGGCATTCTGAGCCTTTGGTTAATTCCACTTCCTGGTGAGAAATGAGCATTAAATTGCCCGTGCAGACACCTACAGCTAGTCTCTCATTGGTTCTCCCTATTCCTGTTCATCTTGCGCAGAAATTGCAAACTGTGACAAACAGGAGGTTAAAGGCACTGACTCTCCAAGTGGGGAGAGTGTTAGTTAAGCATCTGGAATGGTGAACCCGAGTATAAAGGGACGAAAACTGAGATGCATTTGAAAACGTTTCCCAATCACATGGTGGACCATACTCTGGGTTTCCCATACATGATGTAGCGGAAGGAAGAATCCCTTAAACCTGGAGAGTTGGGACCCTTGGAATGGGTACCATGCAGTATGACTTCAAAGGGTCTGCAATTGCTCACCGAACCTCAACAATACTATCAGGGCGAAGTGTCCGGCCTTATGTCTCCCCAGCACTGGGTGTACATGTGGTAAATCCAGGTTGCATCAGAAGCCCTGAGTGAATTATTTAAGAATTGCTCTCTATTTCACTGTCATTGTGTTTTGTTTTTGAAATTTATTTTGATAATGTGATTTATCGGATTTTCACTGTTGCCTTTAGGCCACTGAACACACGCTGGATTCTCTTATGGACACATATAAATCCATGGGTTTTAAGATTCTTGCTAGGCAGGTATATTCCTAGGCGTTGAATATGGGGTGTTGAGCCCATTTCGTTGAGCAAGCAGTAGGTCTTGTCTATTACATATTTGGCTTATGGAACGGTATCAGTGCGAATTTCAATCTCTGTTTTTATGCAGCACCCGAACTCACCTTTCCCAAAAAGCAAGCATAAGTTGGTTTTCTAAATTTGAGACACTGTTCTGTTTTGTAATTCATTTCATGTGTAGCCAAGTTTACATTCCGTGTATTAGTGATATCTTATGATGTTTCTTTTTCTGTGTGACCTATTGCACGTAGAATCATCGTACCTGAATCCACTCATTATGCCGCGACAGGCCTGATGACATAGATTTCATTGCTGAGTGATATTCCATTGTACGTAAGAACCACAACTTCTTTATCCATTTTTCGCCCTCTGGGATGTTTAACTTGTACCGTACAAGAGGTTCTTGTAAACAGAGCCGTTCCAAACTTTGGGGTGCCTGTGTGGTTTTGATTTTAATTTCCCTAAGCTATAGGACCATAAGTGGAAGTGCCATAGGCTGTGTTGCTTTGTTTCTTATGTGTTTCAGGAAATACCATACACTTCTCCAGAGTGGCTGTTGGCAATTCACATGCCGACCATCAGGATAACAATGCTCCCTCTTCTCCATGGCCTGTCCTGCCTTTCTGGATTTTACACTTTTTTCAGATGGCCCTTTTGACCGGGGGGCAGAGAGACTTCATTTTAGTGCAGATTTCTTTACACGCTTGCTTGGTTGGCCAAAAAGGGCGTATGCGTTTTTTCCTGATTATATTCAGGAAAAAACGCATACGCCCTTTTTGGCCAAGTGCATCATTGTTGCTGTTCTCCGCCTTTTCCTAGGCTTTAAGTGCAACTCCAGTCTACCCCCTGAAATCGTTTTCCTGAATTTCTGCCCAAATTCTAAGTCCTCTTCGCAGACATACTTCAATATATTTTTGGACGATAGCTGTCATTTATAACTCTGCAGGTTTGTGAGTTACAGTGCCCCTGAGCTCCTTTCTTCATCTCGCTAACTTGTGAGCTGGCCGCAAACCCGCAGGATTGCTTCAGGCCCTTATCTGGTTCCAGCAGGGCATGCTGAGCCTTTGGTTAATTCCTCTTCCTGGTGGGAAATGAGCGTTAAATTTGCCCGTACAGACACCTACAGCTAGTCTCTCATTGGTTCTCCCTATTCCTGTTCATCTTGCGCAGAAATTGCAAACTGTGCCCAACAGGAGGTTAAAGGCACTGACTCTCCAAGTGGGGAGAGTGTGAGTAAAGGGTCTGGAATGGTGAACCCGTGTAAAAGGGAAGGAAAACTGAGATGCATTTGAAAACGTTTGCCGGTCACACGGTCCACCATACTGTGGGTTTCCCATGCATGTTTTGAGCTGAAGGAAGAATCCCTTATAACTGGAGATTTGGGACCCATGGAATGGGTACCATGCAGTATGTCTTCAAAGGGTCTGCATTTGCTCATCGAACCTCACCAGTGCTATCAGCCCGAAGTGCCCAACCTTATGTCACACTCAGCTCTGGGTGTAGATGTGGTAAATCCAGGTTGCATCACAAGCCTGAATGAATTATTTAAGAATTGCTCTCTATTTCACGGTCCTTGTGTTTGGTTTTTGTAATTCATTTGGATAATGGGATTTATCGGATTTTCTCTGCTGCATTCATGTTGATGTACACACGCTTCATTCCCTAACGGAGACATATAAATCCATGGGTTTGAAGATTCTTACCAGTCAGGTGTATTACTAGGCGTTGAATATGGGGTATTTAGTCCATTTCATTGCGCAAAGGGTAGGCCTTGACTATTACATATTTGGATTATGTGAAGGTATCTGTGCTAATTTCTATCTCTGGTTTTATGCAGCACCCCAACTCACCTTTCCCCTTAAGCAAGCATACGTTGGTTTTCTAAATTTGAGACCCTGTTCTGTTTTGTAATTCAGTTCATGTGTAGCCAAGTTTACATTCCGTGTAGTAGTGATATCTTATGATGTTTCATTTTCTGTGTGACTTATTTCACTTAGAATCATCGTACCTGAATCCACTCATTATGCCGCGACGGGCCTGATGACATAGATTTCATTGCTGAGTGATATTCCATTGTACGTACGTACCACAACTTCTTTATCCATTTTTCACATTCTGGGATATTTAACTTGTACCGTAGACGAGGTTCTTGTAAACAGAGCCGTCCGACACTTTGGGGTGGCTGTGTGTTTTTGATTTTAACTTTCCTAAGCTATAGGACCATAAGGGGAAGTGCCATAGGCTCCGTTGCTTTGTTTTTTAGATATTCCGGGAAACACCATACATTTTTCCAGACTGGCTGTTGGCAATTTACATCCCGCCCATCAGCATAACAAGGCTCGCTGTTCTCCATGGCCTGTGCTGCCTTTCTGGATTTTACACTTTTTTCAGATGGCCCTTTTGACCGGGGGGCAGTGAGACTTCATTGTAGTGCAGATTTCTTTAACATGCTGGCTTGGTTGGCCAAAAAGCGCATATGCTTTATTTCCTGAATAAATTCAGGAAAAAACGCATACACCCTTTTTGGCCAAGAGCATCATTGTCGACGTTCTGCCTCTTTTCCTATGCTTTAAATGCAATTCCCGTCTACCCCCTGAAATCGTTCTCCTGCAATTCTGCCCCACTTACAAGTCGTCTTCGCAGCCTTCCTTCAATATATTTTTGGACGATAGCTGTCATTTATAACTCTGCAGGTTTGTGAGTTACAGTGCCCCTGAGCTCATTTCTTCAACTCGCTATCTTGTGAGCTGGCCGCAAACCCACAGGATTGCCTCAGGCCCTAATCTTGTTCCGGCACGGCATGCTGAGCCTTTGGTTAATTCCTCTTCCTGGTGGGAAATGAGCGTTAAATTTGCCCGTGCAGACACCTAGAGCTAGTCTCTCATTCGTTCTCCCTATTCCTTTTCATCTTGCGCAGAAATTGCAAACTGTGCCCAACAGGAGGTTAAAGGCACTGAGTCTCCAAGTGGGGAGAGTGTTCGTAAAGGGTCTGGAATGGTGAACCCGAGTAAAAGGGGACGAAAACTGAGATGCATTTGAAAACGTTTGCCAGTCACACGGTGCACCATACTGTGGGTTTCCCATGCATGTTTTAGCTGAAGGAAGAATCCCTTAAACTTGGAGAGTTGGGACCCATGGAATGGGTACCATGCTGTATGACTTCAAAGGGTCTGCATTTGCTCATCGAACCTCACCAATGCTATCAGCCCGAAATGCACAACCTTATGTCTCACTCAGCTCTGGGTGTAGATATGGTAAATCAAGGTTGCATCACAAGCCCTGAATGAATTATTTAAGAATTGCTCTCTATTTCACTGTCCTTGGGTTTTGTTTGTGTAATTCATTTTGATAATGGGATTTATCGGATTTTCTCTGCTGCATTCATGCCGCTGTACACACGCTTCATTCTCTTACGGAGACATATAAATCCATGGGTTTGAAGATTCTTACTAGTCAGGTGTATTCCTAGGCGTTGAATATGGGGTGTTTAGTCCATTTCGTTGAGCAAGGGGTAGGACTTGACTATTACATATTTGGCTTATGGAAAGGTATCTGTGCTAATTTCTATCTCTGGTTTTATGCAGCACCCCAACTCACCTTTCCCCTTAAGCAAGCATAAGTTGGTTTTCTAAATTTGAGACCCTGTTCTGTTTTGTAATTCAGTTCATGTGTAGCCAAGTTTACATTCCGTGTAGTAGTGATATCTTATGATGTTTCATTTTCTGTGTGACTTATTTCACTTAGAATCATCGTACCTGAATCCACTCATTATGCCGCGACGGGCCTGATGACATAGATTTCATTGCTGAGTGATATTCCATTGTACGTACGTACCACAACTTCTTTATCCATTTTTCACATTCTGGGATATTTAACTTGTACCGTAGACGAGGTTCTTGTAAACAGAGCCTTCCGACACTTTGGGTTGGCTGTGTGTTTTTGATTTTAATTTCCCTAAGCTATAGGACCATAAGTGGAAGTGCCGTAGGCTCCGTAGTTTGTTTTTTCGGTGTTCCGGGAAACACCATACACTTCTCCAGGGTGGCTGTTGGCAATTTACATCCCGCCCATCAGCATAACAAGGCTCCCTGTTCTCCATGGCCTGTGCTGCCTTTCTGGATTTTACACTTTTTTCAGATGGCCCTTTTGACCGGGGGGCAGTGAGACTTCATTGTAGTGCAGATTTCTTTAACATGCTTGCTTGGTTGGCCAAAAAGGGCGTATGCGTTTTTTCCTGAATATATTCAGGAAAAAACGCATACGCCCTTTTTGGCCAAGAGCATCATTGTCGACGTTCTGCCTCTTTTCCTATGCTTTAAATGCAATTCCCGTCTACCCCCTGAAATAGTTTTCCTGCAATTCTGCCCCACTTACAAGTCGTCTTCGCAGCCTTCCTTCAATATATTTTTGGACGATAGCTGTCATTTATAACTCTGCAGGTTTGTGAGTTACAGTGCCCCTGAGCTCATTTCTTCAACTCGCTATCTTGTGAGCTGGCCGCAAACCCACAGGATTGCCTCAGGCCCTAATCTGGTTCCGGCACGGCATGCTGAGCCTTTGGTTAATTCCTCTTCCTGGTGGGAAATGAGCGTTAAATTTGCCCGTGCAGACACCTAGAGCTAGTCTCTCATTCGTTCTCCCTATTCCTTTTCATCTTGCGCAGAAATTGCAAACTGTGCCCAACAGGAGGTTAAAGGCACTGACTCTCCAAGTGGGGAGAGTGTTCATAAAGGGTCTGGAATGGTGAACCCGAGTAAAAGGGGACGAAAACTGAGATGCATTTGAAAACGTTTGCCAGTCACACGGTGCAGCATACTGTGGGTTTCCCATGCATGTTTTAGCTGAAGGAAGAATCCCTTAAACTTGGAGAGTTGGGACCCATGGAATGGGTACCATGCTGTATGACTTCACAGGGTCTGCATTTGCTCATCGAACCTCACCAATGCTATCAGCCCGAAGTGCCCAACCTTATGTCTCACTCAGCTCTGGGTGTAGATGTGGTAAATCCAGGTTGCATCACAAGCCCTGAATGAATTATTTAAGAATTGCTCTCTATTTCACTGTCCTTGGGTTTTGTTTGTGTAATTCATTTTGTTAATGGGATTTATCGGATTTTCTCTGCTGCATTAATGCCGCTGTACACACGCTTCATTCTCTTACGGAGACATATAAATCCATGGGTTTGAAGATTCTTACTAGTCAGGTGTATTACTAGGCGTTGAATATGGGGTGTTTCGTCCATTTCGTTGAGCAAGGGGTAGGTCTTGACTATTACATATTTGGCTTATGGAAAGGTATCTGTGCTAATTTCTATCTCTGGTTTTATGCAGCACCCCAACTCACCTTTCCCCTTAAGCAAGCATAAGTTGGTTTTCTATATTTGAGACCCTGTTCTGTTTTGTAATTCAGTTCATGTGTAGCCAAGATTACATTCGGTGTATTAGTGATATCTTATGATGTTTCATTTTCTGTGTGACTTATTTCACTTAGAATCATCGTACCTGAATCCACTCATTATGCCACGACGGGCCAGATGACATAGACTTCATTGGTGAGTGATATTCCATTGTACGTACGTACCACAACTTCTTTATCCATTTTTCGCTTTCTGGGATATTTAACTTGTACGGTAGACGAGGTTCTTGTAAACAGAGCCGTCTGAAACTTTGGCGTGGCTGTGTGTTTTTGATTTTAATTTCCCTAAGCTATAGGACCATAAGTGGAAGTGCCGTAGGCTCCGTTGCTTTGTTTTTTAGGTGTTTCAGGAAACACCATACACTTCTCCAGAGTGGCTGTTGGCAATTTACATCCCACCCATGAGCATAACAAGGCTCCCTGTTCTCCATGGCCTGTGCTGCATTTCTGGATTTTACACTTTTTTCAGATGGCCCTTTTGACCGGGGGGCAGTGAGACTTCATTGTAGTGCAGATTTCTTTAACATGGTTGCTTGGTTGGCCAAAAAGAGCGTATGCGTTTTTTCCTGAATATATTCAGGAAAAAACGCATACGCTCTTTTTGGCCAAGTGCATCATTGTCGACGTTCTGCCTCTTTTCCTATGCTTTAAATGCAATTCCAGTCTACCCCATGAAATCGTTTTCCTGAAATTCTGCCCCGCTTTCAAGTCCTCTTCGCAGCCTTCCTTCAATATATTTTTGGACGATAGCTGTCATTTACAACTCTGCAGGTTTTGAATTACAGTGCCCCGGAGCTCCTTTCTTCAAATCGCTTTCTTGGGAGCTGGCCGCAAACCCTCAGGATTGCTTCAGGCCCTAATCTGGTTCCGGCACAGCATGCTGAGCCTTCGGTTAATTCCTCTTCCTGGTGGGAAATGAGCGTTAAATTTGCCCGTGCAGACACCTACAGCTAGTCTCTCATTGGTTCTCCCTATTCCTGTTCATCTTGCGCAGAAATTGCAAACTGTGCCAAACAGCAGGTTAAAGGCACTGACTCTCCAAGTGGGGAGAGTGTTAGTAAAGGGTCTGGAATTGTGAACCCGAGTAAAAGGGGACGAAAACTGAGATGCATTTGAAAACGTTTCCCGGTCACACGGTGCACCATACTGTGGGTTTCCCATGCATGTTTTAGCTGAAGGAAGAATCGCTTAAACCTGGAGAGTTGGGACCCATGGAATGGGTACCATGCAGTATGACTTCAAATGGTCTGCATTTGCTCATCGAACCTCACCAATGCTATCAGCCCGAAGTGTCCAACTTTATGTCTCACTCAGCTCTGGGTGTAGATGAGGTAAATCCAGGTTGCATCACAAGCCCTGAATGAATTATTTAAGAATTGCTCTCTATTTCACTGTCATTGTGTTTTGTTTTTGTAATTCATTTTGATAATAGGATTTATCGGATTTTCTCTGCTGCATTCATGCAGCTGTACACACGCTTGATTCTCTTATGGAGACATATAAATCCATGGGTTTGAAGATTCTTACTAGTCAGGTGTATTCCTAGGCGTTGAATATAGGGTGTTTAGCCCATTTCGTTGAGCAAGGGGTAGGTCTTGACTCTTACATATTTGACGTATGGAATGGTATCTGTGCTAATTTCTATCTCTGGTTTTATGCAGCACCCCAACTCACCTTTCCCCTTAAGCAAACATAAGTTGGTTTTCTAAATTTGAGACCCTGTTCTGTTTTGTAATTCAGTTCATGTGTAGCCAAGATTACATTCGGTGTGTTAGTGATATCTTATGATGTTTCATTTTCTGTGTGACTTATTTCACTTAGAATCATCGTACCTGAATCCACTCATTACGCCACGACGGGCCAGATGACATAGCTTTCCTTGGTGACTGATATTCCATTGTACGTACGTACCACAACTTCTTTATCCATTTTTCGCTTTCTGGGATATTTAACTTGTACCGTAGAAGAGGTTCTTGTAAACAGAGCCATCTGAAACTTTGGCTTGGCTGTGTGTTTTTGATTTAAATTTCCCTAAGCTATAGGACCATAAGTGGAAGTGCCGTAGGCTCTGTTGCTTTGTTTTTTAGGTGTTTCAGGAAACACCATACACTTCTCCAGAGTGGCTGTTGGCAATTTACATCCCGCCCATCAGCATAACAAGGCTCCCTGTTCTCCATGGCCTGTGCTGCCTTTCTGGATTTTACACTTTTTTCAGATGGCCCTTTTGACCTGGGGGCAGTGAGACTTCATTGTAGTGCAGATTTCTTTAACATGCTTGCTTGGTTGGCCAAAAAGGGCGTATGCGTTTTTTCCTGAATATATTCAGGAAAAAACGCATACGCCCTTTTTGGCCAAGTGCATCATTGTCGACGTTCTGCCTCTTTTCCTATGCTTTAAATGCAATTCCAGTCTACCCCCTGAAATCGTTTTCCTGCAATTCTGCCCCGCTTTCAAGTCCTCTTCGCAGGCTTCCTTCAATATATTTTTGGACGATAGCTGTCATTTATAACTCTGCAGGTTTGTGAATTAGAGTGCCCCGGAGCTCCTTTCTTCAAATCGCTTTCTTGTGAGCTGGCCGCAAACTCGCAGGGTTGCTTCAGGCCCTAATCTGGTTCCGGCACGGCATGCTGAGCGTTTGGTTAATTCCTCTTCCTGGTGGGAAATGAGCGTTAAATTTGCCCGTGCAGACACCTACAGCTAGTCTCTCATTGGTTCTCCCTATTCCTGTTCATCTTGCGCAGAAATTGCAAACTGTGCCAAACAGCAGGTTAAAGGCACTGACTCTCCAAGTGGGTAGAGTGTTAGTAAAGGGTCTGGAATTGTGAACCCGAGTAAAAGGGGGCGAAAACTGAGATGCATTTGAAAACGTTTCCCGGTCACACGGTGCACCATACTGTGGGTTTCCCATGCATGTTTTAGCTGAAGGAAGAATCGCTTAAACCTGGAGAGTTGGGACCCATGGAATGGGTACCATGCAGTATGACTTCAAATGGTCTGCATTTGCTCTTCGAACCTCACCAATGCTATCAGCCCGAAGTGTCCAACTTTATGTCTCACTCAGCTCTGGGTGTAGATGAGGTAAGTCCAGGTTGCATCACAAGCCCTGAATGAATTATTTAAGAATTGCTCTCTATTTCACTGTCATTGTGTTTTGTTTTTGTAATTCATTTTGATAATAGGATTTATCGGATTTTCTCTGCTACCTTCATGCAGCTGTACACACGCTTGATTCTCTTATGGAGACATATAAATCCATGGGTTTGAAGCTTCTTACTAGTCAGGTGTATTCCTAGGCGTTGAATATAGGGTGTTTAGCCCATTTCGTTGAGCAAGGTGTAGGTCTTGACTATTACATATTTGACGTATGGAATGGTATCTGTGCTAATTTCTATCTCTGGTTTTATGCAGCACCCCAACTCACCTTTCCCCTTAAGCAAACATAAGTTGGTTTTCTAAATTTGAGACCCTGTTCTGTTTTGTAATTCAGTTCATGTGTAGCCAAGATTACATTCGGTGTATTAGAGATAACTTATGATGTTTCATTTTCTGTGTGACTTATTTCTCTTAGAATCATCGTACCTGAATCCACTCATTATGCCACGACGGGCCAGATGACATAGATTTCATTGGTGAGTGATATTCCATTGTACGTACGTACCACAACTTCTTTATCCATTTTTCGCTTTCTGGGATATTTAACTTGTACCGTAGACGAGGTTCTTGTAAACAGAGCCGTCTGAAACTTTGGGGTGGCTGTGTGTTTTTTATTTTAATTTCCCTAAGCTATAGGACCATAAGTGGAAGTGCCGTAGGCTCCGTTGCTTTGTTTTTTAGGTGTTTCAGGAAACACCATACACTTCTCCAGAGTGGCTGTTGGCAATTTACATCCCACCCATGAGCATAACAAGGCTCCCTGTTCTCCATGGCCTGTGCTGCCTTTCTGGATTTTACACTTTTTTCAGATGGCCCTTTTGACCGGGGGGCAGTGAGACTTCATTGTAGTGCAGATTTCTTTAACATGCTTGCTTGGTTGGCCAAAAAGGGCGTATGCGTATATTCCGGAAAAAACGCATACGCCCTTTTTGGCCAAGTGCATCATTGTCGACGTTCTGCCTCTTTTCCTATGCTTTAAATGCAATTCCAGTCTAACCCCTGAAATCGTTTTCCTGCAATTTTGCCCCGCTTTCAAGTCCTCTTCGCAGCCTTCCTTCAATATATTTTTGGACGATAGCTGTCATTTATAACTCTGCAGGTTTGTGAATTACAGTGCCCCTGAGCTCCTTTCTTCAAATCGCTTTCTTTTGAGCTGGCCGCAAACCCGCAGGATTGCTTCAGGCCCTAATCTGGTTCCGGCACGGCATGCTGAGCGTTTGGTTAATTCCTCTTCCTGGTTGGAAATGAGCGTTAAATTTGCCCGTGCAGAAACCTACAGCTAGTCTCTCATTGGTTCTTCCTATTCCTATTCCTCTTGCGCAGAAATTGCAAACTGTGCCAAACAGCAGGTTAAAGGCACTGACTCTCCAAGTGGGGAGAGTGTTTGTAAAGGGTCTGGAATTCTGAACCCGAGTAAACGGGGACAAAAACTGAGATGCATTTGAAAATGTTTCCCGGTCACATGGTGCACCATACTGTGGGCTTCCCATGCATGCTTTACCTGAAGGAAGAATCGCTTAAACCTGGAGAGTTGGGACCCATGGAATGGGTACCATGTAGTATGACTTCAAATGGTCTGCATTTGCTCATCGAACCTCACCAATGCTATCAGCCCGAAGTGTCCAACCTTAGGTCTCACTCAGCTCTGGGTTTAGATGAGGTAAATCCAGGTTGCATCACAAGCCCTGAATGAATTATTTAAGAATTGCTCTCTATTTCACTGTCATTGTGTTTTGTTTTTGTAATTCATTTTGATAATAGGATTTATCGGATTTTCTCTGCTGCCTTCATGCAGCTGTACACATGCTTGATTCTCTTATGGAGACATATAAATCCATGGGTTTGAAGATTCTTACTAGTCAGGTGTATTCCTAGGCGTTGAATATAGGGTGTTTAGCCCATTTCGTTGAGCAAGGGGTAGGTCTTGACTATTACATATTTGACGTATGGAATGGTATCTGTGCTAATTTCTATCTCTGGTTTTATGCAGCACCCCAACTCACCTTTCCCCTTAAGCAAACATAAGTTGGTTTACTAAATTTGAGACCCTGTTCTGTTTTGTAATTCAGTTCATGTGTAGCCAAGATTACATTCGGTGTATTAGTGATATCTTATGATGTTTCATTTTCTGTGTGACTTATTTCACTTAGAATCATCGTACCTGAATCCACTCATTATGCCACGACGGGCCAGATGACATAGACTTCATTGGTGAGTGATATTCCATTGTACGTACGTACCACAACTTCTTTATCCATTTTTCGCTTTCTGGGATATTTAACTTGTACCGTAGACGAGGTTCTTGTAAACAGAGCCGTCTGAAACTTTGGCGTGGCTGTGTGTTTTTGATTTTAATTTCCCTAAGCTATAGGACCATAAGTGGAAGTGCCGTAGGCTCCGTTGCTTTGTTTTTTAGGTGTTTCAGGAAACACCATACACTTCTCCAGAGTGGCTGTTGGCAATTTACATCCCACCCATGAGCATAACAAGGCTCCCTGTTCTCCATGGCCTGTGCTGCATTTCTGGATTTTACACTTTTTTCAGATGGCCCTTTTGACCGGGGGGCAGTGAGACTTCATTGTAGTGCAGATTTCTTTAACATGCTTGCTTGGTTGGCCAAAAAGAGCGTATGCGTTTTTTCCTGAATATATTCAGGAAAAAACGCATACGCTCTTTTTGGCCAAGTGCATCATTGTCGACGTTCTGCCTCTTTTCCTATGCTTTAAATGCAATTCCAGTCTACCCCATGAAATCGTTTTCCTGAAATTCTGCCCCGCTTTCAAGTCCTCTTCGCAGCCTTCCTTCAATATATTTTTGGACGATAGCTGTCATTTACAACACTGCAGGTTTTGAATTACAGTGCCCCGGAGCTCCTTTCTTCAAATCGCTTTCTTGGGAGCTGGCCGCAAACCCTCAGGATTGCTTCAGGCCCTAATCTGGTTCTGGCACAGCATGCTGAGCCTTCGGTTAATTCCTCTTCCTGGTGGGAAATGAGCGTTAAATTTGCCCGTGCAGACACCTACAGCTAGTCTCTCATTGGTTCTCCCTATTCCTGTTCATCTTGCGCAGAAATTGCAAACTGTGCCAAACAGGAGGTTAAAGGCACTGACTCTCCAAGTGGGGAGAGTGTTAGTAAAGGGTCTGGAATTGTGAACCCGAGTAAAAGGGGACGAAAACTGAGATGCATTTGAAAACGTTTCCCGGTCACACGGTGCACCATACTGTGGGTTTCCCATGCATGTTTTAGCTGAAGGAAGAATCGCTTAAACCTGGAGAGTTGGGACCCATGGAATGGGTACCATGCAGTATGACTTCAAATGGTCTGCATTTGCTCATCGAACCTCACCAATGCTATCAGCCCGAAGTGTCCAACTTTATGTCTCACTCAGCTCTGGGTGTAGATGAGGTAAATCCAGGTTGCATCACAAGCCCTGAATGAATTATTTAAGAATTGCTCTCTATTTCACTGTCATTGTGTTTTGTTTTTGTAATTCATTTTGATAATAGGATTTATCGGATTTTCTCTGCTGCATTCATGCAGCTGTACACACACTTGATTCTCTTATGGAGACATATAAATCCATGGGTTTGAAGATTCTTACTAGTCAGGTGTATTCCTAGGCGTTGAATATAGGGTGTTTAGCCCATTTCGTTGAGCAAGGGGTAGGTCTTGACTATTACATATTTGACGTATGGAATGGTATCTGTGCTAATTTCTATCTCTGGTTTTATGCAGCACCCCAACTCACCTTTCCCCTTAAGCAAACATAAGTTGGTTTTCTAAATTTGAGACCCTGTTCTGTTTTGTAATTCAGTTCATGTGTAGCCAAGATTACATTCGGTGTGTTAGTGATATCTTATGATGTTTCATTTTCTGTGTGACTTATTTCACTTAGAATCATCGTACCTGAATCCACTCATTACACCACGACGGGCCAGATGACATAGCTTTCCTTGGTGACTGATATTCCATTGTACGTACGTACCACAACTTCTTTATCCATTTTTCGCTTTCTGGGATATTTAACTTGTACCGTAGAAGAGGTTCTTGTAAACAGAGCCGTCTGAAACTTTGGCTTGGCTGTGTGTTTTTGATTTAAATTTCCCTAAGCTATAGGACCATAAGTGGAAGTGCCGTAGGCTCTGTTGCTTTGTTTTTTAGGTGTTTCAGGAAACACCATACACTTCTCCAGAGTGGCTGTTGGCAATTTACATCCCGCCCATCAGCATAACAAGGCTCCCTGTTCTCCATGGCCTGTGCTGCCTTTCTGGATTTTACACTTTTTTCAGATGGCCCTTTTGACCGGGGGGCAGTGAGACTTCATTGTAGTGCAGATTTCTTTAACATGCTTGCTTGGTTGGCCAAAAAGGGCGTATGCGTTTTTTCCTGAATATATTCAGGAAAAAACGCATACGCCCTTTTTGGCCAAGTGCATCATTGTCGACGTTCTGCCTCTTTTCCTATGCTTTAAATGCAATTCCAGTCTACCCCCTGAAATCGTTTTCCTGCAATTTTGCCCCGCTTTCAAGTCCTCTTCGCAGGCTTCCTTCAATATATTTTTGGACGATAGCTGTCATTTATAACTCTGCAGGTTTGTGAATTAGAGTGCCCCGGAGCTCCTTTCTTCAAATCGCTTTCTTGTGAGCTGGCCGCAAACTCGCAGGGTTGCTTCAGGCCCTAATCTGGTTCCGGCACGGCATGCTGAGCGTTTGGTTAATTCCTCTTCCTGGTGGGAAATGAGCGTTAAATTTGCCCGTGCAGACACCTACAGCTAGTCTCTCATTTGTTCTCCCTATTCCTGTTCATCTTGCGCAGAAATTGCAAACTGTGCCAAACAGCAGGTTAAAGGCACTGACTCTCCAAGTGGGTAGAGTGTTAGTAAAGGGTCTGGAATTGTGAACCCGAGTAAAAGGGGACGAAAACTGAGATGCATTTGAAAACGTTTCCCGGTCACACGGTGCACCATACTGTGGGTTTCCCATGCATGTTTTAGCTGAAGGAAGAATCGCTTAAACCTGGAGAGTTGGGACCCATGGAATGGGTACCATGCAGTATGACTTCAAATGGTCTGCATTTGCTCTTCGAACCTCACCAATGCTATCAGCCCGAAGTGTCCAAGTTTATGTCTCACTCAGCTCTGGGTGTAGATGAGGTAAATCCAGGTTGCATCACAAGCCCTGAATGAATTATTTAAGAATTGCTCTCTATTTCACTGTCATTGTGTTTTGTTTTTGTAATTCATTTTGATAATAGGATTTATCGGATTTTCTCTGCTACCTTCATGCAGCTGTACACACGCTTGATTCTCTTATGGAGACATATAAATCCATGGGTTTGAAGATTCTTACTAGTCAGGTGTATTCCTAGGCGTTGAATATAGGGTGTTTAGCCCATTTCGTTGAGCAAGGTGTAGGTCTTGACTATTACATATTTGACGTATGGAATGGTATCTGTGCTAATTTCTATCTCTGGTTTTATGCAGCACCCCAACTCACCTTTCCCCTTAAGCAAACATAAGTTGGTTTTCTAAATTTGAGACCCTGTTCTGTTTTGTAATTCAGTTCATGTGTAGCCAAGATTACATTCGGTGTATTAGAGATAACTTACGATGTTTCATTTTCTGTGTGACTTATTTCTCTTAGAATCATCGTACCTGAATCCACTCATTATGCCACGACGGGCCAGATGACATAGATTTCATTGGTGAGTGATATTCCATTGTACGTACGTACCACAACTTCTTTATCCATTTTTCGCTTTCTGGGATATTTAACTTGTACCGTAGACGAGGTTCTTGTAAACAGAGCCGTCTGAAACTTTGGGGTGGCTGTGTGTTTTTTATTTTAATTTCCCTAAGCTATAGGACCATAAGTGGAAGTGCCATAGGCTCCGTTGCTTTGTTTTTTAGGTGTTTCAGGAAACACCATACACTTCTCCAGAGTGGCTGTTGGCAATTTACATCCCACCCATGAGCATAACAAGGCTCCCTGTTCTCCATGGCCTGTGCTGCCTTTCTGGATTTTACACTTTTTTCAGATGGCCCTTTTGACCGGGGGGCAGTGAGACTTCATTGTAGTGCAGATTTCTTTAACATGCTTGCTTGGTTGGCCAAAAAGGGCGTATGCGTATATTCCGGAAAAAACGCATACGCCCTTTTTGGCCAAGTGCATCATTGTCGACGTTCTGCCTCTTTTCCTATGCTTTAAATGCAATTCCAGTCTAACCCCTGAAATCGTTTTCCTGCAATTTTGCCCCGCTTTCAAGTCCTCTTCGCAGCCTTCCTTCAATATATTTTTGGACGATAGCTGTCATTTATAACTCTGCAGGTTTGTGAATTACAGTGCCCCTGAGCTCCTTTCTTCAAATCGCTTTCTTTTGTGCTGGCCGCAAACCCGCAGGATTGCTTCAGGCCCTAATCTGGTTCCGGCACGGCATGCTGAGCGTTTGGTTAATTCCTCTTCCTGGTTGGAAATGAGCGTTAAATTTGCCCGTGCAGAAACCTACAGCTAGTCTCTCATTGGTTCTTCCTATTCCTATTCCTCTTGCGCAGAAATTGCAAACTGTGCCAAACAGCAGGTTAAAGGCACTGACTCTCCAAGTGGGGAGAGTGTTTGTAAAGGGTCTGGAATTCTGAACCCGAGTAAACGGGGACAAAAACTGAGATGCATTTGAAAATGTTTCCCGGTCACACGGTGCACCATACTGTGGGCTTCCCATGCATGCTTTACCTGAAGGAAGAATCGCTTAAACCTGGAGAGTTGGGACCCATGGAATGGGTACCATGTAGTATGACTTCAAATGGTCTGCATTTGCTCATCGAACCTCACCAATGCTATCAGCCCGAAGTGTCCAACCTTAGGTCTCACTCAGCTCTGGGTTTAGATGAGGTAAATCCAGGTTGCATCACAAGCCCTGAATGAATTATTTAAGAATTGCTCTCTATTTCACTGTCATTGTGTTTTGTTTTTGTAATTCATTTTGATAATAGGATTTATCGGATTTTCTCTGCTGCCTTCATGCAGCTGTACACATGCTTGATTCTCTTATGGAGACATATAAATCCATGGGTTTGAAGATTCTTACTAGTCAGGTGTATTCCTAGGCGTTGAATATAGGGTGTTTAGCCCATTTCGTTGAGCAAGGGGTAGGTCTTGACTATTACATATTTGACGTATGGAATGGTATCTGTGCTAATTTCTATCTCTGGTTTTATGCAGCACCCCAACTCACCTTTCCCCTTAAGCAAACATAAGTTGGTTTTCTAAATTTGAGACCCTGTTCTGTTTTGTAATTCAGTTCATGTGTAGCCAAGATAACATTCGGTGTATTAGTGATATATTATGATGTTTCATTTTCTGTGTGACTTATTTCACTTAGAATCATCGTACCTGAATCCACTCATTATGCCACGACGGGCCAGATGACATAGACTTCATTGGTGAGTGATATTCCATTGTACGTACGTACCACAACTTCTTTATCCATTTTTCGCTTTCTGGGATATTTAACTTGTACCGTAGAAGAGGTTCTTGTAAACAGAGCCATCTGAAACTTTGGCTTGGCTGTGTGTTTTTGATTTAAATTTCCCTAAGCTATAGGACCATAAGTGGAAGTGCCGTAGGCTCTGTTGCTTTGTTTTTTAGGTGTTTCAGGAAACACCATACACTTCTCCAGAGTGGCTGTTGGCAATTTACATCCTGCCCATCAGCATAACATGGCTCCCTGTTCTCCATGGCCTGTGCTGCCTTTCTGGATTTTACACTTTTTTCAGATGGCCCTTTTGACCGGGGGGCAGTGAAACTTCATTGTAGTGCAGATTTCTTTAACATGCTTGCTTGGTTGGCTAAAAAGGGCGTATGCGTTTTTTCCTGAATATATTCAGGAAAAAACGCATACGCCCTTTTTGGCCAAGTGCATCATTGTCGACGTTCTGCCTCTTTTCCTATGCTTTAAATGCAATTCCAGTCTACCCCCTGAAATCGTTTTCCTGCAATTCTGCCCCGCTTTCAAGTCCTCTTCGCAGGCTTCCTTCAATATATTTTTGGACGATAGCTGTCATTTATAACTCTGCAGGTTTGTGAATTAGAGTGCCCCGGAGCTCCTTTCTTCAAATCGCTTTCTTGTGAGCTGGCCGCAAACTCGCATGGTTGCTTCAGGCCCTAATCTGGTTCCGGCACGGCATGCTGAGCGTTTGGTTAATTCCTCTTCCTGGTGGGAAATGAGCGTTAAATTTGCCCGTGCAGACACCTACAGCTAGTCTCTCATTGGTTCTCCCTATTCCTGTTCATCTTGCGCAGAAATTGCAAACTGTGCCAAACAGCAGGTTAAAGGCACTGACTCTCCAAGTGGGTAGAGTGTTAGTAAAGGGTCTGGAATTGTGAACCCGAGTAAAAGGGGACGAAAACTGAGATGCATTTGAAAACGTTTCCCGGTCACACGGTGCACCATACTGTGGGTTTCCCATGCATGTTTTAGCTGAAGGAAGAATCGCTTAAACCTGGAGAGTTGGGACCCATGGAATGGGTACCATGCAGTATGACTTCAAATGGTCTGCATTTGCTCTTCGAACCTCACCAATGCTATCAGCCCGAAGTGTCCAACTTTATGTCTCACTCAGCTCTGGGTGTAGATGAGGTAAGTCCAGGTTGCATCACAAGCCCTGAATGAATTATTTAAGAATTGCTCTCTATTTCACTGTCATTGTGTTTTGTTTTTGTAATTCATTTTGATAATAGGATTTATCGGATTTTCTCTGCTACCTTCATGCAGCTGTACACACGCTTGATTCTCTTATGGAGACATATAAATCCATGGGTTTGAAGATTCTTACTAGTCAGGTGTATTCCTAGGCGTTGAATATAGGGTGTTTAGCCCATTTCGTTGAGCAAGGTGTAGGTCTTGACTATTACATATTTGACGTATGGAATGGTATCTGTGCTAATTTCTATCTCTGGTTTTATGCAGCACCCCAACTCACCTTTCCCCTTAAGCAAACATAAGTTGGTTTTCTAAATTTGAGGCCCTGTTCTGTTTTGTAATTCAGTTCATGTGTAGCCAAGATTACATTCGGTGTATTAGAGATAACTTATGATGTTTCATTTTCTGTGTGACTTATTTCTCTTAGAATCATCGTACCTGAATCCACTCATTATGCCACGACGGGCCAGATGACATAGATTTCATTGGTGAGTGATATTCCATTGTACGTACGTACCACAACTTCTTTATCCATTTTTCGCTTTCTGGGATATTTAACTTGTACCGTAGACGAGGTTCTTGTAAACAGAGCCGTCTGAAACTTTGGGGTGGCTGTGTGTTTTTTATTTTAATTTCCCTAAGCTATAGGACCATAAGTGGAAGTGCCGTAGGCTCCGTTGCTTTGTTTTTTAGGTGTTTCAGGAAACACCATACACTTCTCCAGAGTGGCTGTTGGCAATTTACATCCCACCCATGAGCATAACAAGGCTCCCTGTTCTCCATGGCCTGTGCTGCCTTTCTGGATTTTACACTTTTTTCAGATGGCCCTTTTGACCGGGGGGCAGTGAGACTTCATTGTAGTGCAGATTTCTTTAACATGCTTGCTTGGTTGGCCAAAAAGGGCGTATGCGTATATTCCGGAAAAAACGCATACGCCCTTTTTGGCCAAGTGCATCATTGTCGACGTTCTGCCTCTTTTCCTATGCTTTAAATGCAATTCCAGTCTAACCCCTGAAATCGTTTTCCTGCAATTTTGCCCCGCTTTCAAGTCCTCTTCGCAGCCTTCCTTCAATATATTTTTGGACGATAGCTGTCATTTATAACTCTGCAGGTTTGTGAATTACAGTGCCCCTGAGCTCCTTTCTTCAAATCGCTTTCTTTTGAGCTGGCCGCAAACCCGCAGGATTGCTTCAGGCCCTAATCTGGTTCCGGCACGGCATGCTGAGCGTTTGGTTAATTCCTCTTCCTGGTTGGAAATGAACGTTAAATTTGCCCGTGCAGAAACCTACAGCTAGTCTCTCATTGGTTCTTCCTATTCCTATTCCTCTTGCGCAGAAATTGCAAACTGTGCCAAACAGCAGGTTAAAGGCACTGACTCTCCAAGTGGGGAGAGTGTTTGTAAAGGGTCTGGAATTCTGAACCCGAGTAAACGGGGACAAAAACTGAGATGCATTTGAAAATGTTTCCCGGTCACACGGTGCACCATACTGTGGGCTTCCCATGCATGCTTTACCTGAAGGAAGAATCGCTTAAACCTGGAGAGTTGGGACCCATGGAATGGGTACCATGTAGTATGACTTCAAATGGTCTGCATTTGCTCATCGAACCTCACCAATGCTATCAGCCCGAAGTGTCCAACCTTAGGTCTCACTCAGCTCTGGGTTTAGATGAGGTAAATCCAGGTTGCATCACAAGCCCTGAATGAATTATTTAAGAATTGCTCTCTATTTCACTGTCATTGTGTTTTGTTTTTGTAATTCATTTTGATAATAGGATTTATCGGATTTTCTCTGCTGCCTTCATGCAGCTGTACACATGCTTGATTCTCTTATGGAGACATATAAATCCATGGGTTTGAAGATTCTTACTAGTCAGGTGTATTCCTAGGCGTTGAATATAGGGTGTTTAGCCCATTTCGTTGAGCAAGGGGTAGGTCTTGACTATTACATATTTGACGTATGGAATGGTATCTGTGCTAATTTCTATCTCTGGTTTTATGCAGCACCCCAACTCACCTTTCCCCTTAAGCAAACATAAGTTGGTTTTCTAAATTTGAGACCCTGTTCTGTTTTGTAATTCAGTTCATGTGTAGCCAAGATTACATTCGGTGTATTAGTGATATCTTATGATGTTTCATTTTCTGTGTGACTTATTTCACTTAGAATCATCGTACCTGAATCCACTCATTACGCCACGATGGGCCAGATGACATAGACTTCATTGGTGAGTGATATTCCATTGTACGTACGTACCACAACTTCTTTATCCATTTTTCGCTTTCTGGGATATTTAACTTGTACCGTAGACGAGGTTCTTGTAAACAGAGCCGTCTGAAACTTTGGGGTGGCTGTGTGTTTTTTATTTTAATTTCCCTAAGCTATAGGACCATAAGTGGAAGTGCCGTAGGCTCCGTTGCTTTGTTTTTTAGGTGTTTCAGGAAACACCATACACTTCTCCAGAGTGGCTGTTGGCAATTTACATCCCACCCATGAGCATAACAAGGCTCCCTGTTCTCCATGGCCTGTGCTGCATTTCTGGATTTTACACTTTTTTCAGATGGCCCTTTTGACCGGGGGGCAGTGAGACTTCATTGTAGTGCAGATTTCTTTAACATGCTTGCTTGGTTGGCCAAAAAGGGCGTATGCGTATATTCCGGAAAAAACGCATACGCCCTTTTTGGCCAAGTGCATCATTGTCGACGTTCTGCCTCTTTTCCTATGCTTTAAATGCAATTCCAGTCTAACCCCTGAAATCGTTTTCCTGCAATTTTGCCCCGCTTTCAAGTCCTCTTCGCAGCCTTCCTTCAATATATTTTTGGACGATAGCTGTCATTTATAACTCTGCAGGTTTGTGAATTACAGTGCCCCTGAGCTCCTTTCTTCAAATCGCTTTCTTTTGAGCTGGCCGCAAACCCGCAGGATTGCTTCAGGCCCTAATCTGGTTCCGGCACGGCATGCTGAGCGTTTGGTTAATTCCTCTTCCTGGTTGGAAATGAGCGTTAAATTTGCCCGTGCAGAAACCTACAGCTAGTCTCTCATTGGTTCTTCCTATTCCTATTCCTCTTGCGCAGAAATTGCAAACTGTGCCAAACAGCAGGTTAAAGGCACTGACTCTCCAAGTGGGGAGAGTGTTTGTAAAGGGTCTGGAATTCTGAACCCGAGTAAACGGGGACAAAAACTGAGATGCATTTGAAAATGTTTCCCGGTCACACGGTGCACCATACTGTGGGCTTCCCATGCATGCTTTACCTGAAGGAAGAATCGCTTAAACCTGGAGAGTTGGGACCCATGGAATGGGTACCATGTAGTATGACTTCAAATGGTCTGCATTTGCTCATCGAACCTCACCAATGCTATCAGCCCGAAGTGTCCAACTTTATGTCTCACTCAGCTCTGGGTGTAGATGAGGTAAATCCAGGTTGCATCACAAGCCCTGAATGAATTATTTAAGAATTGCTCTCTATTTCACTGTCATTGTGTTTTGTTTTTGTAATTCATTTTGATAATAGGATTTATCGGATTTTCTCTGCTGCATTCATGCAGCTGTACACACGCTTGATTCTCTTATGGAGACATATAAATCCATGGGTTTGAAGATTCTTACTAGTCAGGTGTATTCCTAGGCGTTGAATATAGGGTGTTTAGCCCATTTCGTTGAGCAAGGGGTAGGTCTTGACTATTACATATTTGACGTATGGAATGGTATCTGTGCTAATTTCTATCTCTGGTTTTATGCAGCACCCCAACTCACCTTTCCCCTTAAGCAAACATAAGTTGGTTTTCTAAATTTGAGACCCTGTTCTGTTTTGTAATTCAGTTCATGTGTAGCCAAGATTACATTCGGTGTGTTAGTGATATCTTATGATGTTTCATTTTCTGTGTGACTTATTTCACTTAGAATCATCGTACCTGAATCCACTCATTACACCACGACAGGCCAGATGACATAGCTTTCCTTGGTGACTGATATTCCATTGTACGTACGTACCACAACTTCTTTATCCATTTTTCGCTTTCTGGGATATTTAACTTGTACCGTAGAAGAGGTTCTTGTAAACAGAGCCGTCTGAAACTTTGGGGTGGCTGTGTGTTTTTGATTTAAATTTCCCTAAGCTATAGGACCATAAGTGGAAGTGCCGTAGGCTCTGTTGCTTTGTTTTTTAGGTGTTTCAGGAAACACCATACACTTCTCCAGAGTGGCTGTTGGCAATTTACATCCCGCCCATCAGCATAACAAGGCTCCCTGTTCTCCATGGCCTGTGCTGCCTTTCTGGATTTTACACTTTTTTCAGATGGCCCTTTTGACCGGGGGGCAGTGAGACTTCATTGTAGTGCAGATTTCTTTAACATGCTTGCTTGGTTGGCCAAAAAGTGCGTATGCGTTTTTTCCTGAATATATTCAGGAAAAAACGCATACGCCCTTTTTGGCCAAGTGCATCATTGTCGACGTTCTGCCTCTTTTCCTATGCTTTAAATGCAATTCCAGTCTACCCCCTGAAATCGTTTTCCTGCAATTCTGCCCCGCTTTCAAGTCCTCTTCGCAGGCTTCCTTCAATATATTTTTGGACGATAGCTGTCATTTATAACTCTGCAGGTTTGTGAATTAGAGTGCCCCGGAGCTCCTTTCTTCAAATCGCTTTCTTGTGAGCTGGCCGCAAACTCGCACGGTTGCTTCAGGCCCTAATCTGGTTCCGGCACGGCATGCTGAGCGTTTGGTTAATTCCTCTTCCTGGTGGGAAATGAGCATTAAATTTGCCCGTGCAGACACCTACAGCTAGTCTGTCATTTGTTCTCCCTATTCCTGTTCATCTTGCGCAGAAATTGCAAACTGTGCCAAACAGCAGGTTAAAGGCACTGACTCTCCAAGTGGGTAGAGTGTTAGTAAAGGGTCTGGAATTGTGAACCCGAGTAAAAGGGGACGAAAACTGAGATGCATTTGAAAACGTTTCCCGGTCACACGGTGCACCATACTGTGGGTTTCCCATGCATGTTTTAGCTGAAGGAAGAATCGCTTAAACCTGGAGAGTTGGGACCCATGGAATGGGTACCATGCAGTATGACTTCAAATGGTCTGCATTTGCTCTTCGAACCTCACCAATGCTATCAGCCCGAAGTGTCCAAGTTTATGTCTCACTCAGCTCTGGGTGTAGATGAGGTAAATCCAGGTTGCATCACAAGCCCTGAATGAATTATTTAAGAATTGCTCTCTATTTCACTGTCATTGTGTTTTGTTTTTGTAATTCATTTTGATAATAGGATTTATCGGATTTTCTCTGCTACCTTCATGCAGCTGTACACACGCTTGATTCTCTTATGGAGACATATAAATCCATGGGTTTGAAGATTCTTACTAGTCAGGTGTATTCCTAGGCGTTGAATATAGGGTGTTTAGCCCATTTCGTTGAGCAAGGTGTAGGTCTTGACTATTACATATTTGACGTATGGAATGGTATCTGTGCTAATTTCTATCTCTGGTTTTATGCAGCACCCCAACTCACCTTTCCCCTTAAGCAAACATAAGTTGGTTTTCTAAATTTGAGACCCTGTTCTGTTTTGTAATTCAGTTCATGTGTAGCCAAGATTACATTCGGTGTATTAGAGATAACTTATGATGTTTCATTTTCTGTGTGACTTATTTCTCTTAGAATCATCGTACCTGAATCCACTCATTATGCCACGACGGGCCAGATGACATAGATTTCATTGGTGAGTGATATTCCATTGTACGTACGTACCACAACTTCTTTATCCATTTTTCGCTTTCTGGGATATTTAACTTGTACCGTAGACGAGGTTCTTGTAAACAGAGCCGTCTGAAACTTTGGGGTGGCTGTGTGTTTTTTATTTTAATTTCCCTAAGCTATAGGACCATAAGTGGAAGTGCCGTAGGCTCCGTTGCTTTGTTTTTTAGGTGTTTCAGGAAACACCATACACTTCTCCAGAGTGGCTGTTGGCAATTTACATCCCACCCATGAGCATAACAAGGCTCCCTGTTCTCCATGGCCTGTGCTGCCTTTCTGGATTTTACACTTTTTTCAGATGGCCCTTTTGACCGGGGGGCAGTGAGACTTCATTGTAGTGCAGATTTCTTTAACATGCTTGCTTGGTTGGCCAAAAAGGGCGTATGCGTATATTCCGGAAAAAACGCATACGCCCTTTTTGGCCAAGTGCATCATTGTCGACGTTCTGCCTCTTTTCCTATGCTTTAAATGCAATTCCAGTCTAACCCCTGAAATCGTTTTCCTGCAATTTTGCCCCGCTTTCAAGTCCTCTTCGCAGCCTTCCTTCAATATATTTTTGGACGATAGCTGTCATTTATAACTCTGCAGGTTTGTGAATTACAGTGCCCCTGAGCTCCTTTCTTCAAATCGCTTTCTTTTGAGCTGGCCGCAAACCCGCAGGATTGCTTCAGGCCCTAATCTGGTTCCGGCACGGCATGCTGAGCGTTTGGTTAATTCCTCTTCCTGGTTGGAAATGAACGTTAAATTTGCCCGTGCAGAAACCTACAGCTAGTCTCTCATTGGTTCTTCCTATTCCTATTCCTCTTGCGCAGAAATTGCAAACTGTGCCAAACAGCAGGTTAAAGGCACTGACTCTCCAAGTGGGGAGAGTGTTTGTAAAGGGTCTGGAATTCTGAACCCGAGTAAACGGGGACAAAAACTGAGATGCATTTGAAAATGTTTCCCGGTCACACGGTGCACCATACTGTGGGCTTCCCATGCATGCTTTACCTGAAGGAAGAATCGCTTAAACCTGGAGAGTTGGGACCCATGGAATGGGTACCATGTAGTATGACTTCAAATGGTCTGCATTTGCTCATCGAACCTCACCAATGCTATCAGCCCGAAGTGTCCAACCTTAGGTCTCACTCAGCTCTGGGTTTAGATGAGGTAAATCCAGGTTGCATCACAAGCCCTGAATGAATTATTTAAGAATTGCTCTCTATTTCACTGTCATTGTGTTTTGTTTTTGTAATTCATTTTGATAATAGGATTTATCGGATTTTCTCTGCTGCCTTCATGCAGCTGTACACATGCTTGATTCTCTTATGGAGACATATAAATCCATGGGTTTGAAGATTCTTACTAGTCAGGTGTATTCCTAGGCGTTGAATATAGGGTGTTTAGCCCATTTCGTTGAGCAAGGGGTAGGTCTTGACTATTACATATTTGACGTATGGAATGGTATCTGTGCTAATTTCTATCTCTGGTTTTATGCAGCACCCCAACTCACCTTTCCCCTTAAGCAAACATAAGTTGGTTTTCTAAATTTGAGACCCTGTTCTGTTTTGTAATTCAGTTCATGTGTAGCCAAGATTACATTCGGTGTATTAGTGATATCTTATGATGTTTCATTTTCTGTGTGACTTATTTCACTTAGAATCATCGTACCTGAATCCACTCATTATGCCACGACGGGCCAGATGACATAGACTTCATTGGTGAGTGATATTCCATTGTACGTACGTACCACAACTTCTTTATCCATTTTTCGCTTTCTGGGATATTTAACTTGTACCGTAGACGAGGTTCTTGTAAACAGAGCCGTCTGAAACTTTGGCGTGGCTGTGTGTTTTTGATTTTAATTTCCCTAAGCTATAGGACCATAAGTGGAAGTGCCGTAGGCTCCGTTGCTTTGTTTTTTAGGTGTTTCAGGAAACACCATACACTTCTCCAGAGTGGCTGTTGGCAATTTACATCCCACCCATGAGCATAACAAGGCTCCCTGTTCTCCATGGCCTGTGCTGCATTTCTGGATTTTACACTTTTTTCAGATGGCCCTTTTGACCGGGGGGCAGTGAGACTTCATTGTAGTGCAGATTTCTTTAACATGGTTGCTTGGTTGGCCAAAAAGAGCGTATGCGTTTTTTCCTGAATATATTCAGGAAAAAACGCATACGCTCTTTTTGGCCAAGTGCATCATTGTCGACGTTCTGCCTCTTTTCCTATGCTTTAAATGCAATTCCAGTCTACCCCCTGAAATCGTTTTCCTGCAATTCTGCCCCGCTTTCAAGTCCTCTTCGCAGGCTTCCTTCAATATATTTTTGGACGATAGCTGTCATTTATAACTCTGCAGGTTTGTGAATTAGAGTGCCCCGGAGCTCCTTTCTTCAAATCGCTTTCTTGTGAGCTGGCCGCAAACTCGCAGGGTTGCTTCAGGCCCTAATCTGGTTCCGGCACGGCATGCTGAGCGTTTGGTTAATTCCTCTTCCTGGTGGGAAATGAGCATTAAATTTGCCCGTGCAGACACCTACAGCTAGTCTCTCATTTGTTCTCCCTATTCCTGTTCATCTTGCGCAGAAATTGCAAACTGTGCCAAACAGGAGGTTAAAGGCACTGACTCTCCAAGTGGGGAGAGTGTTAGTAAAGGGTCTGGAATTGTGAACCCGAGTAAAAGGGGACGAAAACTGAGATGCATTTGAAAACGTTTCCCGGTCACACGGTGCACCATACTGTGGGTTTCCCATGCATGTTTTAGCTGAAGGAAGAATCGCTTAAACCTGGAGAGTTGGGACCCATGGAATGGGTACCATGCAGTATGACTTCAAATGGTCTGCATTTGCTCTTCGAACCTCACCAATGCTATCAGCCCGAAGTGTCCAAGTTTATGTCTCACTCAGCTCTGGGTGTAGATGAGGTAAATCCAGGTTGCATCACAAGCCCTGAATGAATTATTTAAGAATTGCTCTCTATTTCACTGTCATTGTGTTTTGTTTTTGTAATTCATTTTGATAATAGTATTTATCGGATTTTCTCTGCTACCTTCATGCAGCTGTACACACGCTTGATTCTCTTATGGAGACATATAAATCCATGGGTTTGAAGATTCTTACTAGTCAGGTGTATTCCTAGGCGTTGAATATAGGGTGTTTAGCCCATTTCGTTGAGCAAGGTGTAGGTCTTGACTATTACATATTTGACGTATGGAATGGTATCTGTGCTAATTTCTATCTCTGGTTTTATGCAGCACCCCAACTCACCTTTCCCCTTAAGCAAACATAAGTTGGTTTTCTAAATTTGAGACCCTGTTCTGTTTTGTAATTCAGTTAATGTGTAGCCAAGATTACATTCGGTGTATTAGAGATAACTTATGATGTTTCATTTTCTGTGTGACTTATTTCTCTTAGAATCATCGTACCTGAATCCACTCATTATGCCACGACGGGCCAGATGACATAGATTTCATTGGTGAGTGATATTCCATTGTACGTACGTACCACAACTTCTTTATCCATTTTTCGCTTTCTGGGATATTTAACTTGTACCGTAGACGAGGTTCTTGTAAACAGAGCCGTCTGAAACTTTGGGGTGGCTGTGTGTTTTTTATTTTAATTTCCCTAAGCTATAGGACCATAAGTGGAAGTGCCGTAGGCTCTGTTGCTTTGTTTCTTAGGTGTTTCAGGAAACACCATACACTTCTCCAGAGTGGCTGTTGGCAATTTATATCCCACCCATGAGCATAACAAGGCTCCCTGTTCTCCATGGCCTGTGCTGCCTTTCTGGATTTTACACTTTTTTCAGATGGCCCTTTTGACCGGGGGGCAGAGAGACTTCATTGTAGTGCAGATTTCTTTAACATGCTTGCTTGGTTGGCCAAAAAGGGCGTATGCGTATATTCCGGAAAAAACGCATAC
This sequence comes from Delphinapterus leucas, assembly GCF_059928025.1. NCBI lineage: Eukaryota > Metazoa > Chordata > Mammalia > Artiodactyla > Monodontidae > Delphinapterus > Delphinapterus leucas. The sequence goes on from NW_028322248.1 coordinate 7,644,457, forward strand.
GCCCTTTTTGGCCAAGTGCATCATTGTCGACGTTCTGCTTCTTTTCCTATGCTTTAAATGCAATTCCAGTCTAACCCCTGAAATCGTTTTCCTGCAATTTTGCCCCGCTTTCAAGTCCTCTTCGCAGCCTTCCTTCAATATATTTTTGGACGATAGCTGTCATTTATAACTCTGCAGGTTTGTGAATTACAGTGCCCCTGAGCTCCTTTCTTCAAATCGCTTTCTTTTGAGCTGGCCGCAAACCCGCAGGATTGCTTCAGGCCCTAATCTGGTTCCGGCACGGCATGCTGAGCGTTTGGTTAATTCCTCTTCCTGGTTGGAAATGAGCGTTAAATTTGCCCGTGCAGAAACCTACAGCTAGTCTCTCATTGGTTCTTCCTATTCCTATTCCTCTTGCGCAGAAATTGCAAACTGTGCCAAACAGCAGGTTAAAGGCACTGACTCTCCAAGTGGGGAGAGTGTTTGTAAAGGGTCTGGAATTCTGAACCCGAGTAAACGGGGACAAAAACTGAGATGCATTTGAAAATGTTTCCCGGTCACACGGTGCACCATACTGTGGGCTTCCCATGCATGTTTTAGCTGAAGGAAGAATCGCTTAAACCTGGAGAGTTGGGACCCATGGAATGGGTACCATGCAGTATGACTTCAAATGGTCTGCATTTGCTCATCGAACTTCACCAATGCTATCAGCCCGAAGTGTCCAACTTTATGTCTCACTCAGCTCTGGGTGTAGATGAGGTAAATCCAGGTTGCATCACAAGCCCTGAATGAATTATTTAAGAATTGCTCTCTATTTCACTGTCATTGTGTTTTGTTTTTGTAATTCATTTTGATAATAGGATTTATCGGATTTTCTCTGCTGCATTCATGCAGCTGTACACACGCTTGATTCTCTTATGGAGACATATAAATCCATGGGTTTGAAGCTTCTTACTAGTCAGGTGTATTCCTAGGCGTTGAATATAGGGTGTTTAGCCCATTTCGTTGAGCAAGGGGTAGGTCTTGACTATTACATATTTTTTTTTTTTTTTTGCTGTACGCGGGCCTCTCAGTGTTGTAGCCTCTCCCGTTGCGGAGCACAGGCTCCGGACGCGCAGGCTCAACAGCCATGACTGACGGGACCAGTAGCTCCACGGCATGTGGGATCCTCTCGGACCGGGGCACGAACCCGCGTCCCCTGCATCGGCAGGCGGTCTCTCAACCAGTGCGCCACCAGGGAAGCCCCCTTGACTACTACATATATGACGTATGGAATAGTATCTGTGCTAATTTCTATCTCTGGTTTTATGCAGCACCCCAACTCACCTTTCCCCTTAAGCAAACATAAGTTGGTTTTCTAAATTGAGACCCTGTTCTGTTTTGTAATTCAGTTCATGTGTAGCCAAGATTACATTCGGTGTATTAGTGATATCTTATGATGTTTCATTTTCTGTGTGACTTATTTCTCTTAGAATCATCGTACCTGAATCCACTCATTATGCCACGACGGGCCAGATGACATAGATTTCATTGGTGAGTGATATTCCATTGTACGTACGTACCACAAATTCTTTATCCATTTTTCGCTTTCTGGGATATTTAACTTGTACCGTAGAAGAGGTTCTTGTAAACAGAGCCGTCTGAAACTTTGGGGTGGCTGTGTGTTTTTTATTTTAATTTCCCTAAGCTATAGGACCATAAGTGGAAGTGCCGTAGGCTCCGTTGCTTTGTTTTTTAGGTGTTTCAGGAAACACCATACACTTCTGCAGAGTGGCTGTTGGCAATTTACATCCCACCCATCAGCATAACAAGGCTCCCTGTTCTCCATGGCGTGTGCTGCATTTCTGGATTTTACACTTTTTTCAGATAGCCCTTTTGACCGGGGGGCAGTGAGACTTCATTGTAGTGCAGATTTCTTTAACATGCTTGCTTGGTTGGCCAAAAAGGGCGTATGCGTTTTTTCCTGAATATATTCAGGAAAAAACGCATACGCCCTTTTTGGCCAAGTGCATCATTGTCGACGTTCTGCCTCTTTTCCTATGCTTTAAATGCAATTCCAGTCTACCCCCTGAAATCGTTTTCCTGAAATTCTGCCCCGCTTTCAAGTCCTCTTCGCAGCCTTCCTTCAATATATTTTTGGACGATAGCTGTCATTTATAACTCTGCAGGTTTGTGAATTACAGTGCCCCTGAGCTCCTTTCTTCAAATCGCTTTCTTGTGAGCTGGCCGCAAACCCGCAGGATTGCTTCAGGCCCTAATCTGGTTCCGGCACGGCATGCTGAGCGTTTGGTTAATTCCTCTTCCTGGTTTGAAATGAGCGTTAATTTTGCCCGTGCAGACAACTACAGCTAGTCTCTCATTGTTTCTCCCTATTCCTGTTCATCTTGCGCAGAAATTGCAAACTGTGCCAAACAGCAGGTTAAAGGCACTGACTCTCCAAGTGGGGAGAGTGTTTGTAAAGGGTCTGGAATTGTGAACCCGAGTAAAAGGGGACGAAAACTGAGATGCATTTGAAAACGTTTCCCGGTCACACGGTGCACCATACTGTGGGTTTCCCATGCATGTTTTAGCTGAAGGAAGCATCGCTTAAACCTGGAGAGTTGGGACCCATGGAATGGGTACCATGCAGTATGACTTCAAATGGTCTGCATTTGCTCATCGAACCTCACCAATGCTATCAGCCCGAAGTGTCCAACTTTATGTCTCACTCAGCTCTGGGTGTAGATGAGGTAAATCCAGGTTGCATCACAAGCCCTGAATGAATTATTTAAGAATTGCTCTCTATTTCACTGTCATTGTGTTTTGTTTTTGTAATTCATTTTGATAATAGGATTTATCGGATTTTCTCTGCTGCATTCATGCAGCTGTACACACGCTTGATTCTCTTATGGAGACATATAAATCCATGGGTTTGAAGATTCTTACTAGTCAGGTGTATTCCTAGGCGTTGAATATAGGGTGTTTAGCCCATTTCGTTGAGCAAGGGGTAGGTCTTGACTATTACATATTTGACGTATGGAATGGTATCTGTGCTAATTTCTATCTCTGGTTTTATGCAGCACCCCAACTCACCTTTCCCCTTAAGCAAACATAAGTTGGTTTTCTAAATTTGAGACCCTGTTCTGTTTTGTAATTCAGTTCATGTGTAGCCAAGATTACATTCGGTGTATTAGAGATAACTTATGATGTTTCATTTTCTGTGTGACTTATTTCACTTAGAATCATCGTACCTGAATCCACTCATTATGCCACGACGGGCCAGATGACATAGATTTCCTTGGTGACTGATATTCCATTGTACGTACGTACCACAACTTCTTTATCCATTTTTCGCTTTCTGGGATATTTAACTTGTACCGCAGACGAGGTTCTTGTAAACAGAGCCGTCTGAAACTTTGGCGTGGCTGTGTGTTTTTGATTTTAATTTCCCTAAGCTATAGGACCATAAGTGGAAGTGCCGTAGGCTCCGTTGCTTTGTTTTTTAGGTGTTTCAGGAAACACCATACACTTCTCCAGAGTGGCTGTTGGCAATTTACATCCCACCCATCAGCATAACAAGGCTCCCTGTTCTCCATGGCCTGTGCTGCATTTCTGGATTTTACACTTTTTTCACATGGCCCTTTTGACCGGGGGGCAGTGAGACTTCATTGTAGTGCAGATTTCTTTAACATGCTTGCTTGGTTGGCCAAAAAGTGCGTATGCGTTTTTTCCTGAATATATTCAGGAAAAAACGCATACGCCCTTTTTGGCCAAGTGCATCATTGTCGACGTCCTGCCTCTTTTCCTATGCTTTAAATGCAATTCCAGTCTACCCCCTGAAATCGTTTTCCTGCAATTCTGCCCCGCTTTCAAGTCCTCTTCGCAGCCTTCCTTCAATATATTTTTGGACGATAGCTGTCATTTATAACTCTGCAGGTTTGTAAATTACAGTGCCCCTGAGCTCCTTTCTTCAAATCGCTTTCTTGTGAGCTGGCCGCAAACCCGCAGGATTGCTTCAGGCCCTAATCTTGTTCCGGCACGGCATGCTGAGCCTTTGGTTAATTCGTCTTTCTGGTGGGAAATGTGCGTTAAATTTGCCCGTGCAGACAACTACAGCTAGTCTCTCATTGGTTCTCCCTATTCCTGTTCATCTTGCGCAGAAATTGCAAACTGTGCCAAACAGGAGGTTAAAGGCACTGACTCTCCAAGTCTGGAGAGTGTTAGAAAAGGGTCTGGAATTGTGAACCCGAGTAAAAGGGGACGAAAATTGAGATGCCTTTGAAAACGTTTCCTGGTCACACGGTGCACCATACTGTGGGCTTCCCATGCATGCTTTAGCTGAAGGAAGAATCGCTTAAACCTGGAGAGTTGGGACCCATGGAATGGGTACCATGCAGTATGACTTCAAATGGTCTGCATTTGCTCATCGAACCTCACCAATGCTATCAGCCCGAAGTGTCCAACCTTATGTCTCACTCAGCTCTGGGTGTAGATGAGGTAAATCCAGGTTGCATCACAAGCCCTGAATGAATTATTTAAGAATTGTTCTCTATTTCACTGTCATTGTGTTTTGTTTTTGTAATTCATTTTGATAATAGGATTTATCGGATTTTCTCTGCTGCCTTCATGCAGCTGTACACATGCTTGATTCTCTTATGGAGACATATAAATCCATGGGTTTGAAGATTCTTACTAGTCAGGTGTATTCCTAGGCGTTGAATATAGGGTGTTTAGCCCATTTCGTTGAGCAAGGGGTAGGTCTTGACTATTACATATTTGACGTATGGAATGGTATCTGTGCTAATTTCTATCTCTGGTTTTATGCAGCACCCCAACTCACCTTTCCCCTTAAGCAAACATAAGTTGGTTTTCTAAATTTGAGACCCTGTTCTGTTTTGTAATTCAGTTCATGTGTAGCCAAGATTACATTCGGTGTATTAGAGATAACTTATGATGTTTCATTTTCTGTGTGACTTATTTCTCTTAGAATCATCGTACCTGAATCCACTCATTATGCCACGACGGGCCAGATGACATAGATTTCATTGGTGAGTGATATTCCATTGTACGTACGTACCACAACTTCTTTATCCATTTTTCGCTTTCTGGGATATTTAACTTGTACCGTAGACGAGGTTCTTGTAAACAGAGCCGTCTGAAACTTTGGGGTGGCTGTGTGTTTTTTATTTTAATTTCCCTAAGCTATAGGACCATAAGTGGAAGTGCCGTAGGCTCTGTTGCTTTGTTTCTTAGGTGTTTCAGGAAACACCATACACTTCTCCAGAGTGGCTGTTGGCAATTTATATCCCACCCATGAGCATAACAAGGCTCCCTGTTCTCCATGGCCTGTGCTGCCTTTCTGGATTTTACACTTTTTTCAGATGGCCCTTTTGACCGGGGGGCAGAGAGACTTCATTGTAGTGCAGATTTCTTTAACATGCTTGCTTGGTTGGCCAAAAAGGGCGTATGCGTATATTCCGGAAAAAACGCATACGCCCTTTTTGGCCAAGTGCATCATTGTCGACGTTCTGCTTCTTTTCCTATGCTTTAAATGCAATTCCAGTCTAACCCCTGAAATCGTTTTCCTGCAATTTTGCCCCGCTTTCAAGTCCTCTTCGCAGCCTTCCTTCAATATATTTTTGGACGATAGCTGTCATTTATAACTCTGCAGGTTTGTGAATTACAGTGCCCCTGAGCTCCTTTCTTCAAATCGCTTTCTTTTGAGCTGGCCGCAAACCCGCAGGATTGCTTCAGGCCCTAATCTGGTTCCGGCACGGCATGCTGAGCGTTTGGTTAATTCCTCTTCCTGGTTGGAAATGAGCGTTAAATTTGCCCGTGCAGAAACCTACAGCTAGTCTCTCATTGGTTCTTCCTATTCCTATTCCTCTTGCGCAGAAATTGCAAACTGTGCCAAACAGCAGGTTAAAGGCACTGACTCTCCAAGTGGGGAGAGTGTTTGTAAAGGGTCTGGAATTCTGAACCCGAGTAAACGGGGACAAAAACTGAGATGCATTTGAAAATGTTTCCCGGTCACACGGTGCACCATACTGTGGGCTTCCCATGCATGTTTTAGCTGAAGGAAGAATCGCTTAAACCTGGAGAGTTGGGACCCATGGAATGGGTACCATGCAGTATGACTTCAAATGGTCTGCATTTGCTCATCGAACTTCACCAATGCTATCAGCCCGAAGTGTCCAACTTTATGTCTCACTCAGCTCTGGGTGTAGATGAGGTAAATCCAGGTTGCATCACAAGCCCTGAATGAATTATTTAAGAATTGCTCTCTATTTCACTGTCATTGTGTTTTGTTTTTGTAATTCATTTTGATAATAGGATTTATCGGATTTTCTCTGCTGCATTCATGCAGCTGTACACACGCTTGATTCTCTTATGGAGACATATAAATCCATGGGTTTGAAGCTTCTTACTAGTCAGGTGTATTCCTAGGCGTTGAATATAGGGTGTTTAGCCCATTTCGTTGAGCAAGGGGTAGGTCTTGACTATTACATATTTTTTTTTTTTTTTTTGCTGTACGCGGGCCTCTCAGTGTTGTAGCCTCTCCCGTTGCGGAGCACAGGCTCCGGACGCGCAGGCTCAACAGCCATGACTGACGGGACCAGTAGCTCCACGGCATGTGGGATCCTCTCGGACCGGGGCACGAACCCGCGTCCCCTGCATCGGCAGGCGGTCTCTCAACCAGTGCGCCACCAGGGAAGCCCCCTTGACTACTACATATATGACGTATGGAATAGTATCTGTGCTAATTTCTATCTCTGGTTTTATGCAGCACCCCAACTCACCTTTCCCCTTAAGCAAACATAAGTTGGTTTTCTAAATTGAGACCCTGTTCTGTTTTGTAATTCAGTTCATGTGTAGCCAAGATTACATTCGGTGTATTAGTGATATCTTATGATGTTTCATTTTCTGTGTGACTTATTTCTCTTAGAATCATCGTACCTGAATCCACTCATTATGCCACGACGGGCCAGATGACATAGATTTCATTGGTGAGTGATATTCCATTGTACGTACGTACCACAAATTCTTTATCCATTTTTCGCTTTCTGGGATATTTAACTTGTACCGTAGAAGAGGTTCTTGTAAACAGAGCCGTCTGAAACTTTGGGGTGGCTGTGTGTTTTTTATTTTAATTTCCCTAAGCTATAGGACCATAAGTGGAAGTGCCGTAGGCTCCGTTGCTTTGTTTTTTAGGTGTTTCAGGAAACACCATACACTTCTGCAGAGTGGCTGTTGGCAATTTACATCCCACCCATCAGCATAACAAGGCTCCCTGTTCTCCATGGCGTGTGCTGCATTTCTGGATTTTACACTTTTTTCAGATAGCCCTTTTGACCGGGGGGCAGTGAGACTTCATTGTAGTGCAGATTTCTTTAACATGCTTGCTTGGTTGGCCAAAAAGGGCGTATGCGTTTTTTCCTGAATATATTCAGGAAAAAACGCATACGCCCTTTTTGGCCAAGTGCATCATTGTCGACGTTCTGCCTCTTTTCCTATGCTTTAAATGCAATTCCAGTCTACCCCCTGAAATCGTTTTCCTGAAATTCTGCCCCGCTTTCAAGTCCTCTTCGCAGCCTTCCTTCAATATATTTTTGGACGATAGCTGTCATTTATAACTCTGCAGGTTTGTGAATTACAGTGCCCCTGAGCTCCTTTCTTCAAATCGCTTTCTTGTGAGCTGGCCGCAAACCCGCAGGATTGCTTCAGGCCCTAATCTGGTTCCGGCACGGCATGCTGAGCGTTTGGTTAATTCCTCTTCCTGGTTTGAAATGAGCGTTAATTTTGCCCGTGCAGACAACTACAGCTAGTCTCTCATTGTTTCTCCCTATTCCTGTTCATCTTGCGCAGAAATTGCAAACTGTGCCAAACAGCAGGTTAAAGGCACTGACTCTCCAAGTGGGGAGAGTGTTTGTAAAGGGTCTGGAATTGTGAACCCGAGTAAAAGGGGACGAAAACTGAGATGCATTTGAAAACGTTTCCCGGTCACACGGTGCACCATACTGTGGGTTTCCCATGCATGTTTTAGCTGAAGGAAGCATCGCTTAAACCTGGAGAGTTGGGACCCATGGAATGGGTACCATGCAGTATGACTTCAAATGGTCTGCATTTGCTCATCGAACCTCACCAATGCTATCAGCCCGAAGTGTCCAACTTTATGTCTCACTCAGCTCTGGGTGTAGATGAGGTAAATCCAGGTTGCATCACAAGCCCTGAATGAATTATTTAAGAATTGCTCTCTATTTCACTGTCATTGTGTTTTGTTTTTGTAATTCATTTTGATAATAGGATTTATCGGATTTTCTCTGCTGCATTCATGCAGCTGTACACACGCTTGATTCTCTTATGGAGACATATAAATCCATGGGTTTGAAGATTCTTACTAGTCAGGTGTATTCCTAGGCGTTGAATATAGGGTGTTTAGCCCATTTCGTTGAGCAAGGGGTAGGTCTTGACTATTACATATTTGACGTATGGAATGGTATCTGTGCTAATTTCTATCTCTGGTTTTATGCAGCACCCCAACTCACCTTTCCCCTTAAGCAAACATAAGTTGGTTTTCTAAATTTGAGACCCTGTTCTGTTTTGTAATTCAGTTCATGTGTAGCCAAGATTACATTCGGTGTATTAGAGATAACTTATGATGTTTCATTTTCTGTGTGACTTATTTCACTTAGAATCATCGTACCTGAATCCACTCATTATGCCACGACGGGCCAGATGACATAGATTTCCTTGGTGACTGATATTCCATTGTACGTACGTACCACAACTTCTTTATCCATTTTTCGCTTTCTGGGATATTTAACTTGTACCGCAGACGAGGTTCTTGTAAACAGAGCCGTCTGAAACTTTGGCGTGGCTGTGTGTTTTTGATTTTAATTTCCCTAAGCTATAGGACCATAAGTGGAAGTGCCGTAGGCTCCGTTGCTTTGTTTTTTAGGTGTTTCAGGAAACACCATACACTTCTCCAGAGTGGCTGTTGGCAATTTACATCCCACCCATCAGCATAACAAGGCTCCCTGTTCTCCATGGCCTGTGCTGCATTTCTGGATTTTACACTTTTTTCACATGGCCCTTTTGACCGGGGGGCAGTGAGACTTCATTGTAGTGCAGATTTCTTTAACATGCTTGCTTGGTTGGCCAAAAAGTGCGTATGCGTTTTTTCCTGAATATATTCAGGAAAAAACGCATACGCCCTTTTTGGCCAAGTGCATCATTGTCGACGTCCTGCCTCTTTTCCTATGCTTTAAATGCAATTCCAGTCTACCCCCTGAAATCGTTTTCCTGCAATTCTGCCCCGCTTTCAAGTCCTCTTCGCAGCCTTCCTTCAATATATTTTTGGACGATAGCTGTCATTTATAACTCTGCAGGTTTGTAAATTACAGTGCCCCTGAGCTCCTTTCTTCAAATCGCTTTCTTGTGAGCTGGCCGCAAACCCGCAGGATTGCTTCAGGCCCTAATCTTGTTCCGGCACGGCATGCTGAGCCTTTGGTTAATTCGTCTTTCTGGTGGGAAATGTGCGTTAAATTTGCCCGTGCAGACAACTACAGCTAGTCTCTCATTGGTTCTCCCTATTCCTGTTCATCTTGCGCAGAAATTGCAAACTGTGCCAAACAGGAGGTTAAAGGCACTGACTCTCCAAGTCTGGAGAGTGTTAGAAAAGGGTCTGGAATTGTGAACCCGAGTAAAAGGGGACGAAAATTGAGATGCCTTTGAAAACGTTTCCTGGTCACACGGTGCACCATACTGTGGGCTTCCCATGCATGCTTTAGCTGAAGGAAGAATCGCTTAAACCTGGAGAGTTGGGACCCATGGAATGGGTACCATGCAGTATGACTTCAAATGGTCTGCATTTGCTCATCGAACCTCACCAATGCTATCAGCCCGAAGTGTCCAACCTTATGTCTCACTCAGCTCTGGGTGTAGATGAGGTAAATCCAGGTTGCATCACAAGCCCTGAATGAATTATTTAAGAATTGTTCTCTATTTCACTGTCATTGTGTTTTGTTTTTGTAATTCATTTTGATAATAGGATTTATCGGATTTTCTCTGCTGCCTTCATGCAGCTGTACACATGCTTGATTCTCTTATGGAGACATATAAATCCATGGGTTTGAAGATTCTTACTAGTCAGGTGTATTCCTAGGCGTTGAATATAGGGTGTTTAGCCCATTTCGTTGAGCAAGGGGTAGGTCTTGACTATTACATATTTGACGTATGGAATGGTATCTGTGCTAATTTCTATCTCTGGTTTTATGCAGCACCCCAACTCACCTTTCCCCTTAAGCAAACATAAGTTGGTTTTCTAAATTTGAGACCCTGTTCTGTTTTGTAATTCAGTTCATGTGTAGCCAAGATTACATTCGGTGTATTAGAGATAACTTATGATGTTTCATTTTCTGTGTGACTTATTTCTCTTAGAATCATCGTACCTGAATCCACTCATTATGCCACGACAGGCCAGATGACATAGATTTCATTGGTGAGTGATATTCCATTGTACGTACGTACCACAACTTCTTTATCCATTTTTCGCTTTCTGGGATATTTAACTTGTACCGTAGACGAGGTTCTTGTAAACAGAGCCGTCTGAAACTTTGGGGTGGCTGTGTGTTTTTTATTTTAATTTCCCTAAGCTATAGGACCATAAGTGGAAGTGCCGTAGGCTCTGTTGCTTTGTTTCTTAGGTGTTTCAGGAAACACCATACACTTCTCCAGAGTGGCTGTTGGCAATTTATATCCCACCCATGAGCATAACAAGGCTCCCTGTTCTCCATGGCCTGTGCTGCCTTTCTGGATTTTACACTTTTTTCAGATGGCCCTTTTGACCGGGGGGCAGAGAGACTTCATTGTAGTGCAGATTTCTTTAACATGCTTGCTTGGTTGGCCAAAAAGGGCGTATGCGTATATTCCGGAAAAAACGCATACGCCCTTTTTGGCCAAGTGCATCATTGTCGACGTTCTGCTTCTTTTCCTATGCTTTAAATGCAATTCCAGTCTAACCCCTGAAATCGTTTTCCTGCAATTTTGCCCCGCTTTCAAGTCCTCTTCGCAGCCTTCCTTCAATATATTTTTGGACGATAGCTGTCATTTATAACTCTGCAGGTTTGTGAATTACAGTGCCCCTGAGCTCCTTTCTTCAAATCGCTTTCTTTTGAGCTGGCCGCAAACCCGCAGGATTGCTTCAGGCCCTAATCTGGTTCCGGCACGGCATGCTGAGCGTTTGGTTAATTCCTCTTCCTGGTTGGAAATGAGCGTTAAATTTGCCCGTGCAGAAACCTACAGCTAGTCTCTCATTGGTTCTTCCTATTCCTATTCCTCTTGCGCAGAAATTGCAAACTGTGCCAAACAGCAGGTTAAAGGCACTGACTCTCCAAGTGGGGAGAGTGTTTGTAAAGGGTCTGGAATTCTGAACCCGAGTAAACGGGGACAAAAACTGAGATGCATTTGAAAATGTTTCCCGGTCACACGGTGCACCATACTGTGGGCTTCCCATGCATGTTTTAGCTGAAGGAAGAATCGCTTAAACCTGGAGAGTTGGGACCCATGGAATGGGTACCATGCAGTATGACTTCAAATGGTCTGCATTTGCTCATCGAACTTCACCAATGCTATCAGCCCGAAGTGTCCAACTTTATGTCTCACTCAGCTCTGGGTGTAGATGAGGTAAATCCAGGTTGCATCACAAGCCCTGAATGAATTATTTAAGAATTGCTCTCTATTTCACTGTCATTGTGTTTTGTTTTTGTAATTCATTTTGATAATAGGATTTATCGGATTTTCTCTGCTGCATTCATGCAGCTGTACACACGCTTGATTCTCTTATGGAGACATATAAATCCATGGGTTTGAAGATTCTTACTAGTCAGGTGTATTCCTAGGCGTTGAATATAGGGTGTTTAGCCCATTTCGTTGAGCAAGGGGTAGGTCTTGACTATTACATATTTGACGTATGGAATGGTATCTGTGCTAATTTCTATCTCTGGTTTTATGCAGCACCCCAACTCACCTTTCCCCTTAAGCAAACATAAGTTGGTTTTCTAAATTTGAGACCCTGTTCTGTTTTGTAATTCAGTTCATGTGTAGCCAAGATTACATTCGGTGTGTTAGTGATATCTTATGATGTTTCATTTTCTGTGTGACTTATTTCACTTAGAATCATCGTACCTGAATCCACTCATTACACCACGACGGGCCAGATGACATAGCTTTCCTTGGTGACTGATATTCCATTGTACGTACGTACCACAACTTCTTTATCCATTTTTCGCTTTCTGGGATATTTAACTTGTACCGTAGAAGAGGTTCTTGTAAACAGAGCCATCTGAAACTTTGGCTTGGCTGTGTGTTTTTGATTTAAATTTCCCTAAGCTATAGGACCATAAGTGGAAGTGCCGTAGGCTCTGTTGCTTTGTTTTTTAGGTGTTTCAGGAAACACCATACACTTCTCCAGAGTGGCTGTTGGCAATTTACATCCCGCCCATCAGCATAACAAGGCTCCCTGTTCTCCATGGCCTGTGCTGCCTTTCTGGATTTTACACTTTTTACAGATGGCCCTTTTGACCGGGGGGCAGTGAGACTTCATTGTAGTGCAGATTTCTTTAACATGCTTGCTTGGTTGGCCAAAAAGGGCGTATGCGTATATTCCGGAAAAAACGCATACGCCCTTTTTGGCCAAGTGCATCATTGTCGACGTTCTGCCTCTTTTCCTATGCTTTAAATGCAATTCCAGTCTAACCCCTGAAATCGTTTTCCTGCAATTTTGCCCCGCTTTCAAGTCCTCTTCGCAGCCTTCCTTCAATATATTTTTGGACGATAGCTGTCATTTATAACTCTGCAGGTTTGTGAATTACAGTGCCCCTGAGCTCCTTTCTTCAAATCGCTTTCTTTTGAGCTGGCCGCAAACCCGCAGGATTGCTTCAGGCCCTAATCTGGTTCCGGCACGGCATGCTGAGCGTTTGGTTAATTCCTCTTCCTGGTTGGAAATGAGCGTTAAATTTGCCCGTGCAGAAACCTACAGCTAGTCTCTCATTGGTTCTTCCTATTCCTATTCCTCTTGCGCAGAAATTGCAAACTGTGCCAAACAGCAGGTTAAAGGCACTGACTCTCCAAGTGGGGAGAGTGTTTGTAAAGGGTCTGGAATTCTGAACCCGAGTAAACGGGGACAAAAACTGAGATGCATTTGAAAATGTTTCCCGGTCACACGGTGCACCATACTGTGGGCTTCCCATGCATGCTTTACCTGAAGGAAGAATCGCTTAAACCTGGAGAGTTGGGACCCATGGAATGGGTACCATGTAGTATGACTTCAAATGGTCTGCATTTGCTCATCGAACCTCACCAATGCTATCAGCCCGAAGTGTCCAACCTTAGGTCTCACTCAGCTCTGGGTTTAGATGAGGTAAATCCAGGTTGCATCACAAGCCCTGAATGAATTATTTAAGAATTGCTCTCTATTTCACTGTCATTGTGTTTTGTTTTTGTAATTCATTTTGATAATAGGATTTATCGGATTTTCTCTGCTGCATTCATGCAGCTGTACACACGCTTGATTCTCTTATGGAGACATATAAATCCATGGGTTTGAAGATTCTTACTAGTCAGGTGTATTCCTAGGCGTTGAATATAGGGTGTTTAGCCCATTTCGTTGAGCAAGGGGTAGGTCTTGACTATTACATATTTGACGTATGGAATGGTATCTGTGCTAATTTCTATCTCTGGTTTTATGCAGCACCCCAACTCACCTTTCCCCTTAAGCAAACATAAGTTGGTTTTCTAAATTTGAGACCCTGTTCTGTTTTGTAATTCAGTTCATGTGTAGCCAAGATTACATTCGGTGTGTTAGTGATATCTTATGATGTTTCATTTTCTGTGTGACTTATTTCACTTAGAATCATCGTACCTGAATCCACTCATTACACCACGACGGGCCAGATGACATAGCTTTCCTTGGTGACTGATATTCCATTGTACGTACGTACCACAACTTCTTTATCCATTTTTCGCTTTCTGGGATATTTAACTTGTACCGTAGAAGAGGTTCTTGTAAACAGAGCCATCTGAAACTTTGGCTTGGCTGTGTGTTTTTGATTTAAATTTCCCTAAGCTATAGGACCATAAGTGGAAGTGCCGTAGGCTCTGTTGCTTTGTTTTTTAGGTGTTTCAGGAAACACCATACACTTCTCCAGAGTGGCTGTTGGCAATTTACATCCCGCCCATCAGCATAACAAGGCTCCCTGTTCTCCATGGCCTGTGCTGCCTTTCTGGATTTTACACTTTTTTCAGATGGCCCTTTTGACCGGGGGGCAGTAAGACTTCATTGTAGTGCAGATTTCTTTAACATGCTTGCTTGGTTGGCCAAAAAGGGCGTATGCGTTTTTTCCTGAATATATTCAGGAAAAAACGCACACGCCCTTTTTGGCCAAGTGCATCATTGTCGACGTTCTGCCTCTTTTCCTATGCTTTAAATGCAATTCCAGTCTAACCCCTGAAATCGTTTTCCTGCAATTCTGCCCCGCTTTCAAGTCCTCTTCGCAGGCTTCCTTCAATATATTTTTGGACGATAGGTGTCATTTATAACTCTGCAGGTTTGTGAATTAGAGTGCCCCGGAGCTCCTTTCTTCAAATCGCTTTCTTGTGAGCTGGCCGCAAACTCGCAGGGTTGCTTCAGGCCCTAATCTGGTTCCGGCACGGCATGCTGAGCGTTTGGTTAATTCCTCTTCCTGGTGGGAAATGAGCGTTAAATTTGCCCGTGCAGACACCTACAGCTAGTCTCTCATTGGTTCTCCCTATTCCTGTTCATCTTGCGCAGAAATTGCAAACTGTGCCAAACAGCAGGTTAAAGGCACTGACTCTCCAAGTGGGTAGAGTGTTAGTAAAGGGTCTGGAATTGTGAACCCGAGTAAAAGGGGACGAAAACTGAGATGCATTTGAAAACGTTTCCCGGTCACACGGTGCACCATACTGTGGGTTTCCCATGCATGTTTTAGCTGAAGGAAGAATCGCTTAAACCTGGAGAGTTGGGACCCATGGAATGGGTACCATGCAGTATGACTTCAAATGGTCTGCATTTGCTCTTCGAACCTCACCAATGCTATCAGCCCGAAGTGTCCAAGTTTATGTCTCACTCAGCTCTGGGTGTAGATGAGGTAAATCCAGGTTGCATCACAAGCCCTGAATGAATTATTTAAGAATTGCTCTCTATTTCACTGTCATTGTGTTTTGTTTTTGTAATTCATTTTGATAATAGGATTTATCGGATTTTCTCTGCTACCTTCATGCAGCTGTACACACGCTTGATTCTCTTATGGAGACATATAAATCCATGGGTTTGAAGATTCTTACTAGTCAGGTGTATTCCTAGGCGTTGAATATAGGGTGTTTAGCCCATTTCGTTGAGCAAGGTGTAGGTCTTGACTATTACATATTTGACGTATGGAATGGTATCTGTGCTAATTTCTATCTCTGGTTTTATGCAGCACCCCAACTCACCTTTCCCCTTAAGCAAACATAAGTTGGTTTTCTAAATTTGAGACCCTGTTCTGTTTTGTAATTCAGTTCATGTGTAGCCAAGATTACATTCGGTGTATTAGAGATAACTTACGATGTTTCATTTTCTGTGTGACTTATTTCTCTTAGAATCATCGTACCTGAATCCACTCATTATGCCACGACGGGCCAGATGACATAGATTTCATTGGTGAGTGATATTCCATTGTACGTACGTACCACAACTTCTTTATCCATTTTTCGCTTTCTGGGATATTTAACTTGTACCGTAGACGAGGTTCTTGTAAACAGAGCCGTCTGAAACTTTGGGGTGGCTGTGTGTTTTTTATTTTAATTTCCCTAAGCTATAGGACCATAAGTGGAAGTGCCGTAGGCTCCGTTGCTTTGTTTTTTAGGTGTTTCAGGAAACACCATACACTTCTCCAGAGTGGCTGTTGGCAATTTACATCCCACCCATGAGCATAACAAGGCTCCCTGTTCTCCATGGCCTGTGCTGCCTTTCTGGATTTTACACTTTTTTCAGATGGCCCTTTTGACCGGGGGGCAGTGAGACTTCATTGTAGTGCAGATTTCTTTAACATGCTTGCTTGGTTGGCCAAAAAGGGCGTATGCGTATATTCCGGAAAAAACGCATACGCCCTTTTTGGCCAAGTGCATCATTGTCGACGTTCTGCCTCTTTTCCTATGCTTTAAATGCAATTCCAGTCTAACCCCTGAAATCGTTTTCCTGCAATTTTGCCCCGCTTTCAAGTCCTCTTCGCAGCCTTCCTTCAATATATTTTTGGACGATAGCTGTCATTTATAACTCTGCAGGTTTGTGAATTACAGTGCCCCTGAGCTCCTTTCTTCAAATCGCTTTCTTTTGAGCTGGCCGCAAACCCGCAGGATTGCTTCAGGCCCTAATCTGGTTCCGGCACGGCATGCTGAGCGTTTGGTTAATTCCTCTTCCTGGTTGGAAATGAACGTTAAATTTGCCCGTGCAGAAACCTACAGCTAGTCTCTCATTGGTTCTTCCTATTCCTATTCCTCTTGCGCAGAAATTGCAAACTGTGCCAAACAGCAGGTTAAAGGCACTGACTCTCCAAGTGGGGAGAGTGTTTGTAAAGGGTCTGGAATTCTGAACCCGAGTAAACGGGGACAAAAACTGAGATGCATTTGAAAATGTTTCCCGGTCACACGGTGCACCATACTGTGGGCTTCCCATGCATGCTTTACCTGAAGGAAGAATCGCTTAAACCTGGAGAGTTGGGACCCATGGAATGGGTACCATGTAGTATGACTTCAAATGGTCTGCATTTGCTCATCGAACCTCACCAATGCTATCAGCCCGAAGTGTCCAACCTTAGGTCTCACTCAGCTCTGGGTTTAGATGAGGTAAATCCAGGTTGCATCACAAGCCCTGAATGAATTATTTAAGAATTGCTCTCTATTTCACTGTCATTGTGTTTTGTTTTTGTAATTCATTTTGATAATAGGATTTATCGGATTTTCTCTGCTGCCTTCATGCAGCTGTACACATGCTTGATTCTCTTATGGAGACATATAAATCCATGGGTTTGAAGATACTTACTAGTCAGGTGTATTCCTAGGCGTTGAATATAGGGTGTTTAGCCCATTTCGTTGAGCAAGGGGTAGGTCTTGACTATTACATATTTGACGTATGGAATGGTATCTGTGCTAATTTCTATCTCTGGTTTTATGCAGCACCCCAACTCACCTTTCCCCTTAAGCAAACATAAGTTGGTTTTCTAAATTTGAGACCCTGTTCTGTTTTGTAATTCAGTTCATGTGTAGCCAAGATTACATTCGGTGTATTAGTGATATATTATGATGTTTCATTTTCTGTGTGACTTATTTCTCTTAGAATCATCGTACCTGAATCCACTCATTATGCCACGACGGGCCAGATGACATAGACTTCATTGGTGAGTGATATTCCATTGTACGTACGTACCACAACTTCTTTATCCATTTTTCGCTTTCTGGGATATTTAACTTGTACCGTAGAAGAGGTTCTTGTAAACAGAGCCATCTGAAACTTTGGCTTGGCTGTGTGTTTTTGATTTAAATTTCCCTAAGCTATAGGACCATAAGTGGAAGTGCCGTAGGCTCTGTTGCTTTGTTTTTTAGGTGTTTCAGGAAACACCATACACTTCTCCAGAGTGGCTGTTGGCAATTTACATCCCGCCCATCAGCATAACAAGGCTCCCTGTTCTCCATGGCCTGTGCTGCCTTTCTGGATTTTACACTTTTTTCAGATGGCCCTTTTGACCTGGGGGCAGTGAGACTTCATTGTAGTGCAGATTTCTTTAACATGCTTGCTTGGTTGGCCAAAAAGGGCGTATGCGTATATTCAGGAAAAAACGCATACGCCCTTTTTGGCCAAGTGCATCATTGTCGACGTTCTGCCTCTTTTCCTATGCTTTAAATGCAATTCCAGTCTAACCCCTGAAATCGTTTTCCTGCAATTCTGCCCCGCTTTCAAGTCCTCTTCGCAGGCTTCCTTCAATATATTTTTGGACGATAGCTGTCATTTATAACTCTGCAGGTTTGTGAATTAGAGTGCCCCGGAGCTCCTTTCTTCAAATCGCTTTCTTGTGAGCTGGCCGCAAACTCGCAGGGTTGCTTCAGGCCCTAATCTGGTTCCGGCACGGCATGCTGAGCGTTTGGTTAATTCCTCTTCCTGGTGGGAAATGAGCGTTAAATTTGCCCGTGCAGACACCTACAGCTAGTCTCTCATTGGTTCTCCCTATTCCTGTTCATCTTGCGCAGAAATTGCAAACTGTGCCAAACAGCAGGTTAAAGGCACTGACTCTCCAAGTGGGTAGAGTGTTAGTAAAGGGTCTGGAATTGTGAACCCGAGTAAAAGGGGACGAAAACTGAGATGCATTTGAAAGCGTTTCCCGGTCACACGGTGCACCATACTGTGGGTTTCCCATGCATGTTTTAGCTGAAGGAAGAATCGCTTAAACCTGGAGAGTTGGGATCCATGGAATGGGTACCATGCAGTATGACTTCAAATGGTCTGCGTTTGCTCTTCGAACCTCACCAATGCTATCAGCCCGAAGTGTCCAACTTTATGTCTCACTCAGCTCTGGGTGTAGATGAGGTAAATCCAGGTTGCATCACAAGCCCTGAATGAATTATTTAAGAATTGCTCTCTATTTCACTGTCATTGTGTTTTGTTTTTGTAATTCATTTTGATAATACGATTTATCGGATTTTCTCTGCTACCTTCATGCAGCTGTACACACGCTTGATTCTCTTATGGAGACATATAAATCCATGGGTTTGAAGCTTCTTACTAGTCAGGTGTATTCCTAGGCGTTGAATATAGGGTGTTTAGCCCATTTCGTTGAGCAAGGGGTAGGTCTTGACTATTACATATTTGACGTATGGAATGGTATCTGTGCTAATTTCTATCTCTGGTTTTATGCAGCACCCCAACTCACCTTTCCCCTTAAGCAAACATAAGTTGGTTTTCTAAATTTGAGACCCTGTTCTGTTTTGTAATTCAGTTCATGTGTAGCCAAGATTACATTCGGTGTATTAGAGATAACTTATGATGTTTCATTTTCTGTGTGACTTATTTCTCTTAGAATCATCGTACCTGAATCCACTCATTATGCCACGACGGGCCAGATGACATAGATTTCATTGGTGAGTGATATTCCATTGTACGTACGTACCACAACTTCTTTATCCATTTTTCGCTTTCTGGGATATTTAACTTGTACCGTAGACGAGGTTCTTGTAAACAGAGCCGTCTGAAACTTTGGGGTGGCTGTGTGTTTTTTATTTTAATTTCCCTAAGCTATAGGACCATAAGTGGAAGTGCCGTAGGCTCCGTTGCTTTGTTTTTTAGGTGTTTCAGGAAACACCATACACTTCTCCAGAGTGGCTGTTGGCAATTTACATCCCACCCATGAGCATAACAAGGCTCCCTGTTCTCCATGGCCTGTGCTGCCTTTCTGGATTTTACACTTTTTTCAGATGGCCCTTTTGACCGGGGGGCAGTGAGACTTCATTGTAGTGCAGATTTCTTTAACATGCTTGCTTGGTTGGCCAAAAAGGGCGTATGCGTATATTCCGGAAAAAACGCATACGCCCTTTTTGGCCAAGTGCATCATTGTCGACGTTCTGCCTCTTTTCCTATGCTTTAAATGCAATTCCAGTCTAACCCCTGAAATCGTTTTCCTGCAATTTTGCCCCGCTTTCAAGTCCTCTTCGCAGCCTTCCTTCAATATATTTTTGGACGATAGCTGTCATTTATAACTCTGCAGGTTTGTGAATTACAGTGCCCCTGAGCTCCTTTCTTCAAATCGCTTTCTTTTGAGCTGGCCGCAAACCCGCAGGATTGCTTCAGGCCCTAATCTGGTTCCGGCACGGCATGCTGAGCGTTTGGTTAATTCCTCTTCCTGGTTGGAAATGAGCGTTAAATTTGCCCGTGCAGAAACCTACAGCTAGTCTCTCATTGGTTCTTCCTATTCCTATTCCTCTTGCGCAGAAATTGCAAACTGTGCCAAACAGCAGGTTAAAGGCACTGACTCTCCAAGTGGGGAGAGTGTTTGTAAAGGGTCTGGAATTCTGAACCCGAGTAAACGGGGACAAAAACTGAGATGCATTTGAAAATGTTTCCCGGTCACACGGTGCACCATACTGTGGGCTTCCCATGCATGCTTTACCTGAAGGAAGAATCGCTTAAACCTGGAGAGTTGGGACCCATGGAATGGGTACCATGTAGTATGACTTCAAATGGTCTGCATTTGCTCATCGAACCTCACCAATGCTATCAGCCCGAAGTGTCCAACCTTAGGTCTCACTCAGCTCTGGGTTTAGATGAGGTAAATCCAGGTTGCATCACAAGCCCTGAATGAATTATTTAAGAATTGCTCTCTATTTCACTGTCATTGTGTTTTGTTTTTGTAATTCATTTTGATAATAGGATTTATCGGATTTTCTCTGCTGCCTTCATGCAGCTGTACACATGCTTGATTCTCTTATGGAGACATATAAATCCATGGGTTTGAAGATTCTTACTAGTCAGGTGTATTCCTAGGCGTTGAATATAGGGTGTTTAGCCCATTTCGTTGAGCAAGGGGTAGGTCTTGACTATTACATATTTGACGTATGGAATGGTATCTGTGCTAATTTCTATCTCTGGTTTTATGCAGCACCCCAACTCACCTTTCCCCTTAAGCAAACATAAGTTGGTTTTCTAAATTTGAGACCCTGTTCTGTTTTGTAATTCAGTTCATGTGTAGCCAAGATTACATTCGGTGTATTAGTGATATATTATGATGTTTCATTTTCTGTGTGACTTATTTCACTTAGAATCATCGTACCTGAATCCACTCATTATGCCACGACGGGCCAGATGACATAGACTTCATTGGTGAGTGATATTCCATTGTACGTACGTACCACAACTTCTTTATCCATTTTTCGCTTTCTGGGATATTTAACTTGTACCGTAGACGAGGTTCTTGTAAACAGAGCCGTCTGAAACTTTGGCGTGGCTGTGTGTTTTTGATTTTAATTTCCCTAAGCTATAGGACCATAAGTGGAAGTGCCGTAGGCTCCGTTGCTTTGTTTTTTAGGTGTTTCAGGAAACACCATACACTTCTCCAGAGTGGCTGTTGGCAATTTACATCCCACCCATGAGCATAACAAGGCTCCCTGTTCTCCATGGCCTGTGCTGCCTTTCTGGATTTTACACTTTTTTCAGATGGCCCTTTTGACCGGGGGGCAGTGAGACTTCATTGTAGTGCAGATTTCTTTAACATGCTTGCTTGGTTGGCCAAAAAGGGCGTATGCGTATATTCCGGAAAAAACGCATACGCCCTTTTTGGCCAAGTGCATCATTGTCGACGTTCTGCCTCTTTTCCTATGCTTTAAATGCAATTCCAGTCTAACCCCTGAAATCGTTTTCCTGCAATTTTGCCCCGCTTTCAAGTCCTCTTCGCAGCCTTCCTTCAATATATTTTTGGACGATAGCTGTCATTTATAACTCTGCAGGTTTGTGAATTACAGTGCCCCTGAGCTCCTTTCTTCAAATCGCTTTCTTTTGAGCTGGCCGCAAACCCGCAGGATTGCTTCAGGCCCTAATCTGGTTCCGGCACGGCATGCTGAGCGTTTGGTTAATTCCTCTTCCTGGTTGGAAATGAACGTTAAATTTGCCCGTGCAGAAACCTACAGCTAGTCTCTCATTGGTTCTTCCTATTCCTATTCCTCTTGCGCAGAAATTGCAAACTGTGCCAAACAGCAGGTTAAAGGCACTGACTCTCCAAGTGGGGAGAGTGTTTGTAAAGGGTCTGGAATTCTGAACCCGAGTAAACGGGGACAAAAACTGAGATGCATTTGAAAATGTTTCCCGGTCACACGGTGCACCATACTGTGGGCTTCCCATGCATGCTTTACCTGAAGGAAGAATCGCTTAAACCTGGAGAGTTGGGACCCATGGAATGGGTACCATGTAGTATGACTTCAAATGGTCTGCATTTGCTCATCGAACCTCACCAATGCTATCAGCCCGAAGTGTCCAACCTTAGGTCTCACTCAGCTCTGGGTTTAGATGAGGTAAATCCAGGTTGCATCACAAGCCCTGAATGAATTATTTAAGAATTGCTCTCTATTTCACTGTCATTGTGTTTTGTTTTTGTAATTCATTTTGATAATAGGATTTATCGGATTTTCTCTGCTGCCTTCATGCAGCTGTACACATGCTTGATTCTCTTATGGAGACATATAAATCCATGGGTTTGAAGATTCTTACTAGTCAGGTGTATTCCTAGGCGTTGAATATAGGGTGTTTAGCCCATTTCGTTGAGCAAGGGGTAGGTCTTGACTATTACATATTTGACGTATGGAATGGTATCTGTGCTAATTTCTATCTGTGGTTTTATGCAGCACCCCAACTCACCTTTCCCCTTAAGCAAACATAAGTTGGTTTTCTAAATTTGAGACCCTGTTCTGTTTTGTAATTCAGTTCATGTGTAGCCAAGATTACATTCGGTGTATTAGTGATATCTTATGATGTTTCATTTTCTGTGTGACTTATTTCACTTAGAATCATCGTACCTGAATCCACTCATTATGCCACGACGGGCCAGATGACATAGACTTCATTGGTGAGTGATATTCCATTGTACGTACGTACCACAACTTCTTTATCCATTTTTCGCTTTCTGGGATATTTAACTTGTACCGTAGACGAGGTTCTTGTAAACAGAGCCGTCTGAAACTTTGGCGTGGCTGTGTGTTTTTGATTTTAATTTCCCTAAGCTATAGGACCATAAGTGGAAGTGCCGTAGGCTCCGTTGCTTTGTTTTTTAGGTGTTTCAGGAAACACCATACATTTCTCCAGAGTGGCTGTTGGCAATTTACATCCCACCCATGAGCATAACAAGGCTCCCTGTTCTCCATGGCCTGTGCTGCATTTCTGGATTTTACACTTTTTTCAGATGGCCCTTTTGACCGGGGGGCAGTGAGACTTCATTGTAGTGCAGATTTCTTTAACATGGTTGCTTGGTTGGCCAAAAAGAGCGTATGCGTTTTTTCCTGGGAAAAAACGCATACGCTCTTTTTGGCCAAGTGCATCATTGTCGACGTTCTGCCTCTTTTCCTATGCTTTAAATGCAATTCCAGTCTACCCATGAAATCGTTTTCCTGAAATTCTGCCCCGCTTTCAAGTCCTCTTCGCAGCCTTCCTTCAATATATTTTTGGACGATAGCTGTCATTTACAACACTGCAGGTTTTGAATTACAGTGCGCCGGAGCTCCTTTCTTCAAATCGCTTTCTTGTGAGCTGGCCGCAAACCCTCAGTATTGCTTCAGGCCCTAATCTGGTTCTGGCACAGCATGCTGAGCCTTCGGTTAATTCCTCTTCCTGGTGGGAAATGAGCGTTAAATTTGCCCGTGCAGACACCTAAAGCTAGTCTCTCATTGGTTCTCCCTATTCCTGTTCATCTTGCGCAGAAATTGCAAACTGTGCCAAACAGGAGGTTAAAGGCACTGACTCTCCAAGTGGGGAGAGTGTTAGTAAAGGGTCTGGAATTGTGAACCCGAGTAAAAGGGGACGAAAACTGAGATGCATTTGAAAACGTTTCCCGGTCACACGGTGCACCATACTGTGGGTTTCCCATGCATGTTTTAGCTGAAGGAAGAATCGCTTAAACCTGGAGAGTTGGGACCCATGGAATGGGTACCATGCAGTATGACTTCAAATGGTCTCCATTTGCTCATCGAACCTCACCAATGCTATCAGCCCGAAGTGTCCAACTTTATGTCTCACTCAGCTCTGGGTGTAGATGAGGTAAATCCAGGTTGCATCACAAGCCCTGAATGAATTATTTAAGAATTGCTCTCTATTTCACTGTCATTGTGTTTTGTTTTTGTAATTCATTTTGATAATAGGATTTATCGGATTTTCTCTGCTGCATTCATGCAGCTGTACACACGCTTGATTCTCTTATGGAGACATATAAATCCATGGGTTTGAAGAGTCTTAGTAGTCAGGTGTATTCCTAGGCGTTGAATATAGGGTGTTTAGCCCATTTCGTTGAGCAAGGGGTAGGTCTTGACTATTACATATTTGACGTATGGAATGGTATCTGTGCTAATTTCTATCTCTGGTTTTATGCAGCACCCCAACTCACCTTTCCCCTTAAGCAAACATAAGTTGGTTTTCTAAATTTGAGACCCTGTTCTGTTTTGTAATTCAGTTCATGTGTAGCCAAGATTACATTCGGTGTATTAGAGATAACTTATGATGTTTCATTTTCTGTGTGACTTATTTCACTTAGAATCATCGTACCTGAATCCACTCATTATGCCACGACGGGACAGATGACATAGATTTCCTTGGTGACTGATATTCCATTGTACGTACGTACCACAACTTCTTTATCCATTTTTCGCTTTCTGGGATATTTAACTTGTACCGCAGACGAGGTTCTTGTAAACAGAGCCGTCTGAAACTTTGGTGTGGCTGTGTGTTTTTGATTTTAATTTCCCTAAGCTATAGGACCATAAGTGGAAGTGCCGTAGGCTCCGTTGCTTTGTTTTTTAGGTGTTTCAGGAAACACCATACACTTCTCCAGAGTGGCTGTTGGCAATTTACATCCCACCCATGAGCATAACAAGGCTCCCTGTTCTCCATGGCCTGTGCTGCCTTTCTGGATTTTACACTTTTTTCAGATGGCCCTTTTGACCGGGGGGCAGTGAGACTTCTTTGTAGTGCAGATTTCTTTAACATGCTTGCTTGGTTGGCCAAAAAGGGCGTATGCGTTTTTTCCTGAATATATTCAGGAAAAAACGCATACGCCCTTTTTGGCCAAGTGCATCATTGTCGACGTTCTGCCTCTTTTCCTATGCTTTAAATGCAATTCCAGTCTACCCCCTGAAATCGTTTTCCTGCAATTCTCCCCGCTTTCAAGTCCTCTTCGCAGGCTTCCTTCAATATATTTTTGGACGATAGCTGTCATTTATAACTCTGCAGGTTTGTGAATTAGAGTGCCCCGGAGCTTCTTTCTTCAAATCGCTTTCTTGTGAGCTGGCCGCAAACTCGCAGGGTTGCTTCAGGCCCTAATCTGGTTCCGGCACGGCATGCTGAGCGTTTGGTTAATTCCTCTTCCTGGTGGGAAATGAGCATTAAATTTGTCCGTGCAGACACCTACAGCTAGTCTCTCATTTGTTCTCCCTATTCCTGTTCATCTTGCGCAGAAATTGCAAACTGTGCCAAACAGCAGGTTAAAGGCACTGACTCTCCAAGTGGGTAGAGTGTTAGTAAAGGGTCTGGAATTGTGAACCCGAGTAAAAGGGGACGAAAACTGAGATGCATTTGAAAACGTTTCCCGGTCACACGGTGCACCATACTGTGGGTTTCCCATGCATGTTTTAGCTGAAGGAAGAATCGCTTAAACCTGGAGAGTTGGGACCCATGGAATGGGTACCATGCAGTATGACTTCAAATGGTCTGCATTTCCTCTTCGAACCTCACCAATGCTATCAGCCCGAAGTGTCCAACTTTATGTCTCACTCAGCTCTGGGTGTAGATGAGGTAAATCCAGGTTGCATCACAAGCCCTGAATGAATTATTTAAGAATTGCTCTCTATTTCACTGTCATTGTGTTTTGTTTTTGTAATTCATTTTGATAATAGGATTTATCGGATTTTCTCTGCTACCTTCATGCAGCTGTACACACGCTTGATTCTCTTATGGAGACATATAAATCCATGGGTTTGAAGATTCTTACTAGTCAGGTGTATTCCTAGGCGTTGAATATAGGGTGTTTAGCCCATTTCGTTGAGCAAGGTGTAGGTCTTGACTATTACATATTTGACGTATGGAATGGTATCTGTGCTAATTTCTATCTCTGGTTTTATGCAGCACCCCAACTCACCTTTCCCCTTAAGCAAACATAAGTTGGTTTTCTAAATTTGAGACCCTGTTCTGTTTTGTAATTCAGTTCATGTGTAGCCAAGATTACATTCGGTGTATTAGAGATAACTTATGATGTTTCATTTTCTGTGTGACTTATTTCTCTTAGAATCATCGTACCTGAATCCACTCATTATGCCACGACGGGCCAGATGACATAGATTTCATTGGTGAGTGATATTCCATTGTACGTACGTACCACAACTTCTTTATCCATTTTTCGCTTTCTGGGATATTTAACTTGTACCGTAGACGAGGTTCTTGTAAACAGAGCCGTCTGAAACTTTGGGGTGGCTGTGTGTTTTTTATTTTAATTTCCCTAAGCTATAGGACCATAAGCGGAAGTGCCGTAGGCTCCGTTGCTTTGTTTCTTAGGTGTTTCAGGAAACACCATACACTTCTCCAGAGTGGCTGTTGGCAATTTATATCCCACCCATGAGCATAACAAGGCTCCCTGTTCTCCATGGCCTGTGCTGCCTTTCTGGATTTTACACTTTTTTCAGATGGCCCTTTTGACCGATGGGCAGAGAGACTTCATTGTAGTGCAGATTTCTTTAACATGCTTGCTTGGTTGGCCAAAAAGGGCGTATGCGTATATTCCGGAAAAAACGCATACGCCCTTTTTGGCCAAGTGCATCATTGTCGACGTTCTGCTTCTTTTCCTATGCTTTAAATGCAATTCCAGTCTAACCCCTGAAATCGTTTTCCTGCAATTCTGCCCCGCTTTCAAGTCCTCTTCGCAGCCTTCCTTCAATATATTTTTGGACGATAGCTGTCATTTATAGCTCTGCAGGTTTGTGAATTACAGTGCCCCTGAGCTCCTTTCTTCAAATCGCTTTCTTTTGAGCTGGCCGCAAACCCGCAGGATTGCTTCAGGCCCTAATCTGGTTCCGGCACGGCATGCTGAGCGTTTGGTTAATTCCTCTTCCTGGTTGGAAATGAGTGTTAAATTTGCCCGTGCAGAAACCTACAGCTAGTCTCTCATTGGTTCTTCCTATTCCTTTTCCTCTTGCGCAGAAATTGCAAACTGTGCCAAACAGCAGGTTAAAGGCACTGACTCTCCAAGTGGGGAGAGTGTTTGTAAAGGGTCTGGAATTCTGAACCCGAGTAAACGGGGACAAAAACTGAGATGCATTTGATAATGTTTCCCGGTCACACGGTGCACCATACTGTGGGCTTCCCATGCATGTTTTAGCTGAAGGAAGAATCGCTTAAACCTGGAGAGTTGGGACCCATGGAATGGGTACCATGCAGTATGACTTCAAAGGGTCTGCATTTGCTCATCGAACTTCACCAATGCTATCAGCCCGAAGTGTCCAACTTTATGTCTCACTCAGCTCTGGGTGTAGATGAGGTAAATCCAGGTTGCATCACAAGCCCTGAATGAATTATTTAAGAATTGCTCTCTATTTCACTGTCATTGTGTTTTGTTTTTGTAATTCATTTTGATAATAGGATTTATCGGATTTTCTCTGCTGCATTCATGCAGCTGTACACACGCTTGATTCTCTTATGGAGACATATAAATCCATGGGTTTGAAGCTTCTTACTAGTCAGGTGTATTCCTAGGCGTTGAATATAGGGTGTTTAGCCCATTTCGTTGAGCAAGGGGTAGGTCTTGACTATTACATATTTTTTTTTTTTTTTTTTGCTGTACGCGGGCCTCTCAGTGTTGTAGCCTCTCCCGTTGCGGAGCACAGGCTCCGGACGCGCAGGCTCAACAGCCATGACTGACGGGACAGGTAGCTCCACGGCATGTGGGATCCTCTCGGACCGGGGCACGAACCCGCGTCCCCTGCATCGGCAGGCGGTCTCTCAACCAGTGCGCCACCAGGGAAGCCCCCTTGACTATTACATATATGACGTATGGAATAGTATCTGTGCTAATTTCTATCTCTGGTTTTATGCAGCACCCCAACTCACCTTTCCCCTTAAGGAAACATAAGTTGGTTTTCTGAATTGAGACCCTGTTCTGTTTTGTAATTCAGTTCATGTGTAGCCAAGATTACATTCGGTGTATTAGTGATATCTTATGATGTTTCATTTTCTGTGTGACTTATTTCTCTTAGAATCATCGTACCTGAATCCACTCATTATGCCACGACGGGCCAGATGACATAGATTTCATTGGTGAGTGATATTCCATTGTACGTACGTACCACAAATTCTTTATCCATTTTTCGCTTTCTGGGATATTTAACTTGTACCGTAGAAGAGGTTCTTGTAAACAGAGCCGTCTGAAACTTTGGGGTGGCTGTGTGTTTTTTATTTTAATTTCCCTAAGCTATAGGACCATAAGTGGAAGTGCCGTAGGCTCCGTTGCTTTGTTTTTTAGGTGTTTCAGGAAACACCATACACTTCTGCAGAGTGGCTGTTGGCAATTTACATCCCACCCATCAGCATAACAAGGCTCCCTGTTCTCCATGGCGTGTGCTGCATTTCTGGATTTTACACTTTTTTCAGATGGCCCTTTTGACCGGGGGGCAGTGAGACTTCATTGTAGTGCAGATTTCTTTAACATGCTTGCTTGGTTGGCCAAAAAGGGCGTATGCGTTTTTTCCTGAATATATTCAGGAAAAAACGCATACGCCCTTTTTGGCCAAGTGCATCATTGTCGACGTTCTGCCTCTTTTCCTATGCTTTAAATGCAATTCCAGTCTACCCCCTGAAATCGTTTTCCTGAAATTCTGCCCCGCTTTCAAGTCCTCTTCGCAGCCTTCCTTCAATATATTTTTGGACGATAGCTGTCATTTACAACACTGCAGGTTTTGAATTACAGTGCGCCGGAGCTCCTTTCTTCAAATCGCTTTCTTGTGAGCTGGCCGCAAACCCTCAGTATTGCTTCAGGCCCTAATCTGGTTCTGGCACAGCATGCTGAGCCTTCGGTTAATTCCTCTTCCTGGTGGGAAATGAGCGTTAAATTTGCCCGTGCAGACACCTAAAGCTAGTCTCTCATTGGTTCTCCCTATTCCTGTTCATCTTGCGCAGAAATTGCAAACTGTGCCAAACAGGAGGTTAAAGGCACTGACTCTCCAAGTGGGGAGAGTGTTAGTAAAGGGTCTGGAATTGTGAACCCGAGTAAAAGGGGACGAAAACTGAGATGCATTTGAAAACGTTTCCCGGTCACACGGTGCACCATACTGTGGGTTTCCCATGCATGTTTTAGCTGAAGGAAGAATCGCTTAAACCTGGAGAGTTGGGACCCATGGAATGGGTACCATGCAGTATGACTTCAAATGGTCTCCATTTGCTCATCGAACCTCACCAATGCTATCAGCCCGAAGTGTCCAACTTTATGTCTCACTCAGCTCTGGGTGTAGATGAGGTAAATCCAGGTTGCATCACAAGCCCTGAATGAATTATTTAAGAATTGCTCTCTATTTCACTGTCATTGTGTTTTGTTTTTGTAATTCATTTTGATAATAGGATTTATCGGATTTTCTCTGCTGCATTCATGCAGCTGTACACACGCTTGATTCTCTTATGGAGACATATAAATCCATGGGTTTGAAGAGTCTTAGTAGTCAGGTGTATTCCTAGGCGTTGAATATAGGGTGTTTAGCCCATTTCGTTGAGCAAGGGGTAGGTCTTGACTATTACATATTTGACGTATGGAATGGTATCTGTGCTAATTTCTATCTCTGGTTTTATGCAGCACCCCAACTCACCTTTCCCCTTAAGCAAACATAAGTTGGTTTTCTAAATTTGAGACCCTGTTCTGTTTTGTAATTCAGTTCATGTGTAGCCAAGATTACATTCGGTGTATTAGAGATAACTTATGATGTTTCATTTTCTGTGTGACTTATTTCACTTAGAATCATCGTACCTGAATCCACTCATTATGCCACGACGGGACAGATGACATAGATTTCCTTGGTGACTGATATTCCATTGTACGTACGTACCACAACTTCTTTATCCATTTTTCGCTTTCTGGGATATTTAACTTGTACCGCAGACGAGGTTCTTGTAAACAGAGCCGTCTGAAACTTTGGTGTGGCTGTGTGTTTTTGATTTTAATTTCCCTAAGCTATAGGACCATAAGTGGAAGTGCCGTAGGCTCCGTTGCTTTGTTTTTTAGGTGTTTCAGGAAACACCATACACTTCTCCAGAGTGGCTGTTGGCAATTTACATCCCACCCATGAGCATAACAAGGCTCCCTGTTCTCCATGGCCTGTGCTGCCTTTCTGGATTTTACACTTTTTTCAGATGGCCCTTTTGACCGGGGGGCAGTGAGACTTCTTTGTAGTGCAGATTTCTTTAACATGCTTGCTTGGTTGGCCAAAAAGGGCGTATGCGTTTTTTCCTGAATATATTCAGGAAAAAACGCATACGCCCTTTTTGGCCAAGTGCATCATTGTCGACGTTCTGCCTCTTTTCCTATGCTTTAAATGCAATTCCAGTCTACCCCCTGAAATCGTTTTCCTGCAATTCTCCCCGCTTTCAAGTCCTCTTCGCAGGCTTCCTTCAATATATTTTTGGACGATAGCTGTCATTTATAACTCTGCAGGTTTGTGAATTAGAGTGCCCCGGAGCTTCTTTCTTCAAATCGCTTTCTTGTGAGCTGGCCGCAAACTCGCAGGGTTGCTTCAGGCCCTAATCTGGTTCCGGCACGGCATGCTGAGCGTTTGGTTAATTCCTCTTCCTGGTGGGAAATGAGCATTAAATTTGTCCGTGCAGACACCTACAGCTAGTCTCTCATTTGTTCTCCCTATTCCTGTTCATCTTGCGCAGAAATTGCAAACTGTGCCAAACAGCAGGTTAAAGGCACTGACTCTCCAAGTGGGTAGAGTGTTAGTAAAGGGTCTGGAATTGTGAACCCGAGTAAAAGGGGACGAAAACTGAGATGCATTTGAAAACGTTTCCCGGTCACACGGTGCACCATACTGTGGGTTTCCCATGCATGTTTTAGCTGAAGGAAGAATCGCTTAAACCTGGAGAGTTGGGACCCATGGAATGGGTACCATGCAGTATGACTTCAAATGGTCTGCATTTCCTCTTCGAACCTCACCAATGCTATCAGCCCGAAGTGTCCAACTTTATGTCTCACTCAGCTCTGGGTGTAGATGAGGTAAATCCAGGTTGCATCACAAGCCCTGAATGAATTATTTAAGAATTGCTCTCTATTTCACTGTCATTGTGTTTTGTTTTTGTAATTCATTTTGATAATAGGATTTATCGGATTTTCTCTGCTACCTTCATGCAGCTGTACACACGCTTGATTCTCTTATGGAGACATATAAATCCATGGGTTTGAAGATTCTTACTAGTCAGGTGTATTCCTAGGCGTTGAATATAGGGTGTTTAGCCCATTTCGTTGAGCAAGGTGTAGGTCTTGACTATTACATATTTGACGTATGGAATGGTATCTGTGCTAATTTCTATCTCTGGTTTTATGCAGCACCCCAACTCACCTTTCCCCTTAAGCAAACATAAGTTGGTTTTCTAAATTTGAGACCCTGTTCTGTTTTGTAATTCAGTTCATGTGTAGCCAAGATTACATTCGGTGTATTAGAGATAACTTATGATGTTTCATTTTCTGTGTGACTTATTTCTCTTAGAATCATCGTACCTGAATCCACTCATTATGCCACGACGGGACAGATGACATAGATTTCATTGGTGAGTGATATTCCATTGTACGTACGTACCACAACTTCTTTATCCATTTTTCGCTTTCTGGGATATTTAACTTGTACCGTAGACGAGGTTCTTGTAAACAGAGCCGTCTGAAACTTTGGGGTGGCTGTGTGTTTTTTATTTTAATTTCCCTAAGCTATAGGACCATAAGCGGAAGTGCCGTAGGCTCCGTTGCTTTGTTTCTTAGGTGTTTCAGGAAACACCATACACTTCTCCAGAGTGGCTGTTGGCAATTTATATCCCACCCATGAGCATAACAAGGCTCCCTGTTCTCCATGGCCTGTGCTGCCTTTCTGGATTTTACACTTTTTTCAGATGGCCCTTTTGACCGATGGGCAGAGAGACTTCATTGTAGTGCAGATTTCTTTAACATGCTTGCTTGGTTGGCCAAAAAGGGCGTATGCGTATATTCCGGAAAAAACGCATACGCCCTTTTTGGCCAAGTGCATCATTGTCGACGTTCTGCTTCTTTTCCTATGCTTTAAATGCAATTCCAGTCTAACCCCTGAAATCGTTTTCCTGCAATTCTGCCCCGCTTTCAAGTCCTCTTCGCAGCCTTCCTTCAATATATTTTTGGACGATAGCTGTCATTTATAGCTCTGCAGGTTTGTGAATTACAGTGCCCCTGAGCTCCTTTCTTCAAATCGCTTTCTTTTGAGCTGGCCGCAAACCCGCAGGATTGCTTCAGGCCCTAATCTGGTTCCGGCACGGCATGCTGAGCGTTTGGTTAATTCCTCTTCCTGGTTGGAAATGAGTGTTAAATTTGCCCGTGCAGAAACCTACAGCTAGTCTCTCATTGGTTCTTCCTATTCCTTTTCCTCTTGCGCAGAAATTGCAAACTGTGCCAAACAGCAGGTTAAAGGCACTGACTCTCCAAGTGGGGAGAGTGTTTGTAAAGGGTCTGGAATTCTGAACCCGAGTAAACGGGGACAAAAACTGAGATGCATTTGATAATGTTTCCCGGTCACACGGTGCACCATACTGTGGGCTTCCCATGCATGTTTTAGCTGAAGGAAGAATCGCTTAAACCTGGAGAGTTGGGACCCATGGAATGGGTACCATGCAGTATGACTTCAAAGGGTCTGCATTTGCTCATCGAACTTCACCAATGCTATCAGCCCGAAGTGTCCAACTTTATGTCTCACTCAGCTCTGGGTGTAGATGAGGTAAATCCAGGTTGCATCACAAGCCCTGAATGAATTATTTAAGA
The DNA here is from genome assembly GCF_059928025.1 of Delphinapterus leucas. Lineage (NCBI taxonomy): Eukaryota > Metazoa > Chordata > Mammalia > Artiodactyla > Monodontidae > Delphinapterus > Delphinapterus leucas. Next base: position 7,677,234 of record NW_028322248.1, read on the forward strand.
ATTGCTCTCTATTTCACTGTCATTGTGTTTTGTTTTTGTAATTCATTTTGATAATAGGATTTATCGGATTTTCTCTGCTGCATTCATGCAGCTGTACACACGCTTGATTCTCTTATGGAGACATATAAATCCATGGGTTTGAAGCTTCTTACTAGTCAGGTGTATTCCTAGGCGTTGAATATAGGGTGTTTAGCCCATTTCGTTGAGCAAGGGGTAGGTCTTGACTATTACATATTTTTTTTTTTTTTTTTTGCTGTACGCGGGCCTCTCAGTGTTGTAGCCTCTCCCGTTGCGGAGCACAGGCTCCGGACGCGCAGGCTCAACAGCCATGACTGACGGGACAGGTAGCTCCACGGCATGTGGGATCCTCTCGGACCGGGGCACGAACCCGCGTCCCCTGCATCGGCAGGCGGTCTCTCAACCAGTGCGCCACCAGGGAAGCCCCCTTGACTATTACATATATGACGTATGGAATAGTATCTGTGCTAATTTCTATCTCTGGTTTTATGCAGCACCCCAACTCACCTTTCCCCTTAAGGAAACATAAGTTGGTTTTCTGAATTGAGACCCTGTTCTGTTTTGTAATTCAGTTCATGTGTAGCCAAGATTACATTCGGTGTATTAGTGATATCTTATGATGTTTCATTTTCTGTGTGACTTATTTCTCTTAGAATCATCGTACCTGAATCCACTCATTATGCCACGACGGGCCAGATGACATAGATTTCATTGGTGAGTGATATTCCATTGTACGTACGTACCACAAATTCTTTATCCATTTTTCGCTTTCTGGGATATTTAACTTGTACCGTAGAAGAGGTTCTTGTAAACAGAGCCGTCTGAAACTTTGGGGTGGCTGTGTGTTTTTTATTTTAATTTCCCTAAGCTATAGGACCATAAGTGGAAGTGCCGTAGGCTCCGTTGCTTTGTTTTTTAGGTGTTTCAGGAAACACCATACACTTCTGCAGAGTGGCTGTTGGCAATTTACATCCCACCCATCAGCATAACAAGGCTCCCTGTTCTCCATGGCGTGTGCTGCATTTCTGGATTTTACACTTTTTTCAGATGGCCCTTTTGACCGGGGGGCAGTGAGACTTCATTGTAGTGCAGATTTCTTTAACATGCTTGCTTGGTTGGCCAAAAAGGGCGTATGCGTTTTTTCCTGAATATATTCAGGAAAAAACGCATACGCCCTTTTTGGCCAAGTGCATCATTGTCGACGTTCTGCCTCTTTTCCTATGCTTTAAATGCAATTCCAGTCTACCCCCTGAAATCGTTTTCCTGAAATTCTGCCCCGCTTTCAAGTCCTCTTCGCAGCCTTCCTTCAATATATTTTTGGACGATAGCTGTCATTTATAACTCTGCAGGTTTGTGAATTACAGTGCCCCTGAGCTCCTTTCTTCAAATCGCTTTCTTGTGAGCTGGCCGCAAACCCGCAGGATTGCTTCAGGCCCTAATCTGGTTCCGGCACGGCATGCTGAGCGTTTGGTTAATTCCTCTTCCTGGTTTGAAATGAGCGTTAATTTTGCCCGTGCAGACAACTACAGCTAGTCTCTCATTGTTTCTCCCTATTCCTGTTCATCTTGCGCAGAAATTGCAAACTGTGCCCAACAGCAGGTTAAAGGCACTGACTCTCCAAGTGGGGAGAGTGTTTGTAAAGGGTCTGGAATTGTGAACCCGAGTAAAAGGGGACGAAAACTGAGATGCATTTGAAAACGTTTCCCGGTCACACGGTGCACCATACTGTGGGTTTCCCATGCATGTTTTAGCTGAAGGAAGCATCGCTTAAACCTGGAGAGTTGGGACCCATGGAATGGGTACCATGCAGTATGACTTCAAATGGTCTGCATTTGCTCATCGAACCTCACCAATGCTATCAGCCCGAAGTGTCCAACTTTATGTCTCACTCAGCTCTGGGTGTAGATGAGGTAAATCCAGGTTGCATCACAAGCCCTGAATGAATTATTTAAGAATTGCTCTCTATTTCACTGTCATTGTGTTTTGTTTTTGTAATTCATTTTGATAATAGGATTTATCGGATTTTCTCTGCTGCATTCATGCAGCTGTACACACGCTTGATTCTCTTATGGAGACATATAAATCCATGGGTTTGAAGATTCTTACTAGTCAGGTGTATTCCTAGGCGTTGAATATAGGGTGTTTAGCCCATTTCGTTGAGCAAGGGGTAGGTCTTGACTATTACATATTTGACGTATGGAATGGTATCTGTGCTAATTTCTATCTCTGGTTTTATGCAGCACCCCAACTCACCTTTCCCCTTAAGCAAACATAAGTTGGTTTTCTAAATTTGAGACCCTGTTCTGTTTTGTAATTCAGTTCATGTGTAGCCAAGATTACATTCGGTGTATTAGAGATAACTTATGATGTTTCATTTTCTGTGTGACTTATTTCACTTAGAATCATCGTACCTGAATCCACTCATTATGCCACGACGGGACAGATGACATAGATTTCCTTGGTGACTGATATTCCATTGTACGTACGTACCACAACTTCTTTATCCATTTTTCGCTTTCTGGGATATTTAACTTGTACCGCAGACGAGGTTCTTGTAAACAGAGCCGTCTGAAACTTTGGGGTGGCTGTGTGTTTTTGATTTTAATTTCCCTAAGCTATAGGACCATAAGTGGAAGTGCCGTAGGCTCCGTTGCTTTGTTTTTTAGGTGTTTCAGGAAACACCATACACTTCTCCAGAGTGGCTGTTGGCAATTTACATCCCACCCATCAGCATAACAAGGCTCCCCGTTCTCCATGGCCTGTGCTGCATTTCTGGATTTTACACTTTTTTCACATGGCCCTTTTGACCGGGGGGCAGTGAGACTTCATTGTAGTGCAGATTTCTTTAACATGCTTGCTTGGTTGGCCAAAAAGGGCGTATGCGTTTTTTCCTGAATATATTCAGGAAAAAACGCATACGCCCTTTTTGGCCAAGTGCATCATTGTCGACGTCCTGCCTCTTTTCCTATGCTTTAAATGCAATTCCAGTCTACCCCCTGAAATCGTTTTCCTGCAATTCTGCCCCGCTTTCAAGTCCTCTTCGCAGCCTTCCTTCAATATATTTTTGGACGATAGCTGTCATTTATAACTCTGCAGGTTTGTGAATTACAGTGCCCCTGAGCTCCTTTCTTCAAATCGCTTTCTTGTGAGCTGGCCGCAAACCCGCAGGTTTGCTTCAGGCCCTAATCTTGTTCCGGCACGGCATGCTGAGCCTTTGGTTAATTCGTCTTTCTGGTGGGAAATGTGCGTTAAATTTGCCCGTGCAGACACCTACAGCTAGTCTCTCATTGGTTCTCGCTATTCCTTTTCATCTTGTGCAGAAATTGCAAAGTGTGCCAAACAGCAGGTTAAAGACACTGACTCTCCAAGTGGGGAGAGTGTTAGTAAAGGGTCTGGAATTGTGAACCCGAGTAAATGGGACGAAAACTGAGATGCATTTGAAAACGTTTCCCGGTCACATGGTGCACCATACTGTGGGTTTCCCATGCATGTTTTAGCTGAAGGAAGAATCGCTTAAACCTGGAGAGTTGGGACCCATGGAATGGGTACCATGCAGTATGACTTCAAATGGTCTGCATTTGCTCATCGAACCTCACCAATGCTATCAGCCTGAAGTGTCCAACCTTATGTCTCACTCAGCTCTGGGTGTAGATGAGGTAAATCCAGGTTGCATCACAAGCCCTGAATGAATTATTTAAGAATTGCTTTCTATTTCACTGTCATTGTGTTTTGTTTTTTTAATTCATTTTGATAATGGGATTTATCGGATTTTCTCTGCTGCATTCATGCAGCTGTACACACGCTTGATTCTCTTATGGAGACATATAAATCCATGGGTTTGAAGATTCTTACTAGTCAGGTGTATTCCTAGGCGTTGAATATAGGGTGTTTAGCCCATTTCGTTGAACAAGGGGTAGGTCTTGACTATTACATATTTGACTTATGGAATGGTATCTGTGCTAATTTCTATCTCTGGTTTTATGCAGCACCCCAACTCACCTTTCCCCTTAAGCAAACATAAGTTGGTTTTCTCAACTTGAGACCCTGTTCTGTTTTGTAATTCAGTTCATGTGTAGCCAAGATTACATTCCGTGTATTAGTGATATCTTATGATGTTTCATTTTCTGTGTGACATATTTCACTTAGAATCATCGTACCTGAATCCACTCATTATGCCACGACGGGCCTGATGACATAGATTTCATTGGAGAGTGATATTCCATTGCACATAGGTAGCACAATGTCTTTATCCATTTTTTGCTTTCTGCGATATTTAACTTGACCGTAGACGAGGTTCTTGGAAACAGAGCCGTCTGAAACTTTGGGGTGGCTGTGTGTTTCTGATTTTAATTTCCATATGCTATAGGACCATAAGTGGAAGTGCCGTAGGCTCTGTTGCTTTGTGTTTTAGGTGTTTCAGGAAACACCATACACCTCTCCAGATTGGCTGTTGGCAATTTATATCCCACACATCAGCATAACAAGGCTCCCTGTTCTCCATGGCCTGTGCTGCATTTCTGGATTTTACACTTTTTTCAGATGGCCCTTTTGACCGGGGGGCAGTGAGACTTCCTTGTAGTGCAGGTTTCTTTAACATGCTTGCTTGGTTGGCCAAAAAGTGCGTATGCGTTTTTTCCTGAATATATTCAGGAAAAAACGCATACGCCCTTTTTGGCCAAGTGCATCATTGTCGACGTTCTGCCTCTTTTCCTATGCTTTAAATGCAATTCCAGTCTACCCCCTGAAATCATTTTCCTGCAATTCTGCCCCGCTTACAAGTCGTCTTCGCAGCCTTCCTTCAATATAATTTTGGACGATAGCTGTCATTTATAACTCTGCAGGTTTTTGAGTTACAGTGTCCCTGAGCTCCTTTCTTCAACTTGCTTTCTTGTAAGCTGGCCGCAAAACTGCTGGATTGCTTCAGGCCCTAAACTGGTTCTGGCACGGCACGCTGAGCCTTTGGTTAATTCCTCTTCCTGGTGCGAAATGAGCATTAAATTTGCTCGTGCAGACACCTACAGCTAGTCTCTCATTGGTTCTCCCTATTCCTGTTCATCTTGCGCAGAAATTGCAAACTGTGCCAAACAGGAGGTTAAAGGTACAGACTCTCCAAGTGGTGAGAGTGTTAGTAAAGGGTCTGGAATGGTGAACCCAAGTAAAAGGGGACAAAAACTGAGATGCATTTGAAAACGTTTGTCGGTCACACGGTGCACCATACTGTGGGTCTCCCATGCATGTTTTAGCTGAAGGAAGAATCCCTTAAATCTGGAGAGGTGGGAACCATGGAATGGGTACCATGCAGTATGACTTCAAAGGGTCTGCATTTGCTCATCGAACCTCACCAATGCTATCAGCCCGAAGTGTCCAACCTTATGTCTCACTCAGCTCTGGGTGTAGATGTGGTAAATCCAGGTTGCATCACAAGCCCTGAATGAATTATTTAAGAATTGCTCTCTATTTCACTGTCCTTGTGTTTTGTTTTTGTAATTCATTTTGATAATGGGATTTATCGGATTTTCTCTGCTGCGTTCATGCCGCTGTACACACGCTTCATTCTCTTACGGAGACATATAAATGCATGGGTTTGAAGATTCTTACTAGTCAGGTGTATTCCTAGGCGTTGAATATGGGGTGTTTAGTCCATTTCGTTGAGCAAGGTGTAGGTCTGGGCTATTACATATTTGGCTTATGGAAAGGTATCTGTGCTAATTTCTATCTCTGGTTTTATGCAGCACCCCAACTCACCTTTCCCCTTAAGCAAGCATAAGTTGGTTTTCTAAATTTGAGACCCTGTTCTGTTTTATAATTCAGTTCATGTGTAGCAAAGTTTATATTCCATGTATTAGTGATATCTTATGATGTTTCATTTTCTGTGTGACGTATTTCCCTTAGAATCATCATACCTGAATCCACTCGTTATGCCGCGATGGGCCTGATGACATAGCTTTCATTGCTGAGTGATATTCCATTGTACGTACGTACCACAACTTCTTTATCCATTTTTCACATTCTGGGATACTTAACTTGTACCGTAGAAGAGGTTCTTGTAAACAGAGCCGTCCGACACTTTGGGGTGGCTGTGTGTTTTTGATTTTAATTTCCCTAAGCTATAAGACCATAAGTGGAAGTGCCGTAGGCTCCGTTGCTTTGTTTTTCAGGGGTTCCAGGAAACACCATACACTTCTCCAGAGTGGCTGTTGGCAATTTACATCCCGCCCATCAGCATAAAAAGGCTCCCTGTTCTCCATGGCCTGTGCTGCCTTTCTGGATTTTACACTTTATTCAGATGGCTCTTTTGACTGGAGGGCAGTGAGACTTCATTGTACTGCAGATTTCTTTAAAATGATTCTTTGGTTGGCCAAAAAGGGCGTATGCGTTTTTTCCTGAATATATTCAGGAAAAAACGCATACGCCCTTTTTGGCCAAGAGCATCATTGTCGACCTTCTGCCTCTTTTCTTATGTTTTAAATGCAATTCCCGTCCACCCCCTGAAAACGTTTTCCTGCAATTCTGCCCCGCTTCCAAGTCCTCTTCGCAGCCTTCCTTCAATATATTTTTGGACGATAGCTGTCATTTATAACTCTGCAGGTTTGTGAGTTACAGTGCCCCTGAGCTCCATTCTTCATCTCGCTATCTTGTGAGCTGGCCGCAAACCCGCAGGATTGCTTCAGGCCCTAATCTGGTTCCGGCATGGCATGCTGAGCCTTTGGTTAATTCCTCTTCCTGGTGGGAAATGAGCGTTAAATTTGCCCGTGCAGACACCTACAGCTAGTCTCTCATTCGTTCTCCCTATTCCTGTACATCTTGCGCAGAATTTGCAAACTGTGCCCAACAGGAGGTTAAAGGCACTGACTCTCCAAGTGGGGAGAGTGTTAGTAAAGTGTGTGGAATGGAGAACCCGAGTAAAAGGGGACGAAAACTGAGGTGCATTTGAAAACGTTCCCCGTTCACATGGTGCACCATACTGTGGGGTTCCCATGCATGTTTTAGCTGAAGGTAAAATCCCTTAACCCTGGAGAGTTGGGACCCATGGAATGGGTACCATGCAGTATGACTTCAAAGGGTCTGCATTTGCTCATCGAACCTCACCAATGCTATCAGCCCGAAGTGCCCAAACTTATGTCTCACTCAGCTCTGGGTGTAGATGTGGTAAATCCAGGTTGCATCACAAGCCCTGAATGAATTATTTAAGAAATGCTCTCTATTTCACTGTCCTTGTGTTTTGATTTTGGAATTCATTTTGATAATGGGATTTATCGGAGTTTCTCTGCTGCATTCATGCCGCTGTACACACCCTTCATTCTCTTATGGAGACATATAAATCCATGAGTTTGAAGATTCTTACTAGTCAGGTGTATTCCTAGGCGTTGAATACGAGGTGTTTTGTCCATTTCGTTAAGCAAGGGGTAGGTCTTGACTATAATATATTTGGCTTATGGAAAGGTATCTGTGCTAATTTCTATCTCCGAGTTTATGCAGCGCCCCAACTCACCTTTCCCCTTAAGCAAGCATAAGTTGTTTTTTTAAATTTGAGACCCTGTTCTGCTTTGTAATTCAGTTCATGTGTAGCCAAGTTTACATTCCGTGTATTAGTGATATCTTATGATGTTTCATTTTCTGTGTGACTTATTTCAGTTAGAATAATCGTACCTGAATCCACTCATTATGCCGCGACGGGCCTGATGACATAGAGTTCATTGGTGAGTGATATTCCATTGTACGTACGTACCACAACTTCTTTATCCATTTTTCACGTTCTGGGATATTTAACTTGTACCGTAGACGAGGTTCTTGTAAACAGAGCCGTCCCAAACATTGGGGTGGCTGTGTGTTTTTGATTTTAATTTCCCTAAGCTATAGGACCATAAGTGGAAGTGCCGTAGGATCCACTGCTTTGTTTTTTAGGTGTTCCAGGAAACACCATACACTTGTCCAGAGATGCTGTTGGCAATTTACATCCCGCCCATCAGCATAACAAGGCTCCGTGTTCTCCATGGCCTGTGCTGCCTTTCTGGATTTTACACTCTTTTCAGATGGCTCTTTTAACCGGGGGGCTTTGAGACTTCATTTTAGTGTAGATTTCTTTCACATGCTTGCTTGGTTGGCCAAAAAGGGCGTATGCGTTTTTTCCTGAATATATTCAGGAAAAAACGCATACGCCCTTTTTGGCCAAGAGCATCATTGTCGACGTTCTGCCTCTTTTCTTATGCTTTAAATGCAATTCCCGTCTACACCCTGAAATCATTTTCCTGCAATTCTGCACCGTTTACAAGTCGTCTTCGCAGCCTTCCTTCAATATATTTTTGGGCAATAGCTGTCATTTATAACTCTGCAGGTTTGTGAGTTACAGTGCCCCTGAGCTCCTTTCTTCAACTTGCTATCTTGTGAGCTGGCCGCAAACCCGCAGGATTGCTTCAGGCCCTAATCTGGTTCCGGCACGGCATGCTGAGCCTTTGGTTAATTCCTCGTCCTGGTGGGAAATGAGCATTAAATTCGCCCGTGCAGACACCTACAGCTAGTCTCTCATTGGTTCTCCCTATTCCTGTTCATCTTGCGCAGAAATTGCAAACTGTGCCAAACAGGAGGTTAAAGGCACTGACTCTCCAAGTGGGGAGAGTGTTAGTAAAGGGTCTGGAATGGTGAACCCGAGTACAATGGGACGAAAACTGAGATGCATTTGAAAACGTTTCCCGGTCACACGGTGCACAATACTGTGGGTTTCCCATGCATGTTTTAGCTGAAGGAAGAATCCCTTAAACCTGGAGAGTTGGGACCCATGGAATGGGTACCATGCAGTATGACTTCAAAGGGTCTGCATTTGCTCATCGAACCTCACCAATGCTATCAGGCCGAAGTGTCTGGCCTTATGTCTCCCCAGCTCTGGGTGTAGATGTGGTAAATCCAGGTTGCATCAGAAGCCCTGAGTGAATTATTTAAGAATTGCTCTCTATTTCACTGTCATTGTGTTTTGTTTTTGAAATTTATTTTGATAATGGGATTTATCGGATTTTCACTGCTGCGTTTAGGCCACTGAACACACGCTTGATTCTCTTATGGAGACATATAAATCAATGGGTTTTAAGATTCTTACTAGGCAGGTATATTCCTAGGCGTTGAATATGGGGTGTTGAGTCCATTTCGTTGAATAAGGAGTAGGTCTTGTCTATTACATATTTGGCGTATGGAACGGTATCTGTGCGAATTTCAATCTCTTTTTATGCAGCACCCCAAGTCACCTTTCCCAAAAAGCTAGCATAAGTTGGTTTTCTAAATTGGAGACCCTGTTCTGTTTTGTAATTCAGTTCATGTGTAGCCAAGTTTACATTCCGTGTATTAGTGATATCTTATGCTGTTTCTATTTCTGTGTGACCTATTTCACGTAGAATCATCGTACCTGAATCCACTCATTATGCCCCTATGGGCCTGATGACATAGATTTCATTGCTCTGTGATATTCCATTGTACGTACGTACCACAACTTCTTTATCCATTTTTCACATTCTGGGATATTTAACTTGTACCGTAGACGAGGTTCTTGTAAACAGAGCCGTTCCAAACTTTGGGGTGGCTGTGTGGTTTTGATTTTAATTTCCCAAAGCTATAGGATCATAAGTGGAAGTGCCATAGGCTGTGTTGCTTTGTTTCTTTCGTGTTTCAGGAAACAGCATACACATCTCCAGAGTGGCTGTTGGCAATTCACATCCCGCCCATCAGCAAAACAATGCTCCCTCTTCTCCATGGCCTGTCCTGCCTTTCCGGATTTTACACATTTTTCAGATGGCCCTTTTGACCGGGGGGCAGTGAGACTTCATTGTAGTTCAGATTTCTTACATGCTTGCTTGGTTTCCCAAAAAGGGCGTATGCGTTTTTTCCTGAATATATTCAGGAAAAAACGCATACGCCATTTTTGGCCAAGTGCATCATTGTCGCCGTTCTGCGTCTTTTCCTATGCTTTAAGTGCAATTCCAGTCTACCCCCTGAAATCGTTTTCCTGAATTTCTGCCCAGCTTCCAAGTCCTCTTCGCAGACTTACTTCAATATATTTTTGGACGATAGCTGTCATTTATAACTCTGCATGTTTGTGAATTACAGTGCCCCTGAGCTCCTTTCTTCAACTTGTTTTCTTGTGAGCTGGTCGCAAAACCGCAGGATTGCTTCAGGCCCTAGTCTTGTTCCGGCAGGGCATGCTGAGCGTTTTTTTAATTCCTCGTCCTGGTGGGAAATGAGCGTTACATTTGCACGTGCAGACACCTACAGCTAGGCTCTCATTGGTTCTCCCTATTCCTGTTCATCTTGCGCAGAAATTGCAAAATGTGCCAAACAGGAGGTTAAAGGAACTGACTCTCCAAGTGGGGAGAGTGTTAGTTAAGCGTCTGGAATGGTGAACCCGAGTATAAAGGGACGAAAACTGAGATGCATTTGAAAACGTTTCCCAATCACATGGTGGACCACACTCTGGGTTTCCCATACATGATTTAGCGGAAGGAAGAATCCCTTAAACCTGGAGAGTTGGGACCCATGGAATGGGTACTATGCAGTATGACTTCAAAGGGTCTGCATTTGCTCACCAAACCTCACCAAAGCTATCAGGCCGAAGTGTCCGGCCTTATGTCTCCCCAGCTCTTTGTGTAGATGTGGTAAATCCAGGTTGCATCAGAAGCCCTGAGTGAATTATTTAAGAATTGCTCTCTATTTCACTGTCATTGTGTTTTGTTTTTGAAATTTATTTTGATAATGTGATTTATCGGATTTTCACTGCTGCGTTTAGGCCACTGAACACACGCTTGATTCTCTTACGGAGACATATAAATCCATGGGTTTTAAGATTCTTCCTAGGCAGGTATATTCCTAGGCGTTGAATATGGGGTGTTGAGTCTATTTCATTGAGCAAGGAGTAGGTCTTGTCTATTACATATTTGGCGTATGGAACGGTGTCTGTGCGAATTTCCATCTCTGTTTTTATGCAGCACCCCAACTCACCTTTCCCAAAAAGCAAGCATAAGTTGGTTTTCTAAATTGGCGACCCTGTTCTGTTTTGTAATTCAGTTCATGTGTAGCCAAGTTTACATTCCGTGTATTAGTGATATCTTATGATGTTTCTTTTTCTGTGTGACTTATTTCTCGTAGAATCCTCGTATCTGAATCCACTCATTATGCCGCTACGGGCCTGATGACGTAGATTTCATTGCTGAGTGTTATTCCATTATACGTACGTACCACAACTTCTTTATCCATTTTTTGCTTTCTCGGATATTTAACTTGCACCGTAGACGAGGTTCTTGTAAACAGAGCCGTCCCAAACTTTGGGGTGGCTGTGTGTTTTTGATTTTAATTTCCCTAAGCTATAGGACCATAAGTGGAAGTGCCATAGGCTGTGTTGCTTTGTTTCCTACGTGTTTCAGGAAACACCATACACTTCTCCAGAGTGGCTGTTGGCCATTTACATTCCGCCCATCAGTATAACAAGGCTCCCTGTTCTCCATGACCTGTCCTGCCTTTCTGGATTTTACACTTTTTTAAGATGGCCCTTTTGACCGGGGAGCAGTGAGACTTCATTGTAGTGTAGATTTCCTTTACACGCTTGCTTGGTTGGCCAAAAATGGGCGTATGCGTTTTTTCCTGAATATATTCAGGATAAAACGCATATGCCCTTTTTGGCCAAATGCATCATTGTCGACCTTCTGCCTCTTTTCCTATGCTTTAAGTGCAATTCCAGTCTACCCCCTGAAATCGTTTTCCTGAAATTCTGTCCCGCTTTCAAGTTCTCTTCGAAGACTTACTTCAATACATTTTTGGACGATAGCTGTCATTCATAACTCTGCAGGTTTGTGAAATACAGTGCCCTTGAGCTCCTTTCTTCAACTCGCTTTCTTGTGAGCTGGCCGCAAAACTGAAGGATTGTTTCAGGCCCTAATCTTTTTTGGCAGGGCATGCTGAGCCTTTGGTTAATTCCTCTTCCTGGTGGGAAATGAGCGTTCCATTTGCCCATGCATAAACCTGGAGCTAGTCTCTCATTGGTTCTCCCTATTCCTGTTCATCTTGCGCAGAAATTGCAAACTGTGCCAAACAGGAGGTTAAAGGCACTGACTCTCCAAGTGGGGAGAGTGTTACTAAACGTCTGGAATGGTGAACCCGAGTACCAGGGGACGAAACCTGAGATGCATTTGAAAACGTTTCCCAATCACATGGTGGACCATACTCTGCGTTTCCCATGCATGTTTTAGCTGAAGGAAGAATCCCTTAAACCTGGAGATTTGGGAACCATGGAATGGGTACCATGCAGTATGACTTCAAAGGGTCTGCGTTTGCTCACCGAACCTCACCAATGCTATCAGCCCGAAGTGTCCAGCCTTATGTCTCACCCAGCTCTGGGTGTAGATGTGGTAAATCCAGGTTGCATCACAAGCCCTGAATGAATTATTTAAGAATTGCTCTCTAATTCACTGTCATTGTGTTTTGTTTTTGAAATTTATTTTGATAATGGGATTTATCGGATTTTCACTGCTGCGTTTAGTCTGCTGTACACACGCTTGATTTCCTTATGGAGACATATAAATCCATGGGTTTTAAGATTCTTACTTGTCAGGTATATTCCCAGTCGTTGAATATGGGGTTTTGAGTCCATTTCCTTGAGCAAGGAGTAGGTCTTGTCTATTATATATTTGGCTTATGGAACGGTATCTGTGCTAATTTCTATCTCTGGTTTTATGCAGCACCCCAACTCACCTTTCCCCATAAGCAAGCATAAGTTGGTTTTCTAAATTTGTGACCCTGTTCTGTTTTGTAATTCAGTTCATGTGTAGCCAAGTTTACATTCCGTGTATTAGTGATATCTTATGATGTTTCTTTTCCTGTGTGACTTATTTCTCGTAGAATCCTCGTACCTGAATCCACTCATTATGCCGCTACGGGCCTGATGACGTAGATTTCATTGCTGAATGATATTCCATTGTACGTACGTACCACAACATCTTTATCCATTTTTTGCTTTCTCGGATATTTAACTTGTACCGTAGACAAGGTTCTTGTAAACAGAGCCGTCCCAAACTTTGGGGTGGCTGTGTGTTTTTGATTTTAAATTCCCTAAGCTATAGGACCATAAGTGGAAGTGCCATAGGCTGTGTTGCTTTGTTTCCTACGTGTTTCAGGAAACACCATACACTTCTCCAGAGTGGCTGTTGGCAATTTACATGCCGCCCATCAGCAAAACGAGGCTCCCTGTTCTCCATGACCTGTGCTGCCTTTCTGGATTTTACACTTTTTTCAGATGGCCCTTTTGACCGGGGGGCAGTGAGACTTCATTGTAGTGCAGATTTACTTTACACGCTTGCTTGGTTGGCCGAAAAGAGGCATACGCCCCTTTTTGGCCAAGTGCATCATTGTCGATATTCTGCCTCTTTTCCTATGCTTTAAGTGCAATTCCAGTCTACCCCCTGAAATCGTTTTCCAGAAATTCTACCCCGCTTTCAAGTCCTCTTCGAAGACTTACTTCAATACATTTTGGGACGATCGCTGTCATTCATAACTCTGCAGGTTTGTGAATTACAGTGCCCCTGAGCTCCTTTCTTCAACTCGCTTTCTTGTGAGCTGGCCGCAAAACCGCAGGATTGCTTCAGGCTCTAATCTGTTTCCTGCAGGGCATGCTGAGCTTTTGGTTAATTCCTCTTCCTCGTGGGAAATGGGCGTTCCATTTGCCCGTGCAGACACCTACAGCTAGTCTCTCATTGGTTCTCCCTATTCCTGTTCATCTTGCACAGAAATTGCAAACTGTGCCAAACAGGAGGTTAAAGACACTGACTCTCCAAATGGGGAGAGTGTTAGTAAAGCTTCTAGAAAGGTGAACCCGAGTACCAAGGGACTAAAACTGAGATGCATCTGAAATCATTTCCCGGTCACACGGTTCACCATACTGCGGGTTCCCATGCATGTATTAGCTGAAGGAAGAATCCCTTAAACCTGGAGAGTTGGGACCCATGGAATTGGTACCATGAAGTATGACTTCAAAGGGTCTGCATTTGCTCATCGAACCTCACCAATGCTATCAGCCTGAAGTTCCCCACCTTATGTCTCACACAGCTCTGGGTGTAGATGTGGTAAATCCAGGTTGCATCACAAGCCCTGAATGAATTATTTAAGAATTGCTCTCTATTTCACTCTTCTTGGGTTTTGTTTTTGTAATCCATTTTGATAATGGGATTTATCGGATTTTCTCTGCTGATTCATGCTGCTTACAAACGCTTCATTCTCTTAAGGAGACATATAAATCCATGGGTTTGAAGATTCTTACTAGTCAGGTGTATTCCTAGGCGTTGAATATGGGGTGTTTAGTCCATTTCGTTGAGCAAGGGGTAGGTCTTGACTATTACATATTTGGCTTATGGAAAGGTATCTGTGCTAATTTCTATTTCTGGTTTTATGCAGCTCCCCAACTCACCTTTCCCCTTAAGCAAGCATAAGTTGCTTTTCTAAATTGGAGACCCTTTTCTGTTGTATAATTCAGTTCATGTGTAGTCAAGTTTACATTCTGTGTATTAGTGATATCTTATGATGTTTCATTTTCCGTGTGACTTATTTCACTTAGAATCATCGTACCTGAATCCACTCATTATGCCGCGACGGGCCTGATGACATAGATTTCATTGCTGAGTGATATTCCATTGTACGTACGTACCACAACTTCTTTATCCATTTTTCATGTTCTGGGATATTTAAATTGTACCGTAGACGAGGTTCTTGTAAACAGAGCCGTCCGAAACTTTCGGGTGGGTGTGTGTTTTTGATTTTAATTTCCCTAAGCTATAGGACCATAAGTGGAAGTGCTGTAGGCTCCGTTGCTTTGTTTTTTAGGTGTTTGAGGAAACACCATACACTTCTCCAGAGTGGCTGTTGGCAGTTTACATCCCGCCCATCAGCATAACAAGGCTCCCTGTTCTCCATGGCCTGTCCAGCCTTTCTGGATTTTACACTTTTTTCAGATGGCCCTTTTGACTGGGAGGCAGTGAGACTTCATTGAGGTGCAGATTTCTTTAACATGCTTGCTTGGTTGGCCAAAAAGAGCATATGCGTTTTTTCCTGACTATATTCAGGAAAAAACGCATACGCCCTTTTTGGCCAAGTGCATCAATGTTGACATTGTGCCTCTTTTCCTATGCTTCAAATGCAATTCCCGTCCACCCCCTGAAAACGTTTTCCTGCAATTCTGCACCGCTTCCAAGTCCTCTTCGCAGCCTTCCTACAATATATTTTTGGACGATAGCTGTCATTTATAGCTCTGCATCTTTGTGACTTACAGTGCCCCTGAGCTCCTTTCTTCAACTTGCTATCTTGTGAGCTGGCCGCAATCCCGCAGGATTGCTTCAGGCCCTAATCTGGTTCCGGCACGGCATGCTGAGACTTTGGTTAATTCCTCGTCCTGGTGGGAAATGAGCATTAAATTCGCCCGTGCAGACACCTACAGCTAGTCTCTCATTGGTTCTCCCTATTCCTGTTCATCTTGCGCAGAAATTGCAAACTGTGCCAAACAGGAGGTTAAAGGCACTGACTCTCCAAGTGGGGAGAGTGTTAGTAAAGGGTCTGGAATGGTGAACCCGAGTACAATGGGACGAAAACTGAGATGCATTTGAAAACGTTTCCCGGTCACACGGTGCACAATACTGTGGGTTTCCCATGCATGTTTTAGCTGAAGGAAGAATCCCTTAAACCTGGAGAGTTGGGACCCATGGAATGGGTACCATGCAGTATGACTTCAAAGGGTCTGCATTTGCTCATCAAACCTCACCAATGCTATCAGGCCGAAGTGTCTGGCCTTATGTCTCCCCAGCTCTGGGTGTAGATGTGGTAAATCCAGGTTGCATCACAAGCCCTGAGTGAATTATATAAGAATTGCTCTCTATTTCACTGTCATTGTGTTTTGTTTTTGAAATTTATTTTGATAATGGGATTTATTGGATTTTCACTGCTGCGTTTAGGCAACTGAACACATGCTTGATTCTCTTATGGAGACATATAAATCAATGGGTTTTAAGATTCTTACTAGGCAGGTATATTCCTAGGCGTTGAATATGGGGTGTTGAGTCCATTTCGTTGAGCAAGGGGTAGGTCTTGACTATTACATATTTGGCCTATGGAACGGTATCTGTGCGAATTTCAATCTCTTTTTATGCAGCACCCCAAGTCACCTTTCCCAAAAAGCTAGCATAAGTTGGTTTTCTAAATTGGAGACCCTGTTCTGTTTTGTAATTCAGTTCATGTGTAGCCAAGTTTACATTCCGTGTATTAGTGATATCTTATGCTGTTTCTTTTTCTGTGTGACCTATTTCACGTAGAATCATCGTACCTGAATCCACTCATTATGCCCCTATGGGCCTGATGACATAGATTTCATTGCTCTGTGATATTCCATTGTACGTACGTACCACAACTTCTTTATCCATTTTTCACATTCTGGGATATTTAACTTGTACCGTAGACGAGGTTCCTGTAAACAGAGCCGTTCCAAACTTTGGGGTGGCTGTGTCGTTTTGATTTTAATTTCCCTAAGCTATAGGATCATAAGTGGAAGTGCCATAGGCTGTGTTGCTTTGTTTCTTTCGTGTTTCAGGAAACAGCATACACATCTCCAGAGTGGCTGTTGGCAATTCACATCCCGCCCATCAGCAAAACAATGCTCCCTCTTCTCCATGGCCTGTCCTGCCTTTCCGGATTTTACACATTTTTCAGATGGCCCTTTTGACCGGGGGGCAGTGAGACTTCATTGTAGTTCAGATTTCTTACATGCTTGCTTGGTTTCCCAAAAAGGGCGTATGCGTTTTTTCCTGAATATATTCAGGAAAAAACGCATACGCCATTTTTGGCCAAGTGCATCATTGTCGCCGTGCTGCGTCTTTTCCTATGCTTTAAGTGCAATTCCAGTCTACCCCCTGAAATCGTTTTCCTGAATTTCTGCCCAGCTTCCAAGTCCTCTTCGCAGACTTACTTCAATATATTTTTGGACGATAGCTGTCATTTATAACTCTGCATGTTTGTGAATTACAGTGCCCCTGAGCTCCTTTCTTCAACTTGTTTTCTTGTGAGCTGGTCGCAAAACCGCAGGATTGCTTCAGGCCCTAGTCTTGTTCCGGCAGGGCATGCTGAGCGTTTTTTTAATTCCTCGTCCTGGTGGGAAATGAGCGTTACATTTGCACGTGCAGACACCTACAGCTAGGCTCTCACTGGTTCTCCCTATTCCTGTTCATCTTGCGCAGAAATTGCAAAATGTGCCAAACAGGAGGTTAAAGGCACTGACTCTCCAAGTGGGGAGAGTGTTAGTTAAGCGTCTGGAATGGTGAACCCGAGTATAAAGGGACGAAAACTGAGATGCATTTGAAAACGTTTCCCAATCACATGGTGGACCACACTCTGGGTTTCCCATACATGATTTAGCGGAAGGAAGAATCCCTTAAACCTGGAGAGTTGGGACCCATGGAATGGGTACCATGCAGTATGACTTCAAAGGGTCTGCATTTGCTCACCAAACCTCACCAAAGCTATCAGGCCGAAGTGTCCGGCCTTATGTCTCCCCAGCTCTTTGTGTAGATGTGGTAAATCCAGGTTGCATCAGAAGCCCTGAGTGAATTATTTAAGAATTGCTCTCTATTTCACTGTCATTGTGTTTTGTTTTTGAAATTTATTTTGATAATGTGATTTATCGGATTTTCACTGCTGCGTTTAGGCCACTGAACACACGCTTGATTCTCTTACGGAGACATATAAATCCATGGGTTTTAAGATTCTTCCTAGGCAGGTATATTCCTAGGCGTTGAATATGGGGTGTTGAGTCTATTTCATTGAGCAAGGAGTAGGTCTTGTCTATTACATATTTGGCGTATGGAACGGTGTCTGTGCGAATTTCAATCTCTGTTTTTATGCAGCACCCCAACTCACCTTTCCCAAAAAGCAAGCATAAGTTGGTTTTCTAAATTGGCGTCCCTGTTCTGTTTTGTAATTCAGTTCATGTGTAGCCAAGTTTACATTCCGTGTATTAGTGATATCTTATGATGTTTCTTTTTCTGTGTGACTTATTTCTCGTAGGATCCTCGTATCTGAATCCACTCATTATGCCGCTACGGGCCTGATGACGTAGATTTCATTGCTGAGTGTTATTCCATTATACGTACGTACCACAACTTCTTTATCCATTTTTTGCTTTCTCGGATATTTAACTTGCACCGTAGACGAGGTTCTTGTAAACAGAGCCGTCCCAAACTTTGGGGTGGCTGTGTGTTTTTGATTTTAATTTCCCTAAGCTATAGGACCATAAGTGGAAGTGCCATAGGCTGTGTTGCTTTGTTTCCTACGTGTTTCAGGAAACACCATACACTTCTCCAGAGTGGCTGTTGGCCATTTACATTCCGCCCATCAGTATAACAAGGCTCCCTGTTCTCCATGACCTGTCCTGCCTTTCTGGATTTTACACTATTTTCAGATGGCCCTTTTGACCGGGGGGCAGTGAGACTTCATGGTAGTGCAGATTTCCTAAACACGCTTGCTTGGTTGGCCAAAAATGGGCGTATGCGTTTTTTCCTGAATATATTCAGGATAAAACGCATATGCCCTTTTTGGCCAAATGCATCATTGTCGACGTTCTGCCTATTTTCCTATGCTTTAAGTGCAATTCCAGTCTACCCCCTGAAATCGTTTTCCTGAAATTCTGTCCCGCTTTCAAGTCCTCTTCGAAGACTTACTTCAATACATTTTTGGACGATAGCTGTCATTCATAACTCTGCAGGTTTGTGAAATACAGTGCCCTTGAGCTCCTTTCTTCAGCTCGCTTTCTTGTGAGCTGGCCGCAAAACTGCAGGATTGCTTCAGGCCCTAATCTTTTTTGGCAGGGCATGCTGCGCCTTTGGTTAATTCCTCTTCCTGGTGGGAAATGAGCGTTCCATTTGCCCATGCATAAACCTGGAGCTAGTCTCTCATTGGTTCTCCCTATTCCTGTTCATCTTGCGCAGAAATTGCAAACTGTGCCAAACAGGAGGTTAAAGGCACTGACTCTCCAAGTGGGGAGAGTGTTACTAAACGTCTGGAATGGTGAACCCGAGTACCAGGGGAGGAAACCTGAGATGCATTTGAAAACGTTTCCCAATCACACGGTGGACCATACTCTGGGTTTACCATGCATGTTTTAGCTGAAGGAAGAATCCCTTAAACCTGGAGATTTGGGACCCATGGAATGGGTACCATGCAGTATGACTTCAAAGGGTCTGCGTTTGCTCACCGAACCTCACCAATGCTATCAGCCCGAAGTGTCCAGCCTTATGTCTCACCCAGCTCTGGGTGTAGATGTGGTAAATCCAGGTTGCATCACAAGCCCTGAATGAATTATTTAAGAATTGCTCTCTAATTCACTGTCATTGTGTTTTGTTTTTGAAATTTATTTTGATAATGGGATTTATCGGATTTTCACTGCTGCGTTTAGTCCGCTGTACACACGCTTGATTTCCTTATGGAGACATATAAATCTATGGGTTTTAAGATTCTTACTTGTCAGGTATATTGCCAGTCGTTGAATATGTGGTTTTGAGTCCATTTCCTTGAGCAAGGAGTAGGTCTTGTCTATTATATATTTGGCTTATGGAACGGTATCTGTGCTAGTTTCCATCTCTGGTTTTATGCAGCACCCCAACTCACCTTTCCCCATAAGCAAGCATAAGTTGGTTTTCTAAATTTGTGACCCTGTTCTGTTTTGTAATTCAGTTCATGTGTAGCCAAGTTTACATTCCGTGTATTAGTGATATCTTATGATGTTTCTTTTTCTGTGTGACTTATTTCTCATAGAATCCTCGTACCTGAATCCACTCATTATGCCGCTACGGGCCTGATGACGTAGATTTCATTGCTGAGTGATATTCCATTGTACGTACGTACCACAACTTCTTTATCCATTTTTCACATTCTGGGATATTTAACTTGTACCGTAGATGAGGTTCTTGTAAACAGAGCCGTCCGACACTTTGGGGTGGCTGTGTGTTTTTGATTTTAATTCCCTAAGCTATAGGACCATAAGTGGAAGTGCCGTAGGCTCCGTAGCTTTGTTTTTTCGGTGTTCTGGGAAACACCATACACTTCTCCAGAGTGGCTGTTGGCAATTTACATCCCGCCCATCAGCATAACAAGGCTCCCTGTTCTCCATGGCCTGTGCTGCCTTTCTGGATTTTACACTTTTTTCAGATGGCCCTTTTGACCGGGGGGCAGTGAGACTTCATTGTAGTGCAGATTTCTTTAACATGCTTGCTTGGTTGGCCAAAAAGGGCGTATGCGTTTTTTCCTGAATATATTCAGGAAAAAACGCATACGCCCTTTTTGGCCAAGTGCATCATTGTCGACGTTCTGCCTCTTTTCCTATGCTTTAAATGCAATTCCCGTCTACCCCCTGAAATCGTTTTCCTGCAAATCTGTCCCGCTTACAAGTCATCTTCGCAGCCTTCCTTCAATATATTTTTGGACGATAGCTGTCATTTATAACTCTGCAGGTTTGTGAGTTACAGTGCCCCTGAGCTCCTTTCTTCAACTCGCTATCTTGTGAGCTGGCCGCAAACCCACAGGATTGCGTCAGGCCCTAATCTGGTTCCGGCACGGCATGCTGAGCCTTTGGTTAATTCCTCTTCCTGGTGGGAAATGAGCGTTAAATTTGCCCGTGCAGACACCTAGAGCTAGTCTCTCATTGGTTCTCCCTATTCCTTTTCATCTTGCGCAGAAATTGCAAACTGTGCCCAACAGGAGGTTAAAGGCACTGACTCTCCAAGTGGGGAGAGTGTTCGTAAAGGGTCTGGAATGGTGAACCCGAGTAAAAGGGGACGAAAACTGAGATGCATTTGAAAACGTTTGCCAGTCACACGGTGCACCATACTGTGGGTTTCCCATGCATGTTTTAGCTGAAGGAAGAATCCCTTAAACTTGGAGAGTTGGGACCCATGGAATGGGTACCATGCTGTATGACTTCAAAGGGTCTGCATTTGCTCATCGAACCTCATCAATGCTATCAGCCCGAAGTGCCCAACCTTATGTCTCACTCAGCTGTGTGTGTAGATGTGGTAAATCCAGGTTGCATCACAAGCCCTGAATGAATTATTTAAGAATTGCTCTCTATTTCACTGTCCTTGGGTTTTGTTTGTGTAATTCATTTTGATAGTGGGATTTATCGGATTTTCTCTGCTGCATTCATGCCGCTGTACACACGCTTCATTCTCTTACGGAGACATATAAATCCATGGATTTGAAGATTCTTACTAGTCAGGTGTATTCCTAGGCGTTGAATATGGGGTGTTTAGTCCATTTCGTTGAACAAGGGGTAGGTCTTGACTATTACATATTTGGCTTATGGAAAGGTATCTGTGCTAATTTCTATCTCTGGTTTTATGCAGCACCCCAACTCACCTTTCCCCTTAAGCAAGCATAAGTTGGTTTTCTAAATTTGAGACCCTGTTCTGTTTTGTAATTCAGTTCATGTGTAGCCAAGTTTACATTCCGTGTAGTAGTGATATCTTATGATGTTTCATTTTCTGTGTGACTTAGTTCACTTAGAATCATCGTACCTGAATCCACTCATTATGCCGCGACGGGCCTGATGACATAGATTTCATTGCTGAGTGATAGTCCATTGTACGTACGTACCACAACTTCTTTATCCATTTTTCACATTCTGGGATATTTAACTTGTACCGTAGACGAGGTTCTTGTAAACAGAGCCGTCCGACACTTTGGGGTGGCTGTGTGTTTTTGATTTTAATTTCCCTAAGCTATAGGACCATAAGTGGAAGTGCCGTAGGCTCCGTAGCTTTGTTTTTTCGGTGTTCCGGGAAACACCATACACTTCTCCAGAGTGGCTGTTGGCAATTTATATCCCGCCCATCAGCATAACAAGGCTCCCTGTTCTCCATGGCCTGTGCTGCCTTTCTGGATTTTACACTTTTTTCAGATGGCCCTTTTGACCGGGGGGCAGTGAGACTTCATTGTAGTGCAGATTTCTTTAACGTGCTTGCTTGGTTGGCCAAAAAGGGCATATGCGTTTTTTCCTGAATATATTCAGGAAAAAACGCATACGCCCTTTTTGGCCAAGAGCATCATTGTCGACGTTCTGCCTCTTTTCCTATGCTTTAAATGCAATTCCCGTCTACCCCCTGAAATCGTTTTCCTGCAAATCTGTCCCGCTTACAAGTCGTCTTCGCAGCCTTCCTTCAATATATTTTTGGACGATAGCTGTCATTTATAACTCTGCAGGTTTGTGAGTTACAGTGCCCCTGAGCTCCTTTCTTCAACTCGCTATCTTGTGAGCTGGCCGCAAACCCACAGGATTGCTTCAGGCCCTAATCTGGTTCCGGCACGGCATGCTGAGCCTTTGGTTAATTCCTCTTCCTGGTGGGAAATGAGCGTTAAATTTGCCCTTGCAGACACCTAGAGCTAGTCTCTCATTCGTTCTCCCTATTCCTTTTCATCTTGCGCAGAAATTGCAAACTGTGCCCAACAGGAGGTTAAAGGAACTGACTCTCCAAGTGGGGAGAGTGTTCGTAAAGGGTCTGGAATGGTGAACCCGAGTAAAAGGGGACGAAAACTGAGATGCATTTGAAAACGTTTGCCAGTCACACGGTGCACCATACTGTGGGTTTCCCATGCATGTTTTAGCTGAAGGAAGAATCCCTTAAACTTGGAGAGTTGGGACCCATGGAATGGGTACCATGCTGTATGACTTCTAAGGGTCTGAATTTGCTCATCGAACCTCACCAATGCTATCAGCCCGAAGTGCCCAACCTTATGTCTCACTCAGCTCTGGGTGTAGATGTGGTAAATCCAGGTTGCATCACAAGCCCTGAATGAATTATTTAAGAATTGCTCTCTATCTCACTGTCCCTGGGTTTTGTTTGTGTAATTCATTTTGATAATGGGATTTATCGGATTTTCTCTGCTGCATTCATGCCGCTGTACACACGCTTCATTCTCTTATGGAGACATATAAATCCATGGGTTTGAAGATTCTTACTAGTCAGTGTATTCCTAGGCGTTGAATATGGGGTGTTTAGTCCATTTCGTTGAGCAAGGGGTAGGTCTTGACTATTACATATTTGGCTTATGGAAAGGTATCTGTGCTAATTTCTATCTCTGGTTTTATGCAGCACCCCAACTCACCTTTCCCCTTAAGCAAGCATAAGTTGGTTTTCTAAATTTGAGACCCTGTTCTGTTTTGTAATTCAGTTCATGTGTAGCCAAGTTTACATTCCGTGTATTAGTGATATCTTATGATGTTTCTTTTTCTGTGTGACTTATTTCACTTAGAATCATCGTACCTGAATCCACTCATTATGCCACGATGGGCCTGATGACATAGATTTCATTGCTGAGTGATATTCCAGTGTACGTACGTACCACAACTTCTTTATCCATTTTTCACATTCTGGGATATTTAACTTGTTCCGTAGACGAGGTTCTTGTAAACAGAGCCGTCCGACACTTTGGGGTGGCTGTGTGTTTTTGATTTTAATTTCCCTAAGCTATAGGACCATAAGTGGAAGTGCCGTAGGCTCCGTTGCTTTGTTTTTTCGGTGTTCCGGGAAACACCATACACTTCTACAGAGTGGCTGTTGGCAATTTACATCCCGCCCATCAGCATAACAAGGCTCCCTGTTCTCCATGGCCTGTGCTGCCTTTCTGGATTTTACACTTTTTTCAGATGGCCCTTTTGACCGGGGGGCAGTGAGACTTCATTGTAGTGCAGATTTCTTTAACATGCTTGCTTGGTTGGCCAAAAAGGGCGTATGCGTTTTTTCCTGAATATATTCAGGAAAAAACGCATACGCCCTTTTTGGCCAAGTGCATCATTGTCGACGTTCTGCCTCTTTTCCTATGCTTTAAATGCAATTCCCGTCTACCCCCTGAAATCGTTTTCCTGCAATTCTGCCCCACTTACAAGTCGTCTTCGCAGCCTTCCTTCAATATATTTTTGGACGATAGCTGTCATTTATAACTCTGCAGGTTTGTGAGTTACAGTGCCCCTGAGCTCATTTCTTCAACTCGCTATCTTGTGAGCTGGCGGCAAACCCACAGGATTGCTTCAGGCCCTAATCTGGTTCCGGCACGGCATGCTGAACCTTTGGTTAATTCCTCTTCCTGGTGGGAAATGAGCGTTAAATTTGCCCGTGCAGACACCTAGAGCTAGTCTCTCATTCGTTCTCCCTATTCCTTTTCATCTTGCGCAGAAATTGCAAACTGTGCCCAACAGGAGGTTAAAGGCACCGACTCTCCAAGTGGGGAGAGTGTTCGTAAAGGGTCTGGAATGGTGAACCCGAGTAAAAGGGGACGAAAACTGAGATGCATTTGAAAACGTTTGCCAGTCACACGGTGCACCATACTGTGGGTTTCCCATGCATGTTTTAGCTGAAGGAAGAATCCCTTAAACTTGGAGAGTTGGGACCCATGGAATGGGTACCATGCTGTATGACTTCAAAGGGTCTGCATTTGCTCATCGAACCTCACCAATGCTATCAGCCCGAAGTGCCCAACCTTATGTCTCACTCAGCTCTGGGTGTAGATGTGGTAAATCCAGGTTGCATCACAAGCCCTGAATGAATTATTTAAGAATTGCTCTCTATTTCACTGTCCTTGGGTTTTGTTTGTGTAATTCATTTTGATAATGGGATTTATCGGATTTTCTCTGCTGCATTCATGCCGCTGTACACACGCTTCATTCTCTTATGGAGACATATAAATCCATGGGTTTGAAGATTCTTACTAGTCAGGTGTATTCCTAGGCATTGAATATGGGGTGTTTAGTCCATTTCGTTGAGCAAGGGGTAGGTCTTGACTATTACATATTTGGCTTATGGAAAGGTATCTGTACTAATTTCTATCTCTGGTTTTATGCAGCACCCCAACTCACCTTTCCCCTTAAGCAAGCATAAGTTGGTTTTCTAAATTTGAGACCCTGTTCTGTTTTGTAATTCAGTTCATGTGTAGCCAAGTTTACATTCCGTGTATTAGTGATATCTTATGATGTTTCATTTTCTGTGTGACTTATTTCCCTTAGAATCATCGTACCTGAATCCACTCATTATGCCGCGACGGGCCTGATGACATACATTTCATTGCTGAGTGATATTCCAGTATACGTACGTACCACAACTTCTTTATCCATTTTTCACATTCTGGGATATTTAACTTGTTCCGTAGACGAGGTTCTTGTAAACAGAGCCTTCCGACACTTTGGGGTGGCTGTGTGTTTTTGATTTTAATTTCCCTAAGCTATAGGACCATAAGTGGAAGTGCCGTAGGCTCCGTAGCTTTGTTTTATCCGTGTTCCGGGAAACACCATACACTTCTCCAGAGTGGCTGTTGGCAATTTACATCCCGCCCATCAGCATAACAAGGCTCCCTGTTCTCCATGGCCTGTGCTGCCTTTCTGGATTTTACACTTTTTTCAGATGGCCCTTTTGACCGGGGGGCAGTGAGACTTCATTGTAGTGCAGATTTCTTTAACATGCTTGCTTGGTTGGCCAAAAAGGGCGTATGCGTTTTTTCCTGAATATATTCAGGAAAAAACGCATACGCCCTTTTTGGCCAAGAGCATCATTGTCGACATTCTGCCTCTTTTCCTATGCTTTAAATGCAATTCCCGTCTACCCCCTGAAATCGTTTTCCCTCAAATCTGTCCCGCTTACAAGTCGTCTTCGCAGCCTTCCTTCAATATATTTTTGGACGATAGCTGTCATTTATAACTCTGCAGGTTTGTGAGTTACAGTGCCCCTGAGCTCCTTTCTTCAACTCGCTATCTTGTGAGCTGGCCGCAAACCCACAGGATTGCTTCAGGCCCTAATCTGGTTCCGGCACGGCATGCTGAGCCTTTGGTTAATTCCTCTTCCTGGTGGGAAATGAGCGTTAAATTTGCCCGTGCAGACACCTAGAGCTAGTCTCTCATTCGTTCTCCCTATTCCTTTTCATCTTGCGCAGAAATTGCAAACTGTGCCCAACAGGAGGTTAAAGGCACCGACTCTCCAAGTGGGGAGAGTGTTAGTAAAGGGTCTGGAATAGTGAACCCGAATAAAAGGGGACGAAAACTGAGATTCATTTGAAAACGTTTCCCGGTCACACGGTGCACCATACTGTGGGATTGCCATGCATGTTTTAGCTGAAGGAAGAATCGCTTAAACCTGGAGAGTTGGGACCCATGGAATGGGTTCCATGCAGTATGACTTCAAATGGTCTTCATTTGCTCATCGAACCTCACCAATGCTATCAGCCCGAAGTGTCCAACCTTATGTCTCACTCAGCTCTGGGTGTAGATGAGGTAAATCCAGGTTGCATCACAAGCCCTGAATGAATTATTTAAGAATTGCTCTCCATTTCACTGTCATTGTGTTTTGTTTTTGTAATTCATTTTGATAATGGGATTTATCGGATTTTATCTGCTACCTTCATGCAGCTGTACACACGCTTGATTCTCTTATGGAGACATATAAATCCATGGGTTTGAAGATTCTTACTAGTCAGGTGTATTCCTAGGCGTTGAATATAGGGTGTTTAGCCCATTTCGTTGAACAAGAGGTGGGTCTTGACTATTACGTATTTGACGTATGGAATGGTATTTGTGCTAATTTCTATCTCTGGTTTTATGCAGCACCCCAACTCACCTTTCCCCTTAAGCAAACATAAGTTGGTTTTCTAAATTTGAGACCCTGTTCTGTTTTGCAATTCAGTTCATGTGTAGCCAAGATTACATTCCGTGTATTAGTGATATCTTATGATGTTTCATTTTCTGTGTGACTTATTTCACTTAGAATCATGGTACCTGAATCCAATCATTATGCCATGACGGGCCTGATGATATAGGTTTCATTGGTGAATGATATTCCATTGTACGTACGTACCACAATTTCTTTATCCATTTTTCGCTTTCTGGGATATTTAACTTGTACCGTAGTCGAGGTTCTTGTAAACAGAGGCGTCTGAAACTTTGGGGTGGCTGTGTGTTTTTGATTTTAATTTCCCTAAGCTATAGGACCATAAGTGCCAGTGCCGTAGGCTCCGTTGCTTTGTTTTTTAGGTGTTTCAGGAAACACAATACACTTCTCCAGAGTGGCTGTTGGCAATTTACATACCAGCCATCAGCATAACAAGGCTCCCTGTTCTCCATGGCCTGTGCTGCCTTTCTGGATTTTACACTTTTTTCAGATGGCCCTTTTGACCGAGGGGCAGTGAGACTTCATTGTAGTGCAGATTTATTTAACATGCATGCTTGGTTGGCCAGAAAGGCCGTATGCGTTTTTTCCTGAATATATTCAGGAAAAAACGCATACGCCCTTTTTGGCCAAGTGCATCATTGTGGACATTCTGCCTCTTTTCCTATGCTTTAAATGCAATTGCAGTCTACACCCAGAAATAGTTTTCCTGCAATTCTGCCCCGCTTTCAAGTCCTCTTCGCAGCCTTCCTTCAATATATTTTTTGACGATAGCTGTCATTTATAACTCTGCAGGTTCATGAATTACAGTGTCCCAGAGCTCCTTTCTTCAAATCGCTTTCTTGTGAGCTGGCCGCAAACCCGCAGATTTGATTCAGGCCCTAATCTGGTTCCGGCACGGCATGCTGAGCGTTTGGTTAATTCCTCTACCTGGTGGGAAATGAGCGTTAAATTTGCCCGTGCAGACACCTAAGCTAGTCTCTCATTGGTTCTCCCTATTCCTGTTCATCTTGCACAGAAATTGTAAACTGTGCCAAACAGCAGGTTAAAGGCACTGACTCTCCAAGTGGGGTGAGTTTTGGTAAAGGGTCTGGAATTGTGAACCCGAGTAAAAGGGGACGAAAACTGATATGCATTTGAAAACGTTTCCCGGTCACACGGTGCACCATACTGTGGGTTTCCCATGCATGTTTTAGCTGAAGGAAGAATCGCTTAAACCTGGAGAGTTGGGACCCTTGGAATGGGTACCATGCAGTATGACTTCAAATGGTCTGCATTTGCTCATCGAACCTCACCAATGCTATCAGCCCGAAGTGTCCAACCTCATGTCTCACTCAGGTCTGGGTGTAGATGAGGTAAATCCAGGTTGCATCACAAGTCCTGAATGAATTATTTAAGAATTGCTCTCTATTTCACTGTCATTGTGTTTTGTTTTTGTAATTCATTTTGTTAATGGGATTTATCGGATTATCTCTGCTGCCTTCATGCAGCTGTACACATGCTTGATTCTCTTATGGAGACATATAAATCCATGGGTTTGAAGATTCTTACTAGTCAGGTTTATTCCTAGGCGTTGAATATAGGGTGTTTAGCCCATTTCGTTGAGCAAGGGGTAGGTTATGAGTATTACATATTTGACGTATGGAATTGTATCTGTTCTAATTTCTATCTGTGGTTTTGTGCAGAAACCAAACTCACCTTTCCCCTTAAGCAAACATAAGTTGGTTTTCTCAACTTGAGAACCTGTTCTGTTTTGTAATTCAGTTCATGTGTAGCCAAGATTACATTCCGTTTATTAGTGATATTTTATGATGTTTCATTTTCTGTGTGACATATTTCACTTAGAATCATCGTACCTGAATCCACTCTTTATGCCACAACGGGCCTGATGACATAGATTTCATTGGTGAGTGATATTCCATTGTACGTACGTACCACAATTTCTTTATCCACTTTTCGCTTTCTGGGATATTTAACTTGTACCATAGACGAGGTTCTTGTGAAGAGAGCCGTCTGAAACTTTGGGGTGGCTGTGTGATTTTGATTTTAATTTCCCTAAGCTATAGGACCATAAGTGGAAGTGCCATAGGCTCCGTTACTTTGTTTTTTAGGTGTTTCAGGAAACACCATACACTTCTCCAAAGTGGTTGTTGGTAATTTACATCCCGCCCATCAGCATAACAAGGCTCCCTGTTCTCCATGGCCTGTGCTGCCTTTCTGGATTTTACACTTTTTTCTCATGGCCCTTTTGACCGGGGGGCAGTGAGACTTCATTGTAGTGCAGATTTCTTTAACATGCTTGCTTGGTTGGCCAAAAAGAGCGTATGCATTTTTTCTGAATATATTCAGGAAAAAACGCATATGCCCTTTTTGGCCAAGTGCATCATTGTGGACGTTCTACCTCTTTTCCTATGCTTTAAATGCAATTCCAGTCTACCCCCTGAAATCGTTTTCCTGCAATTCTGCCCCGATTTCAAGTCCTCTTCGCAGCCTTCCATCAATATATTTTTGGACGGTAGCTGTCATTTATAACTCTGCAGCTTTGTGAATTACAGTGCCCCTGAACTCCTTTCTTCAAATCGCTTTCTTGTGAGCTGGCCGCCAACCCGCAGGATTGCTTCAGGCCCTAATCTTGTTGCGGCATGAAATGCTGAGCATTTGGTTAATTCCTCTTCCTGGTGGGAAATGAGCGTTAAATTTGCCGGTGCAGAAACCTACAGCTAGTCTCTCATTGGTTCTCCCTATTCCTTTTCATCTTGTGCAGAAATTGCAAAGTGTGCCAAACAGCAGGTTAAAGGCACTGACTGTCCAAATGGGGAGAGTGTTAGTAAAGGTTCTGGAATTGTGAACCCGAGTAAATGGGACGAAAACTGAGATGCATTTGAAAACGTTTCCCGGTCACACGGTGCACCATACTGTGGGTTTCCCATGCATGTTTTAGCTGAAGGAAGAATCGCTTAAACCTGGAGAGTTGGGACCCATGGAATGGGTACCATGCAGTATGACTTCAGATGGTCTGCATTTGCTCATCGAACCTCACCAATGCTATCAGCCCGAAGTGTCCAACCTTATGTCTCACTCAGCTCTGGGTGTAGATGAGGTAAATCCAGGTTGCATCACAAGCCCTGAATGAATTATTTAAGAATTGCTTTCTATTTCACTGTCATTGTGTTTTGTTTTTTTAATTCATTTTGATAATGGGATTTATCGGATTTTCTCTGCTGCATTCATGCAGCTGTACACACGCTTGATTCTCTTATGGAGACATATAAATCCATGGGTTTGAAGATTCTTACTAGTCAGGTGTATTCCTAGGCGTTGAATATAGGGTGTTTAGCCCATTTCGTTGAACAAGGGGTAGGTCTTGACTATTACATATTTGACGTATGGAATGGTATCTGTGCTAATTTCTATCTCTGGTTTTATGCAGCACCCCAACTCACCTTTCCCCTTAAGCAAACATAAGTTGGTTTTCTCAACTTGAGACCCTGTTCTGTTTTGTAATTCAGTTCATGTGTAGCCAAGATTACATTCCGTGTATTAGTGATATCTTATGATGTTTCATTTTCTGTGTGACATATTTCACTTAGAATCATCGTACCTGAATCCACTCATTATGCCACGATGGGCCTGATGACATAGATGTCATTGGTGAGTGATATTCCATTGTACGTACCTACCACAACTTCTTTATCCATTTTTCGCTTTCTGGGATATTTAAGTTGTACCATAGACGAGGTTCTTGTAAACAGAGCCGTCTGAAACTTTGGGGTGGCTGTGTGTTTTTGATTTTAATTTCCCTAAGCTATAGGACCACAAGTGGAAGTGCCGTAGGCTCCGTTGCTTTGTTTTTTAGGTGT
This sequence comes from Delphinapterus leucas, assembly GCF_059928025.1. NCBI lineage: Eukaryota > Metazoa > Chordata > Mammalia > Artiodactyla > Monodontidae > Delphinapterus > Delphinapterus leucas. The sequence continues at coordinate 7,707,814 of NW_028322248.1, forward strand.
TTCAGGAAAAACCATGCACTTCTCCAGAGTGGCTCTTGGAAATTTACATCCCACCCATCAGCATAACAAGGCTCCCTGTTCTCCATGGCCTGTGCTACATTTCTGGATTTTACACTTTTTTCAGATGGTCCTTTTGACCGAGGGGCAGTGGGACTTCATTGTAGTGCAGAATTCTTTAACATGCATGCTTGGTTGGCCAAAAAGGGCGTATGCGTGTTTTCCTGAATATATTCAGGAAAACATGCATACGCCCTTTTTGGCCAAGTGCATCATTGTTGACGTTCTGCCTCTTTTCCTATGCTTTAAATGCAATTCCAGTCTACCCCCTGAAATCGTTTTCCTGCAATTCTGCCCCGCTTTCAAGTCCTCTTCGCAGCCTTCCTTCAATATATTTTTGGACGATAGCTGTCATTTATAACTCTGCATGTTTGTGAATTACAGTGCCCCTGAGCTCCTTTCTTCAAATCGCTTTCTTGTGAGCTGGCCGCAATCCCGCAGGATAGATTCAGGACCTAATCTTGTTCAGGCATGGCATGCTGAGCGTTTGGTTAATTCCTCTTCCTGGTGGGAAATGAGCGTTAAATTTGCCTGTGCAGACAGCCACAGCTAGTCTCTCATTGTTTCTCCCTATTCCTGTTCATCTTGCGCAGAAATTGCAAACTGTGCCAAACAGCAGGTTAAAGGCACTGACTCTCCAAGTGGGGAGAGTGTTAGTAAAGTGTCTGGAATGGTGAACCCGAGTAAAAGGGGACGAAACCTGAGATGCATTTGAAAACGTTTCCCGGTCACACGATGCACCATACTGTGGGTTTCCCATGCATGTTTTACCTGAAGGAAGAATCGCTTAAACCTGGAGAGTTGGGACCCATGGAATGGGCACCATGCAGTATAACTTCAAATGGTCTGCATTTGCTCATCGAACCTCACCAATGCTATCAGCCCGAAGTGTCCAACCTGATGCCTCACTCAGGTCTGGCTGTAGATGAGGTAAATCCAGGTTGCATCACATGCCCTGAATGAATTATTTAAGAATTGCTCTCTATTTCACTGTCATTGTGTTTTGTTTTTATAATTCATTTTGATAATGGGATTTATCGGATTTTCTCTGCTGCCTTCATGCAGCTGTACACACGCTTGCTTCTCTTATGGAGACATATAAATCCATGGGTTTGAAGATTCTTACTAGTCAGGTGTATTCCTAGGCGTTGAATATAGGGTGTTTAGCCCATTTATTTGAGAAAGGGTAGGTCTTGACTATTACATATTTGACTTATGGAATGGTATCTGTGCTAATTTCTATCTCTGGTTTTATGCAGCACCCCAACTCACCTTTCCCCTTAAGCAAACATAAGTTGCTTTCCTAAATTTGAGACCCTGTTCTGTTTTGTAATTCAATTCATGTGTAGCCAAGCTTACATTCCGTGTATTAGTGATATCTTATGATATTTCATTTTCTGTGTGACTTATTTCACTTAGAATCATCGTACCTGAATCCACTCATTATGCCACGACGGGCCTGATGACATAGATTTCATTGGAGAGTGATATTCCATTGCACATACGTAGCACAATGTCTTTATCCATTTTTTGCTTTCTGCGATATTTAACTTGACCGTAGACGAGGTTCTTGGAAACAGAGCCGTCTGAAACTTTGGGGTGGCTGTGTGTTTCTGACTTTAATTTCCATATGCTATAGGACCATAAGTGGAAGTGCCGTAGGCTCTGTTGCTTTGTTTTTTAGGTGTTTCAGGAAACACCATACACCTCTCCAGATTGGCTGTTGGCAATTTATATCCCACACATCAGCATAACAAGGCTCCCTGTTCTCCATGGCCTGTGCTGCATTTCTGGATTTTACACTTTTTTCAGATGGCCCTTTTGACCGGGGGGCAGTGAGACTTCCTTGTAGTGCAGGTTTCTTTAACATGCTTGCTTGGTTGGCCAAAAAGTGCGTATGCGTTTTTTCCTGAATATATTCAGGAAAAAACGCATACGCCCTTTTTGGCCAAGTGCATCATTGTCGACGTTCTGCCTCTTTTCCTATGCTTTAAATGCAATTCCAGTCTACCCCCTGAAATCATTTTCCTGCAATTCTGCCCCGCTTACAAGTCGTCTTCGCAGCCTTCCTTCAATATATTTTTGGACGAGAGCTGTCATTTATAACTCTGCAGGTTTTTGAGTTACAGTGTCCCTGAGCTCCTTTCTTCAACTTGCTTTCTTGTAAGCTGGCCGCAAAACTGCTGGATTGCTTCAGGCCCTAAACTGGTTCTGGCACGGCACGCTGAGCCTTTGGTTAATTCCTCTTCCTGGTGCGAAATGAGCATTAAATTTGCTCGTGCAGACACCTACAGCTAGTCTCTCATTGGTTCTCCCTATTCCTGTTCATCTTGCGCAGAAATTGCAAACTGTGCCCAACAGGAGGTTAAAGGCACTGACTCTCCAAGTGGGGAGAGTGTTCGTAAAGGGTCTGGAATGGTGAACCCAAGTAAAAGGGGACAAAAACTGAGATGCATTTGAAAACGTTTGTCGGTCACACGGTGCACCATACTGTGGGTCTCCCATGCATGTTTTAGCTGAAGGAAGAATCCCTTAAATCTGGAGAGGTGGGAACCATGGAATGGGTACCATGCAGTATGACTTCAAAGGGTCTGCATTTGCTCATCGAACCTCACCAATGCTATCAGCCCGAAGTGCCCAACCTTATGTCTCACTCAGCTCTGGGTGTAGATGTGGTAAATCCAGGTTGCATCACAAGCCCTGAATGAATTATTTAAGAATTGCTCTCTATCTCACTGTCCCTGGGTTTTGTTTGTGTAATTCATTTTGATAATGGGATTTATCGGATTTTCTCTGCTGCATTCATGCCGCTGTACACACGCTTCATTCTCTTATGGAGACATATAAATCCATGGGTTTGAAGATTCTTACTAGTCAGGTGTATTCCTAGGCGTTGAATATGGGGTGTTTAGTCCATTTCGTTGAGCAAGGGGTAGGTCTTGACTATTACATATTTGGCTTATGGAAAGGTATCTGTGCTAATTTCTATCTCTGGTTTTATGCAGCACCCCAACTCACCTTTCCCCTTAAGCAAGCATAAGTTGGTTTTCTAAATTTGAGACCCTGTTCTGTTTTGTAATTCAGTTCATGTGTAGCCAAGTTTACATTCCGTGTATTAGTGATATCTTATGATGTTTCATTTTCTGTGTGACTTATTTCCCTTAGAATCATCGTACCTGAATCCACTCATTATGCCGCGATGGGCCTGATGACATAGATTTCATTGCTGAGTGATATTCCATTGTACGTACGTACCACAACTTCTTTATCCATTTTTCACATTCTGGGATATTTAACTTGTACCGTAGACGAGGTTCTTGTAAACAGAGCCGTCCGACACTTTGGGGTGGCTGTGTGTTTTTGATTTTAATTTCCCTAAGCTATAGGACCATAAGTGGAAGTGCCGTAGGCTCCGTTGCTTTGTTTTTTCGGTGTTCCGGGAAACACCATACACTTCTCCAGAGTGGCTGTTGGCAATTTACATCCCGCCCATCAGCATAACAAGGCTCCCTGTTCTCCATGGCCTGTGCTGCCTTTCTGGATTTTACACTTTTTTCAGATGGCCCTTTTGACCGGGGGGCAGTGAGACTTCATTGTAGTGCAGATTTCTTTAACATGCTTGCTTGGTTGGCCAAAAAGGGCGTATGCGTTTTTTCCTGAATATATTCAGGAAAAAACGCATACGCCCTTTTTGGCCAAGAGCATCATTGTCGACGTTCTGCCTCTTTTCCTATGCTTTAAATGCAATTCCCGTCTACCCCCTGAAATCGTTTTCCTGCAATTCTGCCCCACTTACAAGTCGTCTTCGCAGCCTTCCTTCAATATATTTTTGGACGATAGCTGTCATTTATAACTCTGCAGGTTTGTGAGTTACAGTGCCCCTGAGCTCATTTCTTCAACTCGCTATCTTGTGAGCTGGCCGCAAACCCACAGGATTGCTTCAGGCCCTAATCTGGTTCCGGCACGGCATGCTGAGCCTTTGGTTAATTCCTCTTCCTGGTGGGAAATGAGCGTTAAATTTGCCCGTGCAGACACCTAGAGCTAGTCTCTCATTCGTTCTCCCTATTCCTTTTCATCTTGCGCAGAAATTGCAAACTGTGCCCAACAGGAGGTTAAAGGCACTGACTCTCCAAGTGGGGAGAGTGTTCGTAAAGGGTCTGGAATGGTGAACCCGAGTAAAAGGGGACGAAAACTGAGATGCATTTGAAAACGTTTGCCAGTCACACGGTGCACCATACTGTGGGTTTCCCATGCATGTTTTAGCTGAAGGAAGAATCCCTTAAACTTGGAGAGTTGGGACCCATGGAATGGGTACCATGCTGTATGACTTCAAAGGGTCTGCATTTGCTCATCGAACCTCACCAATGCTATCAGCCCGAAGTGCCCAACCTTATGTCTCACTCAGCTCTGGGTGTAGATGTGGTAAATGCAGGTTGCATCACAAGCCCTGAATGAATTATTTAAGAATTGCTCTCTATTTCACTGTCCTTGGGTTTTGTTTGTGTAATTCATTTTGATAATGGGATTTATCGGATTTTCTCTGCTGCATTCATGCCGCTGTACACACGCTTCATTCTCTTACGGAGACATATAAATCCATGGGTTTGAAGATTCTTACTAGTCAGGTGTATTCCTAGGCATTGAATATGGGGTGTTTAGTCCATTTCGTTGAGCAAGGGGTAGGTCTTGACTATTACATATTTGGCTTATGGAAAGGTATCTGTGCTAATTTCTATCTCTGGTTTTATGCAGCACCCCAACTCACCTTTCCCCTTAAGCAAGCATAAGTTGGTTTTCTAAATTTGAGACCCTGTTCTGTTTTGTAATTCAGTTCATGTGTAGCCAAGTTTACATTCCGTGTATTAGTGATATCTTATGATGTTTCATTTTCTGTGTGACTTATTTCCCTTAGAATCATCGTACCTGAATCCACTCATTATGCCGCGACAGGCCTGATGACATAGATTTCATTGCTGAGTGATATTCCAGTGTACGTACGTACCACAACTTCTTTATCCATTTTTCACATTCTGGGATATTTAACTTGTTCCGTAGACGAGGTTCTTGTAAACAGAGCCGTCCGACACTTTGGGGTGGCTGTGTGTTTTTGATTTTAATTTCCCTAAGCTATAGGACCATAAGTGGAAGTGCCGTAGGCTCCGTTGCTTTGTTTTTTCGGTGTTCCGGGAAACACCATACACTTCTACAGAGTGGCTGTTGGCAATTTACATCCCGCCCATCAGCATAACAAGGCTCCCAGTTCTCCATGGCCTGTGCTGCCTTTCTGGATTTTACACTTTTTTCAGATGGCCCTTTTGACCGGGGGGCAGTGAGACTTCATTGTAGTGCAGATTTCTTTAACGTGCTTGCTTGGTTGGCCAAAAAGTGCGTATGCGTTTTTTCCTGAATATATTCAGGAAAAAACGCATACGCCCTTTTTGGCCAAGAGCATCATTGTCGACGTTCTGCCTCTTTTCCTATGCTTTAAATGCAATTCCCGTCTACCCCCTGAAATCGTTTTCCTGCAAATCTGTCCCGCTTACAAGTCGTCTTCGCAGCCTTCCTTCAATATATTTTTGGACGATAGCTGTCATTTATAACTCTGCAGGTTTGTGAGTTACAGTGCCCCTGAGCTCCTTTCTTCAACTCGCTATCTTGTGAGCTGGCCGCAAACCCACAGGATTGCTTCAGGCCCTAATCTGGTTCCGGCACGGCATGCTGAGCCTTTGGTTAATTCCTCTTCCTGGTGGGAAATGAGCGTTAAATTTGCCCGTGCAGACACCTAGAGCTAGTCTCTCATTCGTTCTCCCTATTCCTTTTCATCTTGCGCAGAAATTGCAAACTGTGCCCAACAGGAGGTTAAAGGCACTGACTCTCCAAGTGGGGAGAGTGTTCGTAAAGGGTCTGGAATGGTGAACCCGAGTAAAAGGGGACGAAAACTGAGATGCATTTGAAAACGTTTGCCAGTCACACGGTGCACCATACTGTGGGTTTCCCATGCATGTTTTAGCTGAAGGAAGAATCCCTTAAACTTGGAGAGTTGGGACCCATGGAATGGGTACCATGCTGTATGACTTCAAAGGGTCTGCATTTGCTCATCGAACCTCCCCAATGCTATCAGCCCGAAGTGCCCAACCTTATGTCTCACTCAGCTCTGGGTGTAGATGTGGTAAATCCAGGTTGCATCACAAGCCCTGAATGAATTATTTAAGAATTGCTCTCTATTTCACTGTCCCTGGGTTTTGTTTGTGTAATTCATTTTGATAATGGGATTTATCGGATTTTCTCTGCTGCATTCATGCCGCTGTACACACGCTTCATTCTCTTACGGAGACATATAAATCCATGGGTTTGAAGATTCTTACTAGTCAGGTGTATTCCTAGGCGTTGAATATGGGGTGTTTAGTCCATTTCGTTGAGCAAGGGGTAGGTCTTGACTATTATATATTTGGCTTATGGAAAGGTATCTGTGCTAATTTCTATCTCTGGTTTTATGCAGCACCCCAACTCACCTTTCCCCTTAAGCAAGCATAAGTTGGTTTTCTAAATTTGAGACCCTATTCTGTTTTGTAATTCAGTTCATGTGTAGCCAAGTTGACATTCCGTGTAGGCGTGATATCTTATGATGTTTCATTTTCTGTGTGACTTATTTCACTTAGAATCATCGTACCTGAATCCACTCATTATGCCGCGACGGGCCTGATGACATACATTTCATTGCTGAGTGATATTCCATTGTACGTACGTACCACAACTTCTTTATCCATTTTTCACATTCTGGGATATTTAACTTGTTCCGTAGACGAGGTTCTTGTAAACAGAGCCTTCCGACACTTTGGGGTGGCTGTGTGTTTTTGATTTTAATTTCCCTAAGCTATAGGACCATATGTGGAAGTGCCGTAGGCTCCGTAGCTTTGTTTTTTCGGTGTTCCGGGAAACACCATACACTTCTCCAGAGTGGCTGTTGGCAATTTACATCCCGCCCATCAGCATAACAAGGCTCCCTGTTCTCCATGGCCTGTGCTGCCTTTCTGGATTTTACACTTTTTTCAGATGGCCCTTTTGACCGGGGGGCAGTGAGACTTCATTGTAGTGCAGATTTCTTTAACATGCTTGCTTGGTTGGCCAAAAAGGGCGTATGCGTTTTTTCCATTCAGGAAAAAACGCATACGCCCTTTTTGGCCAAGAGCATCATTGTCGACGTTCTGCCTCTTTTCCTATGCTTTAAATGCAATTCCCGTCTACCCCCTGAAATCGTTTTCCTGCAAATCTGTCCCGCTTACAAGTCGTCTTCGCAGCCTTCCTTCAATATATTTTTGGACGATAGCTGTCATTTATAACTCTGCAGGTTTGTGAGTTACAGTGCCCCTGAGCTCCTTTCTTCAACTCGCTATCTTGTGAGCTGGCCGCAAACCCACAGGATTGCTTCAGGCCCTAATCTGGTTCCGGCACGGCATGCTGAGCCTTTGGTTAATTCCTCTTCCTGGTGGGAAATAAGCGTGAAATTTGCCCGTGCAGACACCTAGAGCTAGTCTCTCATTCGTTCTCCCTATTCCTTTTCATCTTGCGCAGAAATTGCAAACTGTGCCCAACAGGAGGTTAAAGGCACCGACTCTCCAAGTGGGGAGAGTGTTAGTAAAGGGTCTGGAATAGTGAACCCGAATAAAAGGGGCCGAAAACTGAGATTCATTTGTAAACGTTTCCCGGTCACACGGTGCACCATACTGTGGGATTGCCATGCATGTTTTAGCTGAAGGAAGAATCGCTTAAACCTGGAGAGTTGGGACCCATGGAATGGGTTCCATGCAGTATGACTTCAAATGGTCTTCATTTGCTCATCGAACCTCACCAATGCTATCAGCCCGAAGTGTCCAACCTTATGTCTCACTCAGCTCTGGGTGTAGATGAGGTAAATCCAGTTTGCATCACAAGCCCTGAATGAATTATTTAAGAATTGCTCTCCATTTCACTGTCATTGTGTTTTGTTTTTGTAATTCATTTTGATAATGGGATTTATCGGATTTTATCTGCTACCTTCATGCAGCTGTACACACGCTTGATTCTCTTATGGAGACATATAAATCCATGGGTTTGAAGATTCTTACTAGTCAGGTGTATTCCTAGGCGTTGAATATAGGGTGTTTAGCCCATTTCGTTGAACAAGAGGTAGGTCTTGACTATTACGTATTTGACGTATGGAATGGTATTTGTGCTAATTTCTATCTCTGGTTTTATGCAGCACCCCAACTCACCTTTCCCCTTAAGCAAACATAAGTTGGTTTTCTAAATTTGAGACCCTGTTCTGTTTTGCAATTCAGTTCATGTGTAGCCAAGATTACATTCCGTGTATTAGTGATATCTTATGATGTTTCATTTTCTGTGTGACTTATTTCACTTAGAATCATGGTACCTGAATCCAATCATTATTCCATGACGGGCCTGATGATATAGGTTTCATTGGTGAATGATATTCCATTGTACGTACGTACCACAATTTCTTTATCCATTTTTCGCTTTCTGGGATATTTAACTTGTACCGTAGTCGAGGTTCTTGTAAACAGAGGCGTCTGAAACTTTGGGGTGGCTGTGTGTTTTTGATTTTAATTTCCCTAAGCTATAGGACCATAAGTGCCAGTGCCGTAGGCTCCGTTGCTTTGTTTTTTAGGTGTTTCAGGAAACACAATACACTTCTCCAGAGTGGCTGTTGGCAATTTACATACCAGCCATCAGCATAACAAGGCTCCCTGTTCTCCATGGCCTGTGCTGCCTTTCTGGATTTTACACTTTTTTCAGATGGCCCTTTTGACCGAGGGGCAGTGAGACTTCATTGTAGTGCAGATTTATTTAACATGCTTGCTTGGTTGGACAGAAAGGCCGTATGCGTTTTTTCCTGAATATATTCAGGAAAAAACGCATACGCCCTTTTTGGCCAAGTGCATCATTGTGGACGTTCTGCCTCTTTTCCTATGCTTTAAATGCAATTGCAGTCTACACCCAGAAATAGTTTTCCTGCAATTCTGCCCCGCTTTCAAGTCCTCTTCGCAGCCTTCCTTCAATATATTTTTGGACGATAGCTGTCATTTATAACTCTGCAGGTTTGTGAATTACAGTGCCCCTGAGCTCCTTTCTTCAAATCGCTTTCTTGTGAGCTGGCCGCAAACCCGCAGGATTGCTTCAGGCCCTAATCTGGTTCCGGCACGGAATGCTGAGCCTTTGGTTAATTCCTCTTCCTGGTGGGAAATGAGCGTTAAATTTGCCCGTGCAGAAACCTAGAGCTAGTCTCTCATTCGTTCTCCCTATTCCTTTTCATCTTGCGCAGAAATTGCAAACTGTGCCCGACAGGAGGTTAAAGGCACTGACTCTCCAAGTGGGGAGAGTGTTCGTAAAGGGTCTGGAATGGTGAACCAGAGTAAAAGGGGACGAAAACTGAGATGCATTTGAAAACGTTTGCCAGTCACACGGTGCACCATACTGTGGGTTTCCCATGCATGTTTTAGCTGAAGGAAGAATCCCTTAAACTTGGAGAGTTGGGACCCATGGAATGGGTACCATGCTGTATGATTTCAAAGGGTCTGCATTTGCTCATCGAACCTCACCAATGGTATCAGCCCGAAGTGCCCAACCTTATGTCTCACTCAGCTCTGGGTGTAGATGAGGTAAATCCAGGTTGCATCACAAGACCTGAATGAATTATTTAAGAATTGCTCTCTATTTCACTGTCCTTGGGTTTTGTTTGTGTAATTTATTTTGATAATAGGATTTATCGGATTTTCTCTGCTGCCTTCATGCAGCTGTACACACGCTTGATTCTCTTACGGAGACATATAAATCCATGGGTTTTAAGATTCTTACTAGTCAGGTGTATTCTTAGGCGTTGAATATGGGGTGTTTAGTCCATTTCGTTGAGCAAGGGGTAGGTCTTGACTATTACATATTTGGCGTATGGAAAGGTATCTGTGCTAATTTCTATCTCTGGTTTTATGCAGCACCCCAACTCACCTTTCCCCTTAAGCAAGCATAAGTTGGTTTTCTAAATTTGAGACCCTGTTCTGTTTTGTAATTCAGTTCATGTGTAGCCAAGTTTACATTCCGTGTATTAGTGATATCTTATGATGTTTCATTTTCTGTGTGACTTATTTCACTTAGAATCATCGTACCTGAATCCACTCATTATGCCGCGACGGGCCTGATGACATAGATTTCATTGCTGAGTGATATTCCATTGTACGTACGTACCACAACTTCTTTATCCATTTTTCACATTCTGGGATATTTAACTTGTACCGTAGACGAGGTTCTTGTAAACAGAGCCGTCCGACACTTTGGGGTGGCTGTGTGTTTTTGATTTTAATTTCCCTAAGCTATAGGACCATAAGTTGAAGTGCCGTAGGCTCCGTAGCTTTGTTTTTTCGGTGTTCCGGGAAACACCATACACTTCTCCAGGGTGGCTGTTGGCAATTTACATCCCGCCCATCAGCATAACAAGGCTCCCTGTTCTCCATGGCCTGTGCTGCCTTTCTGGATTTTACACTTTTTTCAGATGGCCCTTTTGACCGGGGGGCAGTGAGACTTCATTGTAGTGCAGATTTCTTTAACATGCTTGCTTGGTTGACCAAAAACGGCGTATGCGTTTTTTCCTGAATATATTCAGGAAAAAACGCATACGCCCTTTTTGGCCAAGAGCATCATTGTCGACGTTCTGCCTCTTTTCCTATGCTTTAAATGCAATTCCCGTCTACCCCCTGAAATCGTTCTCCTGCAATTCTGCCCCACTTACAAGTCGTCTTCGCAGCCTTCCTTCAATATATTTTTGGACGATAGCTGTCATTTATAACTCTGCAGGTTTGTGAGTTACAGTGCCCCTGAGCTCATTTCTTCAACTCGCTATCTTGTGAGGTGGCCGCAAACCCACAGGATTGCCTCAGGCCCTAATCTGGTTCCGGCACGGCATGCTGAGCCTTTGGTTAATTCCTCTTCCTGGTGGGAAATGAGCGTTAAATTTGCCCGTGCAGACACCTAGAGCTAGTCTCTCATTCGTTCTCCCTATTCCTTTTCATCTTGCGCAGAAATTGCAAACTGTGCCCAACAGGAGGTTAAAGGCACTGACTCTCCAAGTGGGGAGAGTGTTCATAAAGTGTCTGGAATGGTGAACCTGAGTAAAAGGGGACGAAAACTGAGAATCATTTGAAAACGTTTGCCAGTCACACGGTGCACCATACTGTGGGTTTCCCATGCATGTTTTAGCTGAAGGAAGAATCCCTTAAACTTGGAGAGTTGGGACCCATGGAATGGGTACCATGCTGTATGACTTCACAGGGTCTGCATTTGCTCATCGAACCTCACCAATGCTATCAGCCCGAAGTGCCCAACCTTATGTCTCACTCAGCTCTGGGTGTAGATGTGGTAAATCCAGGTTGCATCACAAGCCCTGAATGAATTATTTAAGAATTGCTCTCTATTTCACTGTCCTTGGGTTTTGTTTGTGTAATTCATTTTGATAATGGGATTTATCGGATTTTCTCTGCTGCATTCATGCCGCTGTACACACGCATCATTCTCTTACGGAGACATATAAATCCATGGGTTTGAAGATTCTTACTAGTCAGGTGTATTCCTAGGCGTAGAATATGGGGTGTTTAGTCCATTTCGTTGAGCAAGGGGTAGGTCTTGACTATTACATATTTGGCTTATGGAAAGGTATCTGTGCTAATTTCTATCTCTGGTTTTATGCAGCACCCCAACTCACCTTTCCCCTTAAGCAAGCATAAGTTGGTTTTCTGAATTTGAGACCCTGTTCTGTTTTGTAATTCAGTTCATGTGTAGCCAAGTTTACATTCCGTGTAGTAGTGATATCTTATGATGTTTCATTTTCTGTGTGACTTATTTCACTTAGAATCATCGTACCTGAATCCACTCATTATGCCGCGACGGGCCTGATGACATAGATTTCATTGCTGAGTGATATTCCATTGTACGTACGTACCACAACTTCTTTATCCATTTTTCACATTCTGGGATATTTAACTTGTACCGTAGACGAGGTTCTTGTAAACAGAGCCGTCCGACACTTTGGGGTGGCTGTGTGTTTTTGATTTTAATTTCCCTAAGCTATAGGACCATAAGTGGAAGTGCCGTAGGCTCCGTAGCTTTGTTTTTTCGGTGTTCCGGGAAACACCATACACTTCTCCAGGGTGGCTGTTGGCAATTTACATCCCGCCCATCAGCATAACAAGGCTCCCTGTTCTCCATGGCCTGTGCTGCCTTTCTGGATTTTACACTTTTTTCAGATGGCCCTTTTGACCGGGGGGCAGTGAGACTTCATTGTAGTGCAGATTTCTTTAACATGCTTGCTTGGTTGGCCAAAAAGGGCGTATGCGTTTTTTCCTGAATATATTCAGGAAAAAACGCATACGCCCTTTTTGGCCAAGAGCATCATTGTCCACGTTCTGCCTCTTTTCCTATGCTTTAAATGCAATTCCCGTCTACCCCCTGAAATCGTTCTCCTGCAATTCTGCCCCACTTACAAGTCGTCTTCGCAGACTTCCTTCAATATATTTTTGGACGATAGCTGTCATTTATAACTCTGCAGGTTTGTGAGTTACAGTGCCCCTGAGCTCATTTCTTCAACTCGCTATCTTGTGAGCTGGCCGCAAACCCACAGGATTGCCTCAGGCCCTAATCTGGTTCCGGCACGGCATGCTGAGCCTTTGGTTAATTCCTCTTCCTGGTGGGAAATGAGCGTTAAATTTGCCCGTGCAGACACCTAGAGCTAGTCTCTCATTCGTTCTCCCTATTCTTTTTCATCTTGCGCAGAAATTGCAAACTGTGCCCAACAGGAGGTTAAAGGCACTGACTCTCCAAGTGGGGAGAGTGTTCGTAAAGGGTCTGGAATGGTGAACCCGAGTAAAAGGGGACGAAAACTGAGATGCATTTGAAAACGTTTGCCAGTCACACGGTGCACCATACTGTGGGTTTCCCATGCATGTTTTAGCTGAAGGAAGAATCCCTTAAACTTGGAGAGTTGGGACCCATGGAATGGGTACCATGCTGTATGACTTCAAAGGGTCTGCATTTGCTCATCGAACCTCACCAATGCTATCAGCCCGAAGTGCCCAACCTTATGTCTCACTCAGCTCTGGGTGTACATGTGGTAAGTCCAGGTTGCATCACAAGCCCTGAATGAATTATTTAAGAATTGCTCTCTATTTCACTGTCCTTGGGTTTTGTTTGTGTAATTCATTTTGATAATGGGATTTATCGGATTTTCTCTGCTGCATTCATGCCGCTGTACACACGCTTCATTCTCTTACGGAGACATATAAATCCATGGGTTTGAAGATTCTTACTAGTCAGGTGTATTCCTAGGCGTTGAATATGGGGTGTTTAGTCCATTTCGTTGAGCAAGGGGTAGGACTTGACTATTACATATTTGGCTTATGGAAAGGTATCTGTGCTAATTTCTATCTCTGGTTTTGTGCAGCACCCCAACTCACCTTTCCCCTTAAGCAAGCATAAGTTGGTTTTCTAAATTTGAGACCCTGTTCTGTTTTGTAATTCAGTTCATGTGTAGCCAAATTTACATTCCGTGTAGTAGTGATATCTTATGATGTTTCATTTTCTGTGTGACTTATTTCACTTAGAATCATCGTACCTGAATCCACTCATTATGCCGCGACGGGCCTGATGACATAGATTTCATTGCTGAGTGATATTCCATTGTACGTACGTACCACAACTTCTTTATCCATTTTTCACATTCTGGGATATTTAACTTGTACCGTAGACGAGGTTCTTGTAAACAGAGCCGTCCGACACTTTGGGGTGGCTGTGTGTTTTTGATTTTAATTTCCCTAAGCTATAGGACCATAAGTGGAAGTGCCGTAGGCTCCGTAGCTTTGTTTTTTCGGTGTTCCGGGAAACACCATACACTTCTCCAGGGTGGCTGTTGGCAATTTACATCCCGCCCATCAGCATAACAAGGCTCCCTGTTCTCCATGGCCTGTGCTGCCTTTCTGGATTTTACACTTTTTTCAGATGGCCCTTTTGACCGGGGGGCAGTGAGACTTCATTGTAGTGCAGATTTCTTTAACATGCTTGCTTGGTTGGCCAAAAACGGCGTATGCGTTTTTTCCTGAATATATTCAGGAAAAAACGCATACGCCCTTTTTGGCCAAGAGCATCATTGTCGACGTTCTGCCTCTTTTCCTATGCTTTAAATGCAATTCCCGTCTACCCCCTGAAATCGTTCTCCTGCAATTCTGCCCCACTTACAAGTCGTCTTCGCAGCCTTCCTTCAATATATTTTTGGACGATAGCTGTCATTTATAACTCTGCAGGTTTGTGAGTTACAGTGCCCCTGAGCTCATTTCTTCAACTCGCTATCTTGTGAGGTGGCCGCAAACCCACAGGATTGCCTCAGGCCCTAATCTGGTTCCGGCACGGCATGCTGAGCCTTTGGTTAATTCCTCTTCCTGGTGGGAAATGAGCGTTAAATTTGCCCGTGCAGACACCTAGAGCTAGTCTCTCATTCGTTCTCCCTATTCCTTTTCATGTTGCGCAGAAATTGCAAACTGTGCCCAACAGGAGGTTAAAGGCACTGACTCTCCAAGTGGGGAGAGTGTTCATAAAGGGTCTGGAATGGTGAACCTGAGAAAAAGGGGACGAAAACTGAGAATCATTTGAAAACGTTTGCCAGTCACACGGTGCAGCATACTGTGGGTTTCCCATGCATGTTTTAGCTGAAGGAAGAATCCCTTAAACTTGGAGAGTTGGGACCCATGGAATGGGTACCATGCTGTATGACTTCACAGGGTCTGCATTTGCTCATCGAACCTCACCAATGCTATCAGCCCGAAGTGCCCAACCTTATGTCTCACTCAGCTCTGGGTGTAGATGTGGTAAATCCAGGTTGCATCACAAGCCCTGAATGAATTATTTAAGAATTGCTCTCTATTTCACTGTCCTTGGGTTTTGTTTGTGTAATTCATTTTGATAATGGGATTTATCAGATTTTCTCTGCTGCATTCATGCCGTTGTACACACGCATCATTCTCTTACGGAGACATATAAATCCATGGGTTTGAAGTTTCTTACTAGTCAGGTGTATTCCTAGGCGTTGAATATGGGGTGTTTAGTCCATTTCGTTGAGCAAGGGGTAGGTCTTGACTATTACATATTTGGCTTATGGAAAGGTATCTGTGCTAATTTCTATCTCTGGTTTTATGCAGCACCCCAACTCACCTTTCCCCTTAAGCAAGCATAAGTTGGTTTTCTAAATTTGAGACCCTGTTCTGTTTTGTAATTCAGTTCATGTGTAGCCAAGTTTACATTACGTGTATTAGTGATATCTTATGATGTTTCATTTTCTGTGTGACTTATTTCACTTAGAATCATCGTACCTGAATCCACTCATTATGCCGCCACGGGCCTGATGACATAGATTTCATTGCTGAATGATATTCCATTGTACGTACGTACCACAACTTCTTTATCCATTTTTCACATTCTGGGATATTTAACTTGTACCGTAGACGAGGTTCTTGTAAACAGAGCCGTCCGACACTTTGGGGTGGCTGTGTGTTTTTGATTTTAATTTCCCTAAGCTATAGGACCATAAGTGGATGTGCCGTAGGCTCCGTAGCTTTGTTTTTTCGGTGTTCCGGGAAACACCATACACTTCTCCAGGGTGGCTGTTGGTAATTTACATCCCGCCCATCAGCATAACAAGGCTCCCTGTTCTCCATGGCCTGTGCTGCCTTTTTGGATTTTACACTTTTTTCAGATGGCCCTTTTGACCGGGGGGCAGTGAGACTTCATTGTAGTGCAGATTTCTTTAACATGCTTGCTTGGTTGGCCAAAAAGGGCGTATGCGTTTTTTCCTGAATATATTCAGGAAAAAACGCATACGCCCTTTTTGGCCAAGAGCATCATTGTTGACGTTCTGCCTCTGTTCCTATGCTTTAAATTCAATTCCCGTCTACCCCCTGAAATCGTTTTCCTGCAAATCTGTCCCGCTTTCAAGTCGTCTTCGCAGCCTTCCTTCAATATATTTTTGGACGATAGCTGTCATTTATAACTCTGCAGGTTTGTGAGTTACAGTGCCCCTGAGCTCCTTTCTTCAACTCGCTATCTTGTGAGCTGGCCGCAAACCCACAGGATTGCCTCAGGCCCTAATCTGGTTCCGGCACGGCATGCTGAGCCTTTGGTTAATTCCTCTTCCTGGTGGGAAATGAGCGTTAAATTTGCCCGTGCAGACACCTAGAGCTAGTCTCTCATTCGTTCTCCCTATTCCTTTTCATCTTGCGCAGAAATTGCAAACTGTGCCCAACAGGAGGTTAAAGGCACTGACTCTCCAAGTGGGGAGAGTGTTCGTAAAGGGTCTGGAATGGTGAACCCGAGTAAAAGGGGACGAAAACTGAGAATCATTTGAAAACGTTTGCCAGTCACACGGTGCACCGTACTGTGGGTTTCCCATGCATGTTTTAGCTGAAGGAAGAATCCCTTAAACTTGGAGAGTTGGGACCCATGGAATGGGTACCATGCTGTATGACTTCAAAGGGTCTGCATTTGCTCATCGAACCTCACCAATGCTATCAGCCCGAAGTGCCCAACCTTATGTCTCAGTCAGCTCTGGGTGTAGATGTGGTAAATCCAGGTTGCATCACAAGCCCTGAATGAATTATTTAAGAATTGCTCTCTATTTCACTGTCCTTGGGTTTTGTTTGTGTAATTCATTTTGATAATGGGATTTATCGGACTTTCTCTGCTGCATTCATGCCGCTGTACACACGCTTCATTCTCTTACGGAGACATATAATCCATGGGTTTGAAGATTCTTACTACTCAGGTGTATTCCTAGGCGTTGAATATGGGGTGTTTAGTCCATTTCGTTGAGCAAGGGGTAGGTCTTGACTATTACATATTTGGCTTATGGAAAGGTATCTGTGCTAATTTCTATCTCTGGTTTTATGCAGCATCCCAACTCACCTTTCCCCTTAAGCAAGCATAAGTTGGTTTTCTAAATTTGAGACCCTGTTCTGTTTTGCAATTCAGTTCATGTGTAGCCAAGTTTACATTCCGTGTATTAGTGATATCTTATGATGTTTCATTTTCTGTGTGACTTATTTCACTTAGAATCATCGTACCTGAATCCACTCATTATGCCGCGATGGGCCTGATGACATAGATTTCATTGCTGAGTGATATTCCATTGTACGTACGTACCACAACTTCTTTATCCATTTTTCACATTCTGGGATATTTAACTTGTACCGTAGACGAGGTTCTTGTAAACAGAGCCGTCCGACACTTTGGGGTGGCTGTGTGTTTTTGATTTTAATTTCCCTAAGCTATAGAACCATAAGTGGAAGTGCCGTAGGCTCCGTAGCTTTGTTTTTTCGGTGTTCCGGGAAACACCATACACTTCTCCAGAGTGGCTGTTGGCAATTTACATCTCGCCCATCAGCATAACAAGGCTCCCTGTTCTCCATGGCCTGTGCTGCCTTTCTGGATTTTACACTTTTTTCAGATGGCCCTTTTGACCGGGGGCAGTGAGACTTCATTGTAGTGCAGATTTCTTTAACGTGCTTGCTTGGTTGGCCAAAAAGGGCGTATGCGTTTTTTCCTGAATATATTCAGGAAAAAACGCATACGCCCTTTTTGGCCAAGTGCATCATTGTCGACGTTCTGCCTCTTTTCCTATGCTTTAAATGCAATTCCAGTCTACCCCCTGAAATCGTTTTCCTGAAATTCTGCCCCGCTTTCAAGTCCTCTTCGCAGCCTTCCTTCAATATATTTTTGGACGATAGCTGTCATTTATAACTCTGCAGGTTTGTGAATTACAGTGCCCCTGAGCTCCTTTCTTCAAATCGCTTTCTTGTGAGCTGGCCGCAAACCCGCAGGATTGCTTCAGGCCCTAATCTGGTTCCGGCACGGCATGCTGAGCCTTTGGTTAATTCCTCTTCCTGGTGGGAAATGAGCGTTAAATTTGCCCGTGCAGACACCTAGAGCTAGTCTCTCATTGGTTCTCCCTATTCCTTTTCATCTTGCGCAGAAATTGCAAACTGTGCCCGACAGGAGGTTAAAGGCACTGACTCTCCAAGTGGGGAGAGTGTTCGTAAAGGGTCTGGAATGGTGAACCAGAGTAAAAGGGGACGAAAACTGAGATGCATTTGAAAACGTTTGCCAGTCACACGGTGCACCATACTGTGGGTTTCCCATGCATGTTTTAGCTGAAGGAAGAATCCCTTAAACTTGGAGAGTTGGGACCCATGGAATGGTTACCATGCTGTATGATTTCAAAGGGTCTGCATTTGCTCATCGAACCTCACCAATGGTATCAGCCCGAAGTGTCCAACCTTATGTCTCACTCAGCTCTGGGTTTAGATGAGGTAAATCCAGGTTGCATCACAAGACATGAATGAATTATTTAAGAATTGCTCTCTATTTCACTGTCATTGTGTTTTGTTTTTGTAATTTATTTTGATAATAGGATTTATCGGATTTTCTCTGCTGCCTTCATGCAGCTGTACACACGCTTGATTCTCTTATGGACACATATAAATCCATGGGTTTTAAGATTCTTACTAGTCAGGTGTATTCTTAGGCATTGAATATAGGGTGTTTAGCCCATTTCGTTGAGCAAGGGGTAGGTCTTGACTATTACATATTTGACGTATGGAATGGTATCTGTGCTAATTTCTATCTCTGGTTTTATGCAGCACCCCAACTCACCTTTCCCCTTAAGCAAGCATAAGTTGGTTTTCTAAATTTGAGACCCTGTTCTGTTTTGTAATTCAGTTCATGTGTAGCCAAATTTACATTCCGTGTAGTAGTGATATCTTATGATGTTTCATTTTCTGTGTGACTTATTTCCCTTAGAATCATCGTACCTGAATCCACTCATTATGCCGCGACGGGCCTGATGACATAGATTTCATTGCTGAGTGATATTCCATTGTACGTACGTACCACAACTTCTTTATCCATTTTTCACATTCTGGGATATTTAACTTGTACCGTAGACGAGGTTCTTGTAAACAGAGCCGTCCGACACTTTGGGGTGGCTGTGTGTTTTTGATTTTAATTTCCCTAAGCTATAGGACCATAAGTGGAAGTGCCGTAGGCTCCGTAGCTTTGTTTTTTCGGTGTTCCGGGAAACACCATACACTTCTCCAGGGTGGCTGTTGGCAATTTACATCCCGCCCATCAGCATAACAAGGCTCCCTGTTCTCCATGGCCTGTGCTGCCTTTCTGGATTTTACACTTTTTTCAGATGGCCCTTTTGACCGGGGGGCAGTGAGACTTCATTGTAGTGCAGATTTCTTTAACATGCTTGCTTGGTTGGCCAAAAACGGCGTATGCGTTTTTTCCTGAATATATTCAGGAAAAAACGCATACGCCCTTTTTGGCCAAGAGCATCATTGTCGACGTTCTGCCTCTTTTCCTATGCTTTAAATGCAATTCCCGTCTACCCCCTGAAATCGTTCTCCTGCAATTCTGCCCCACTTACAAGTCGTCTTCGCAGCCTTCCTTCAATATATTTTTGGACGATAGCTGTCATTTATAAATCTGCAGGTTTGTGAGTTACAGTGCCCCTGAGCTCATTTCTTCAACTCGCTATCTTGTGAGCTGGCCGCAAACCCACAGGATTGCCTCAGGCCCTAATCTGGTTCCGGCACGGCATGCTGAGCCTTTGGTTAATTCCTCTTCCTGGTGGGAAATGAGCGTTAAATTTGCCCGTGCAGACACCTAGAGCTAGTCTCTCATTCGTTCTCCCTATTCCTTTTCATCTTGCGCAGAAATTGCAAACTGTGCCCAACAGGAGGTTAAAGGCACTGACTCTCCAAGTGGGGAGAGTGTTCATAAAGGGTCTGGAATGGTGAACCTGAGTAAAAGGGGACGAAAACTGAGAATCATTTGAAAACGTTTGCCAGTCACACGGTGCAGCATACTGTGGGTTTCCCATGCATGTTTTAGCTGAAGGAAGAATCCCTTAAACTTGGAGAGTTGGGACCCATGGAATGGGTACCATGCTGTATGACTTCACAGGGTCTGCATTTGCTCATCGAACCTCACCAATGCTATCAGCCCGAAGTGCCCAACCTTATGTCTCACTCAGCTCTGGGTGTAGATGTGGTAAATCCAGGTTGCATCACAAGCCCTGAATGAATTATTTAAGAATTGCTCTCTATTTCACTGTCCTTGGGTTTTGTTTGTGTAATTCATTTTGATAATGGGATTTATCAGATTTTCTCTGCTGCATTCATGCCGTTGTACACACGCATCATTCTCTTACGGAGACATATAAATCCATGGGTTTGAAGATTCTTACTAGTCAGGTGTATTCCTAGGCGTTGAATATGGGGTGTTTAGTCCATTTCGTTGAGCAAGGGGTAGGTCTTGACTATTACATATTTGGCTTATGGAAAGGTATCTGTGCTAATTTCTATCTCTGGTTTTATGCAGCACCCCAACTCACCTTTCCCCTTAAGCAAGCATAAGTTGGTTTTCTAAATTTGAGACCCTGTTCTGTTTTGTAATTCAGTTCATGTGTAGCCAAGTTTACATTACGTGTATTAGTGATATCTTATGATGTTTCATTTTCTGTGTGACTTATTTCACTTAGAATCATCGTACCTGAATCCACTCATTATGCCGCGACGGGCCTGATGACATAGATTTCATTGCTGAATGATATTCCATTGTACGTACGTACCACAACTTCTTTATCCATTTTTCACATTCTGGGATATTTAACTTGTACCGTAGACGAGGTTCTTGTAAACAGAGCCGTCCGACACTTTGGGGTGGCTGTGTGTTTTTGATTTTAATTTCCCTAAGCTATAGGACTATAAGTGGAAGTGCCGTAGGCTCCGTAGCTTTGTTTTTTCGGTGTTCCGGGAAACACCATACACTTCTCCAGGGTGGCTGTTGGTAATTTACATCCCGCTTATCAGCATAACAAGGCTCCCTGTTCTCCATGGCCTGTGCTGCCTTTTTGGATTTTACACTTTTTTCAGATGGCCCTTTTGACCGGGGGGCAGTGAGACTTCATTGTAGTGCAGATTTCTTTAACATGCTTGCTTGGTTGGCCAAAAAGGGCGTATGCGTTTTTTCCTGAATATATTCAGGAAAAAACGCATACGCCCTTTTTGGCCAAGAGCATCATTGTCGACGTTCTGCCTCTTTTCCTATGCTTTAAATTCAATTCCCGTCTACCCCCTGAAATCGTTTTCCTGCAAATCTGTCCCGCTTACAAGTCGTCTTCGCAGCCTTCCTTCAATATATTTTTGGACGATAGCTGTCATTTATAACTCTGCAGGTTTGTGAGTTACAGTGCCCCTGAGCTCATTTCTTCAACTCGCTATCTTGTGAGCTGGCCGCAAACCCACAGGATTGCCTCAGGCCCTAATCTGGTTCCGGCACGGCATGCTGAGCCTTTGGTTAATTCCTCTTCCTGGTGGGAAATGAGCGTTAAATTTGCCCGTGCAGACACCTAGAGCTAGTCTCTCATTCGTTCTCCCTATTCCTTTTCATCTTGCGCAGAAATTGCAAACTGTGCCCAACAGGAGGTTAAAGGCACTGACTCTCCAAGTGGGGAGAGTGTTCATAAAGGGTCTGGAATGGTGAACCTGAGTAAAAGGGGACGAAAACTGAGAATCATTTGAAAACGTTTGCCAGTCACACGGTGCAGCATACTGTGGGTTTCCCATGCATGTTTTAGCTGAAGGAAGAATCCCTTAAACTTGGAGAGTTGGGACCCATGGAATGGGTACCATGCTGTATGACTTCACAGGGTCTGCATTTGCTCATCGAACCTCACCAATGCTATCAGCCCGAAGTGCCCAACCTTATGTCTCACTCAGCTCTGGGTGTAGATGTGGTAAATCCAGGTTGCATCACAAGCCCTGAATGAATTATTTAAGAATTGCTCTCTATTTCACTGTCCTTGGGTTTTGTTTGTGTAATTCATTTTGATAATGGGATTTATCAGATTTTCTCTGCTGCATTCATGCCGTTGTACACACGCATCATTCTCTTACGGAGACATATAAATCCATGGGTTTGAAGATTCTTACTAGTCAGGTGTATTCCTAGGCGTTGAATATGGGGTGTTTAGTCCATTTCGTTGAGCAAGGGGTAGGTCTTGACTATTACATATTTGGCTTATGGAAAGGTATCTGTGCTAATTTCTATCTCTGGTTTTATGCAGCACCCCAACTCACCTTTCCCCTTAAGCAAGCATAAGTTGGTTTTCTAAATTTGAGACCCTGTTCTGTTTTGTAATTCAGTTCATGTGTAGCCAAGTTTACATTACGTGTATTAGTGATATCTTATGATGTTTCATTTTCTGTGTGACTTATTTCACTTAGAATCATCGTACCTGAATCCACTCATTATGCCGCGACGGGCCTGATGACATAGATTTCATTGCTGAATGATATTCCATTGTACGTACGTACCACAACTTCTTTATCCATTTTTCACATTCTGGGATATTTAACTTGTACCGTAGACGAGGTTCTTGTAAACAGAGCCGTCCGACACTTTGGGGTGGCTGTGTGTTTTTGATTTTAATTTCCCTAAGCTATAGGACTATAAGTGGAAGTGCCGTAGGCTCCGTAGCTTTGTTTTTTCGGTGTTCCGGGAAACACCATACACTTCTCCAGGGTGGCTGTTGGTAATTTACATCCCGCCCATCAGCATAACAAGGCTCCCTGTTCTCCATGGCCTGTGCTGCCTTTTTGGATTTTACACTTTTTTCAGATGGCCCTTTTGACCGGGGGGCAGTGAGACTTCATTGTAGTGCAGATTTCTTTAACATGCTTGCTTGGTTGGCCAAAAAGGGCGTATGCGTTTTTTCCTGAATATATTCAGGAAAAAACGCATACGCCCTTTTTGGCCAAGAGCATCATTGTCGACGTTCTGCCTCTTTTCCTATGCTTTAAATTCAATTCCCGTCTACCCCCTGAAATCGTTTTCCTGCAAATCTGTCCCGCTTACAAGTCGTCTTCGCAGCCTTCCTTCAATATATTTTTGGACGATAGCTGTCATTTATAACTCTGCAGGTTTGTGAGTTACAGTGCCCCTGAGCTCCTTTCTTCAACTCGCTATCTTGTGAGCTGGCCGCAAACCCACAGGATTGCCTCAGGCCCTAATCTGGTTCCGGCACGGCATGCTGAGCCTTTGGTTAATTCCTCTTCCTGGTGGGAAATGAGCGTTAAATTTGCCCGTGCAGACACCTAGAGCTAGTCTCTCATTCGTTCTCCCTATTCCTTTTCATGTTGCGCAGAAATTGCAAACTGTGCCCAACAGGAGGTTAAAGGCACTGACTCTCCAAGTGGGGAGAGTGTTCGTAAAGGGTCTGGAATGGTGAACCCGAGTAAAAGGGGACGAAAACTGAGAATCATTTGAAAACGTTTGCCAGTCACACGGTGCACCGTACTGTGGGTTTCCCATGCATGTTTTAGCTGAAGGAAGAATCCCTTAAACTTGGAGAGTTGGGACCCATGGAATGGGTACCATGCTGTATGACTTCACAGGGTCTGCATTTGCTCATCGAACCTCACCAATGTTATCAGCCCGAAGTGCCCAACCTTATGTCTCAGTCAGCTCTGGGTGTAGATGTGGTAAATCCAGGTTGCATCACAAGCCCTGAATGAATTATTTAAGAATTGCTCTCTATTTCACTGTCCTTGGGTTTTGTTTGTGTAATTCATTTTGATAATGGGATTTATCGGATTTTCTCTGCTGCATTCATGCCGCTGTACACACGCTTCATTCTCTTACGGAGACATATAAATCCATGGGTTTGAAGATTCTTACTACTCAGGTGTATTCCTAGGCGTTGAATATGGGGTGTTTAGTCCATTTCGTTGAGCAAGGGGTAGGTCTTGACTATTACATATTTGGCTTATGGAAAGGTATCTGTGCTAATTTCTATCTCTGGTTTTATGCAGCATCCCAACTCACCTTTCCCCTTAAGCAAGCATAAGTTGGTTTTCTAAATTTGAGACCCTGTTCTGTTTTGCAATTCAGTTCATGTGTAGCCAAGTTTACATTCCGTGTATTAGTGATATCTTATGATGTTTCATTTTCTGTGTGACTTATTTCACTTAGAATCATCGTACCTGAATCCACTCATTATGCCGCGATGGGCCTGATGACATAGATTTCATTGCTGAGTGATATTCCATTGTACGTACGTACCACAACTTCTTTATCCATTTTTCACATTCTGGGATATTTAACTTGTACCGTAGACGAGGTTCTTGTAAACAGAGCCGTCCGACACTTTGGGGTGGCTGTGTGTTTTTGATTTTAATTTCCCTAAGCTATAGGACCATAAGTGGAAGTGCCGTAGGCTCCGTAGCTTTGTTTTTTCGGTGTTCCGGGAAACACCATACACTTCTCCAGGGTGGCTGTTGGCAATTTACATCCCGCCCATCAGCATAACAAGGCTCCCTGTTCTCCATGGCCTGTGCTGCCTTTCTGGATTTTACACTTTTTTCAGATGGCCCTTTTGACCGGGGGGCAGTGAGACTTCATTGTAGTGCAGATTTCTTTAACATGCTTGCTTGGTTGGCCAAAAACGGCGTATGCGTTTTTTCCTGAATATATTCAGGAAAAAACGCATACGCCCTTTTTGGCCAAGAGCATCATTGTCGACGTTCTGCCTCTTTTCCTATGCTTTAAATGCAATTCCCGTCTACCCCCTGAAATCGTTCTCCTGCAATTCTGCCCCACTTACAAGTCGTCTTCGCAGCCTTCCTTCAATATATTTTTGGACGATAGCTGTCATTTATAAATCTGCAGGTTTGTGAGTTACAGTGCCCCTGAGCTCATTTCTTCAACTCGCTATCTTGTGAGCTGGCCGCAAACCCACAGGATTGCCTCAGGCCCTAATCTGGTTCCGGCACGGCATGCTGAGCCTTTGGTTAATTCCTCTTCCTGGTGGGAAATGAGCGTTAAATTTGCCCGTGCAGACACCTAGAGCTAGTCTCTCATTCGTTCTCCCTATTCCTTTTCATCTTGCGCAGAAATTGCAAACTGTGCCCAACAGGAGGTTAAAGGCACTGACTCTCCAAGTGGGGAGAGTGTTCATAAAGGGTCTGGAATGGTGAACCTGAGTAAAAGGGGACGAAAACTGAGAATCATTTGAAAACGTTTGCCAGTCACACGGTGCAGCATACTGTGGGTTTCCCATGCATGTTTTAGCTGAAGGAAGAATCCCTTAAACTTGGAGAGTTGGGACCCATGGAATGGGTACCATGCTGTATGACTTCACAGGGTCTGCATTTGCTCATCGAACCTCACCAATGCTATCAGCCCGAAGTGCCCAACCTTATGTCTCACTCAGCTCTGGGTGTAGATGTGGTAAATCCAGGTTGCATCACAAGCCCTGAATGAATTATTTAAGAATTGCTCTCTATTTCACTGTCCTTGGGTTTTGTTTGTGTAATTCATTTTGATAATGGGATTTATCAGATTTTCTCTGCTGCATTCATGCCGTTGTACACACGCATCATTCTCTTACGGAGACATATAAATCCATGGGTTTGAAGATTCTTACTAGTCAGGTGTATTCCTAGGCGTTGAATATGGGGTGTTTAGTCCATTTCGTTGAGCAAGGGGTAGGTCTTGACTATTACATATTTGGCTTATGGAAAGGTATCTGTGCTAATTTCTATCTCTGGTTTTATGCAGCACCCCAACTCACCTTTCCCCTTAAGCAAGCATAAGTTGGTTTTCTAAATTTGAGACCCTGTTCTGTTTTGTAATTCAGTTCATGTGTAGCCAAATTTACATTCCGTGTAGTAGTGATATCTTATGATGTTTCATTTTCTGTGTGACTTATTTCACTTAGAATCATCGTACCTGAATCCACTCATTATGCCGCGATGGGCCTGATGACATAGATTTCATTGCTGAGTGATATTCCATTGTACGTACGTACCACAACTTCTTTATCCATTTTTCACATTCTGGGATATTTAACTTGTACCGTAGACGAGGTTCTTGTAAACAGAGCCGTCCGACACTTTGGGGTGGCTGTGTGTTTTTGATTTTAATTTCCCTAAGCTATAGGACCATAAGTGGAAGTGCCGTAGGCTCCGTAGCTTTGTTTTTTCGGTGTTCCGGGAAACACCATACACTTCTCCAGGGTGGCTGTTGGCAATTTACATCCCGCCCATCAGCATAACAAGGCTCCCTGTTCTCCATGGCCTGTGCTGCCTTTCTGGATTTTACACTTTTTTCAGATGGCCCTTTTGACCGGGGGGCAGTGAGACTTCATTGTAGTGCAGATTTCTTTAACATGCTTGCTTGGTTGGCCAAAAACGGCGTATGCGTTTTTTCCTGAATATATTCAGGAAAAAACGCATACGCCCTTTTTGGCCAAGAGCATCATTGTCGACGTTCTGCCTCTTTTCCTATGCTTTAAATGCAATTCCCGTCTACCCCCTGAAATCGTTCTCCTGCAATTCTGCCCCACTTACAAGTCGTCTTCGCAGCCTTCCTTCAATATATTTTTGGACGATAGCTGTCATTTATAACTCTGCAGGTTTGTGAGTTACAGTGCCCCTGAGCTCATTTCTTCAACTCGCTATCTTGTGAGCTGGCCGCAAACCCACAGGATTGCCTCAGGCCCTAATCTGGTTCCGGCACGGCATGCTGAGCCTTTGGTTAATTCCTCTTCCTGGTGGGAAATGAGCGTTAAATTTGCCCGTGCAGACACCTAGAGCTAGTCTCTCATTCGTTCTCCCTATTCCTTTTCATCTTGCGCAGAAATTGCAAACTGTGCCCAACAGGAGGTTAAAGGCACTGACTCTCCAAGTGGGGAGAGTGTTCATAAAGGGTCTGGAATGGTGAACCTGAGTAAAAGGGGACGAAAACTGAGAATCATTTGAAAACGTTTGCCAGTCACACGGTGCAGCATACTGTGGGTTTCCCATGCATGTTTTAGCTGAAGGAAGAATCCCTTAAACTTGGAGAGTTGGGACCCATGGAATGGGTACCATGCTGTATGACTTCACAGGGTCTGCATTTGCTCATCGAACCTCACCAATGCTATCAGCCCGAAGTGCCCAACCTTATGTCTCACTCAGCTCTGGGTGTAGATGTGGTAAATCCAGGTTGCATCACAAGCCCTGAATGAATTATTTAAGAATTGCTCTCTATTTCACTGTCCTTGGGTTTTGTTTGTGTAATTCATTTTGATAATGGGATTTATCAGATTTTCTCTGCTGCATTCATGCCGTTGTACACACGCATCATTCTCTTACGGAGACATATAAATCCATGGGTTTGAAGATTCTTACTAGTCAGGTGTATTCCTAGGCGTTGAATAAGGGGTGTTTAGTCCATTTCGTTGAGCAAGGGGTAGGTCTTGACTATTACATATTTGGCTTATGGAAAGGTATCTGTGCTAATTTCTATCTCTGGTTTTATGCAGCACCCCAACTCACCTTTCCCCTTAAGCAAGCATAAGTTGGTTTTCTAAATTTGAGACCCTGTTCTGTTTTGTAATTCAGTTCATGTGTAGCCAAGTTTACATTACGTGTATTAGTGATATCTTATGATGTTTCATTTTCTGTGTGACTTATTTCACTTAGAATCATCGTACCTGAATCCACTCATTATGCCGCGACGGGCCTGATGACATAGATTTCATTGCTGAATGATATTCCATTGTACGTACGTACCACAACTTCTTTATCCATTTTTCACATTCTGGGATATTTAACTTGTACCGTAGACGAGGTTCTTGTAAACAGAGCCGTCCGACACTTTGGGGTGGCTGTGTGTTTTTGATTTTAATTTCCCTAAGCTATAGGACTATAAGTGGAAGTGCCGTAGGCTCCGTAGCTTTGTTTTTTCGGTGTTCCGGGAAACACCATACACTTCTCCAGGGTGGCTGTTGGTAATTTACATCCCGCCCATCAGCATAACAAGGCTCCCTGTTCTCCATGGCCTGTGCTGCCTTTTTGGATTTTACACTTTTTTCAGATGGCCCTTTTGACCGGGGGGCAGTGAGACTTCATTGTAGTGCAGATTTCTTTAACATGCTTGCTTGGTTGGCCAAAAAGGGCGTATGCGTTTTTTCCTGAATATATTCAGGAAAAAACGCATACGCCCTTTTTGGCCAAGAGCATCATTGTCGACGTTCTGCCTCTTTTCCTATGCTTTAAATGCAATTCCCGTCTACCCCCTGAAATCGTTTTCCTGCAAATCTGTCCCGCTTACAAGTCGTCTTCGCAGCCTTCCTTCAATATATTTTTGGACGATAGCTGTCATTTATAACTCTGCAGGTTTGTGAGTTACAGTGCACCTGAGCTCCTTTCTTCAACTCGCTATCTTGTGAGCTGGCCGCAAACCCACAGGATTGCGTCAGGCCCTAATCTGGTTCCGGCACGGCATGCTGAGCCTTTGGTTAATTCCTCTTCCTGGTGGGAAATGAGCGTTAAATTTGCCCGTGCAGACACCTAGAGCTAGTCTCTCATTCGTTCTCCCTATTCCTTTTCATGTTGCGCAGAAATTGCAAACTGTGCCCAACAGGAGGTTAAAGGCACTGACTCTCCAAGTGGGGAGAGTGTTCGTAAAGGGTCTGGAATGGTGAACCCGAGTAAAAGGGGACGAAAACTGAGAATCATTTGAAAACGTTTGCCAGTCACACGGTGCACCGTACTGTGGGTTTCCCATGCATGTTTTAGCTGAAGGAAGAATCCCTTAAACTTGGAGAGTTGGGACCCATGGAATGGGTACCATGCTGTATGACTTCAAAGGGTCTGCATTTGCTCATCGAACCTCACCAATGCTATCAGCCCGAAGTGCCCAACCTTATGTCTCACTCAGCTCTGGGTGTAGATGTGGTAAATCCAGGTTGCATCACAAGCCCTGAATGAATTATTTAAGAATTGCTCTCTATTTCACTGTCCTTGGGTTTTGTTTGTGTAATTCATTTTGATAATGGGATTTATCGGATTTTCTCTGCTGCATTCATGCCGCTGTACACACGCTTCATTCTCTTACGGAGACATATAAATCCATGGGTTTGAAGATTCTTACTACTCAGGTGTATTCCTAGGCGTTGAATATGGGGTGTTTAGTCCATTTCGTTGAGCAAGGGGTAGGTCTTGACTATTACATATTTGGCTTATGGAAAGGTATCTGTGCTAATTTCTATCTCTGGTTTTATGCAGCATCCCAACTCACCTTTCCCCTTAAGCAAGCATAAGTTGGTTTTCTAAATTTGAGACCGTGTTCTGTTTTGCAATTCAGTTCATGTGTAGCCAAGTTTACATTCCGTGTATTAGTGATATCTTATGATGTTTCATTTTCTGTGTGACTTATTTCACTTAGAATCATCGTACCTGAATCCACTCATTATGCCGCGATGGGCCTGATGACATAGATTTCATTGCTGAGTGATATTCCATTGTACGTACGTACCACAACTTCTTTATCCATTTTTCACATTCTGGGATATTTAACTTGTACCGTAGACGAGGTTCTTGTAAACAGAGCCGTCCGACACTTTGGGGTGGCTGTGTGTTTTTGATTTTAATTTCCCTAAGCTATAGAACCATAAGTGGAAGTGCCGTAGGCTCCGTAGCTTTGTTTTTTCGGTGTTCCGGGAAACACCATACACTTCTCCAGAGTGGCTGTTGGCAATTTACATCCCGCCCATCAGCATAACAAGGCTCCCTGTTCTCCATGGCCTGTGCTGCCTTTCTGGATTTTACACTTTTTTCAGATGGCCCTTTTGACCGGGGGGCAGTGAGACTTCATTGTAGTGCAGATTTCTTTAACGTGCTTGCTTGGTTGGCCAAAAAGGGCGTATGCGTTTTTTCCTGAATATATTCAGGAAAAAACGCATACGCCCTTTTTGGCCAAGTGCATCATTGTCGACGTTCTGCCTCTTTTCCTATGCTTTAAATGCAATTCCAGTCTACCCCCTGAAATCGTTTTCCTGAAATTCTGACCCGCTTTCAAGTCCTCTTCGCAGCCTTCCTTCAATATATTTTTGGACGATAGCTGTCATTTATAACTCTGCAGGTTTGTGAATTACAGTGCCCCTGAGCTCCTTTCTTCAAATCGCTTTCTTGTGAGCTGGCCGCAAACCCGCAGGATTGCTTCAGGCCCTAATCTGGTTCCGGCACGGCATGCTGAGCCTTTGGTTAATTCCTCTTCCTGGTGGGAAATGAGCGTTAAATTTGCCCGTGCAGACACCTAGAGCTAGTCTCTCATTGGTTCTCCCTATTCCTTTTCATCTTGCGCAGAAATTGCAAACTGTGCCCGACAGGAGGTTAAAGGCACTGACTCTCCAAGTGGGGAGAGTGTTCGTAAAGGGTCTGGAATGGTGAACCAGAGTAAAAGGGGACGAAAACTGAGATGCATTTGAAAACGTTTGCCAGTCACACGGTGCACCATACTGTGGGTTTCCCATGCATGTTTTAGCTGAAGGAAGAATCCCTTAAACTTGGAGAGTTGGGACCCATGGAATGGTTACCATGCTGTATGATTTCAAAGGGTCTGCATTTGCTCATCGAACCTCACCAATGGTATCAGCCCGAAGTGTCCAACCTTATGTCTCACTCAGCTCTGGGTTTAGATGAGGTAAATCCATGTTGCATCACAAGACATGAATGAATTATTTAAGAATTGCTCTCTATTTCACTGTCATTGTGTTTTGTTTTTGTAATTTATTTTGATAATAGGATTTATCGGATTTTCTCTGCTGCCTTCATGCAGCTGTACACACGCTTGATTCTCTTATGGACACATATAAATCCATGGGTTTTAAGATTCTTACTAGTCAGGTGTATTCTTAGGCATTGAATATAGGGTGTTTAGCCCATTTCGTTGAGCAAGGGGTAGGTCTTGACTATTACATATTTGACGTATGGAATGGTATCTGTGCTAATTTCTATCTCTGGTTTTATGCAGCACCCCAACTCACCTTTCCCCTTAAGCAAACATAAGTTGGTTTTCTAAATTTGAGACCCTGTTCTGTTTTGTAATTCAGTTCATGTGTAGCCAAGATTACATTCGGTGTATTAGTGATATCTTATGATGTTTCATTTTCTGTATGACTTATTTCTCTTAGAATCATCGTACCTGAATCCACTCATTATGCCACGACGGGCCAGATGACATAGATTTCATTGGTGAGTGATATTCCATTGTACGTACGTACCACAACTTCTTTATCCATTTTTCGCTTTCTGGGATATTTAACTTGTACCGTAGACGAGGTTCTTGTAAAGAGAGCCGTCTGAAACTTTGGGGTGGCTGTGTGTTTTTTATTTTAATTTCCCTTAGCTATATGACCATAAGTGGAAGTGCAGTAGGCTCCGTAGCTTTGTTTTTTCGGTGTTCCGGGAAACACCATACACTTCTCCAGAGTGGCTGTTGGCAATTTACATCCCGCCCATCAGCATAACAAGGCTCGCTGTTCTCCATGGCCTTGCTGCCTTTCTGGATTTTACACTTTTTTCAGATGGCCCTTTTGACCGGGGGGCAGTGAGACTTCATTGTAGTGCAGATTTCTTTAACATGCTTGCTTGGTTGGCCAAAAAGGGCGTATGCGTTTTTTCCTGAATATATTCAGGAAAAAACGCATACGCCCTTTTTGGCCAAGAGCATCATTGTCGACGTTCTGCCTCTTTTCCTATGCTTTAAATGCAATTCCCGTCTACCCCCTGAAATCGTTTTCCTGCAAATCTGTCCCGATTACAAGTCGTCTTCGCAGCCTTCCTTCAATATATTTTTGGACGATAGCTGTCATTTATAACTCTGCAGGTTTGTGAGTTACAGTGCCCCTGAGCTCCTTTCTTCAACTCGCTATCTTGTGAGCTGGCCGCAAACCCACAGGATTGCTTCAGGCCCTAATCTGGTTCCGGCACGCCATGCTGAGCCTTTGGTTAATTCCTCTTCCTGGTGGGAAATGAGCGTTAAATTTGCCCGTGCAGACACCTAGAGCTAGTCTCTCATTCGTTCTCCCTATTCCTTTTCATCTTGCGCAGAAATTGCAAACTGTGCCCAACAGGAGGTTAAAGGCACTGACTCTCCAAGTGTGGAGAGTGTTCGTAAAGGGTCTGGAATGGTGAACCCGAGTAAAAGGGGACGAAAACTGAGATGCATTTGAAAACGTTTGTCGGTCACACGGTGCACCATACTGTGGGTTTCCCATGCATGTTTTAGCTGAAGGAAGAATCCCTTAAATCTGGAGAGGTGGGAACCATGGAATGGGTACCATGCAGTATGACTTCAAAGGGTCTGCATTTGCTCATCGAACCTCACCAATGCTATCAGCCCGAAGTGCCCAACCTTATGTCTCACTCAGCTCTGGGTGTAGATGTGGTAAATCCAGGTTGCATCACAAGCCCTGAATGAATTATTTAAGAATTGCTCTCTATTTCACTGTCCTTGGGTTTTGTTTGTGTAATTCATTTTGATAATGGGATTTATCGGATTTTCTCTGCTGCGTTCATGCCGCTGTACACACGCTTCATTCTCTTACGGAGACATATAAATCCATGGGTTTGAAGATTCTTACAAGTCAGGTGTATTCCTAGGCGTTGAATATGGGGTGTTTAGTCCATTTCGTTGAGCAAGGGGTAGGTCTTGACTATTACATATTTGGCTTATGGAAAGGTATCTGTGCTAATTTCTATCTCTGGTTTTATGCAGCACCCCAACTCACCTTTCCCCTTAAGCAAGCATAAGTTGGTTTTCTAAATTTGAGACCCTGTTCTGTTTTGTAATTCAGTTCATGTGTAGCCAAGTTTACATTACGTGTATTAGTGATATCTTATGATGTTTCATTTTCTGTGTGACTTATTTCACTTAGAATCATCGTACCTGAATCCACTCATTATGCCGCGACGGGCCTGATGACATAGATTTCATTGCTGAGTGATATTCCATTGTACGTACGTACCACAACTTCTTTATCCATTTTTCACATTCTGGGATATTTAACTTGTACCGTAGAAGAGGTTCTTGTAAACAGAGCCGTCCGACACTTTGGGGTGGCTGTGTGTTTTTGATTTTAATTTCCCTAAGCTATAGGACCATAAGTGGAAGTGCCGTAGGCTCCGTTGCTTTGTTTTTCAGGGGTTTCAGGAAACACCATACACTTCTCCAGAGTGGCTGTTGGCAATTTACATCCCGACCATCAGCATAACAAGGCTCCCTGTTCTCCTTGGCCTGTCCTGTCTTTGTGGATTTTACACTTGTTTCACATGTCCCTTTTGACCGGGGGGCAGTGAGACTTCATTGTAGTGCAGATTTCTTTAACATGCTTGCTTGGTTGGCCAAAAAGCGCATATGCTTTTTTTCCTCAGTAAATTCAGGAAAAAACGCATACACCCTTTTTGGCCAAGAGCATCATTGTCGACGTTCTGCCTCTTTTCCTATGCTTTAAATGCAATTCCCGTCTACCCCCTGCAATCGTTTTCCTGCAATTCTGCCCCACTTACAAGTCGTCTTCGCAGCCTTCCTTCAATATATTTTTGGACAATAGCTGTCATTTATAACTCTGCATGTTTGTGAGTTACAGTGCCCCTGAGCTCCTTTCTTCAACTCGCAACTTGTGAGCTGGGCGCAAAACCACAGGATTGATTCAGGCCCTAATCTGGTTCCGGCACGGCATGCTGATCCTTTGGTTAATTCCTCTTCCTGGTGGGAAATGAGCATTAAATTTGCCCGTGCAGACACTTACTGCTAGTCTCTCATTGGTTCTCCCTATTCCTGTTCATCTTGCGCAGAAATTGCAAACTGTGCCAAACAGGAGGTTAAAGGCACTGACTCTCCAAGTGGGGAGAGTGTTAGTAAACGTTCTGGAATGGTGAACCCGAGTAAAAGGGGACGAAAACTGAGATGCATTTGAAAACCTTTCCTGGTCACACGGTGCACCATACTGTGGGTTTCCCATGCATGTTTTAGCTGAAGAAAGAATCCCTTAATCCTGGAGAGTTGGGACCCATGGAATGGGTACCATGCTGTATGACTTCAAAGGGTCTGCATTTGCTCATCGAACCTCAACAATGCTATCAGCCCGAAGTGCCCAACCTTATGTCTCACTCAGCTCTGGGTGTAGATGTGGTAAATCCAGGTTGCATCACAAGCCCTGAATGAATTATTTAAGAATTGCTCTCTATTTCACTCTCATTGTGTTTTGTTTTTGTAATTTATTTTCATAATGGGATTTATCGCATTTTCACTGCTGTGTTCATGCCGCTGTACTCACGCTTGATTCTCTTACGGACACATATAAATCCATGAGTTTGAAGATTCTTACTAGTCAGGTGTATTCGTAGGTGTTGAATATGGCGTGTTGAGTCCATTTCGTTGACCAGGGAGTAGGTTTTTTCTATTACATATTTGGCTTATCGAACGGTATCTGTGCTAATTTCAATCTCTGGTTTTATGCAGCTCCCCAACTCTCCTTTTTCCTTAAGCAAACATAAGTTGGTCTTCTAAATTTGAGACCCCATTCTGTTTTGTAATTCAGGTAGTTTGTAGCCACGTTTACATTCCATGTATTAGTAATATCGTATGTCTTTTACTTTTTGAATTATGTGACTTTGAATGATCATACGTAACTACTCTGGGGTTGTTACAACTGGCCATATTTCACTGATTTTCAGGCTGAGTAATATTCCACTCTACATAAGTGCCACACCTCTATCCATTTTTTCCCTCCAGAGACATATAAATTATATCCTAGTCGAGGATCTTTGAAACAGAGAGGCGGTAAACATTGGGGTGCCTGTGTCCTCTCCATTTTTGTCTTTCCCAAGATATACGTCCATGAGTGCAAGTGCCCTGTGCTCTGTAGCTCATTTTTTAGATGCTTTAGTAAACACAATACACTTCTCAAGAGTGACCATTGGCAATATACATTTCCACTATAAGCCTCACAGGGCTCCCTTTTCTCCTTGCCCTGTCCTGCATTTCTGGTGTTTACACTTTATGAGGAAGGCTCTTCTGACTGATGCGAAGTGATATGTTTTGTAGTACTGATTTCCAGTGCCCACCTGTTTGGTTGGCTAAAAGAGTGTATGCCGTTTTCTTGAATATATACAGAAAAAGACGCATACACCCTTTTTGGCCAACTGCAATGTTGGCAATGTTCAGCCCCTTTTCTTGTGCTTAATGGCGAGTCCTTTCTACCTCTTCCAATCCCTTTCCTGCCATTCTCCGTTGCTTACAAGTCCTTTTCTCTGACTTTCCTCAAGACATTTTTCAGTGAGAGATATTTTCAACTCTGCAGTTTCGTGAATTTTAGCGGCCCTGAGTTCCATTTTTCAACTTGTGTTTATGGGAACTGGCCACAAAGCAGCGGGATTTCCTCAAGCCCTATTCTGTTTCCATGGGCAACCCTAGCTTTTAGTCAATTCGTCTTCCTGATTGGAAATTAGAGTGACATGTGCCTGTCCGAACACCTAGGACTTGTCTCTCATTGTTCCTCCTCCTTCTGCTTCATTCTCTGGACAAATTCCAAACTGTATGCAACAGGATGTTGACAGTGCTGACATCTCCAAGTGGGAAGACTGTTCGTAAAGACGCTGGAGGGGTGAACCCGAGCACCAGGAGATGAGGAGATGAGATGCCTTTTCCAAACTCTTCCCGATCAGACGGTATACCATCTTCTGGGTGTGACAGGCATATTTTAGCTGTAGGAAGTGTCCCATTCATGTGAGGAGAACACCAGGGCTTTTTCAAAATCACTGTCTCTCCACAACCCAAACTGGGGAATTTTTTAAGCTACGGCTACACATATGTTCATTAAGGGCCTTGGGAAGTAGGCAGAGTCCAAACTTTAGATGATTGAAGTCTTCAGGGTCAGAAGCACTCACCACCGGCTTCCGTTAGGTTCCATTTTAACTGTCATTAATAGATGATGTCAATAAAAATATCTATTCTTTTTTCAGATTATTTCCCCTTATAGGTTATTGCAAAATATTGAGTGTAGTTCCCTGTGCTGTACAGTAGTTCCTTGTTGATGATCGATTTTATACATAGCAGTGTGTATGTGTTAATCCCAAACTGTTAATTTATCCCTCCTCCCACCTTTCCCCTTTGGTAATAATAAATTATAAGATTTTATACTTCTCAGAAATGGGGGAGCTGAAAGAGAGGTATCATTTTCAATGGAAAAGCATTTAAAACAAGATTGAAGCTTTAACCAAGATTATTAGATGTACATCCTTGGAAAGAAATCACTTCGTTTCTCTAGTATTGACCTGACAAATAAGACAAACCTTTCACTGAACTTGCTTATAATAAAGTGATGGAAATATCAAATGGAAGTGTTAGAAACATCTTATTTTACCCGAGCCTTATACACTGTTCTATGTTAATTACAGTTTGGCTCACACATCTGTTCATTGAAGTTACAATGTTCTCAATTTCTGTTACTGATCCTCCAGAGTGGACCCCAACAAGTGTCCCCCTGCCCAGTGTCATTGGAGCCAACAGATCGAGACTGAGTTTGGTTCAGAAGCAAAGGAAACTTTATATTTTGATCAGAGAATGCAGAGGTGAGAGCATGTGCTACCCCGTGGGCTGTGGGCTGGGCTGCTGTGTAGAGATCCTGTCAGAGTCAGTGGGAGGGAGGGGGCGGAGCTCTCGAGGGCCCGGTTGGCTGCAGCTCAGGCTCTATATCGCGGAGTCTGCACTGTGCTCCAGGAGCTGAAGTGTCGACCCAGCCATTCTGCACTAGGAAATCTGGTCTGAAGTGCCGGCTGTTGAACCTCTGTATGCGGGACCCTAGGAGCACGTGAAATTAGACAAAGCACAAAGGATAAAAAAGGTTAGACTTTATTTTATTGCCCAGATTCTATTTTTATCTCCCAGGGATTTTTAAGGGGCTTTGCCTGGGACAAACCCCTCTTCTGCATTTTGTCCCCTTCCTCATTCTTAGAGTGCTGAGGGTGCAGACCCTTCATCTGTAACTGCTGAGTGCTGAGTTAGGAGCCCTCATACCTGTGGGAGAGGGTCTGAACTTCTCCCCAGCAGCCTCCAGGTGACGTTGTTTGTCCGCAGGCCTCCTGCCTCCCTGCTCCTCCGCCTGAGCACAAGTATTGGTAGTGTTATAGATTCTAATGACCTTTAAGGGTCCAGGAAGGAGATGTGCAGTGACGCTGTGAGGTCCAGTTTCACCCCGCCCCACATTTGTTCGGCCACCTTAGGCTGACCGTTTCTGCCAGCCTAGATGCTCTGACCAGTAGTCTGTGCTTTCTTCAGTTAGGCCACTGAATTAACGTAAAAACAGCACCAGGTGTCAGCACCCTGACTGCTCAACTCCCAGACAGTCCAGGGTCAGTGGTGATGAAGGACCATGATGGCCACTGAGTCAACAGCCTTTTGAAGTAAACAGGAGTCCAGCCGGTCTTATTGGCCACCATCATCACAGTGTCTGTAGGCTTTTCTATGGTGACAGCGTGATATACTGTTCCCCTGCCAAGATTATTACCTCCCCTCTGGGTGCAGTAAGTCCTGCAAGCAGTAGTCTACTCTTTTGGGACACACTCTTGTTGTTTTATGAGAGAAACTCCAGGTCAAGTGATGGTCACACGAGTCGTCATGGTGCCCCTTTGCCCCAGTTATCTCTCTGGAGGTTGGAGTTGGAGGACCTCCTCACTCAAGGTCAGTGTGCCCACGGAGCAAACCCTGCAACTTCAGGGCATGGTTGGGGGTTAGGATCACCACGTGGGGTCCTTTTCCCTTAGGAGGGAGGTGGCCTTTTGGGCTGCTGATTTCCAGGTTTTCAGATACTGCCAGTATCTTGGCCAGATGTGGCGGTGGGCCAAGCCCCTTGGTGACCGTAGTTTATCCTACCTGGATGGCATTCTTGCATTGTTCCATTTCAAGTGGTCCCAGGTTTTGCACTAATACTCCAATGGCCATTCAAATTTCACTAGGAATGTAAAGGTCAAAGGGTTTAGCTAAATTAGGGAGTTCCAGGGCAAGGGTCTGAATTGACTGCTCTTTCCATTCTTGAAAGGCCACTTCTGGATTCTATTCAAAAGGATCATCATCTTTTTCTTTCAGTGTTTCATATAGAGGCCCAGCTAGTAGACTGTAGTTAGGGATCCAGAAGCAGCAAACCCTGGCCTCCCCAGGAACCCCTAAGCTGTCTTCTAGTTTTAGAAATGGGTAAGGCTGTAAATTGTTTCTTCCCTTTCCTGGGATGGGCTTCTCCGACCTTCTGTGAGAATGCAGCCCACGCAGGTCACCATAGTCTGTGATATTTGAGCTTTTTCTTGGACAACTTGTATCCTTTATTGGCTTGGTAGTTCAGAGGTCTCCTTAGTAGGGCTGGCGATCAGAATGTCGTCTGCATATTGAAGGAGTGTTTCCTTTTCCAGAGGTAGAACTTTTAGGTCTTTAGCTGAGCTTTCCCCAAAGATGGTGTGGGAATTTTTGAACCCTTGGGGCAAGACGGCCCGGAAGTATTGTTTTAGTTGTATGTTGAGTCCTGCCACTCACAAGCCAAAATTTCTTGTGACTCTGGGACTAATAGAATACAAAAGAAGTCTTCATTGAAGACTAATACAGAATACCATGTCCTGGTGGTTAGTAGAATGACCAGCAGGGTGTAGGGTTTAGGAACTACTGGAGGTATATCCTCGGTGGCTTCACTGACTGTCCTGACATCTTTTACCAGGACTCCAGCAGCCCATGGGGCTCTCGAGGTCAGGCCAATCCCAGGATATGGAGCTCACCTGGGCAGGTACCCCACCCCCACCCCAGCCCACGGGGCTCTCGTGGTCAGGCCCCTCCCAGGATACAGAGCAACCCTTTCAGGTACCGTGGCAGGGCTGGGCACACAGGAGCCATGCACATCGCCCTCATTGCAGAGCACTCCCAGCTCACCTGTCACTCAGATCTGACACAGAGCACCTCAGAGCAGGACTTGAACTAACAAACAGCAGCTCCGACAGGTCTGTGACCCTGGGCATCACTCTGTGTGGCCTCCCTCCACCTGGTCTTCCAGAGACTTCCACTGCACCCGGGGCACCAGGCCTCTGTCTCCACCCACCACCCACCCCTCCTCTCCCTGACTCCTGGGTTCCTCTCATTAGGAGAGGGTTTTCTTGAAGTTGTCTCCCACTCATGGGCCAGATAATATAATTAGAAAACAAGCCAGAGCTGCAGCCCCTTGTCTATCCTGACTCTCAGGGGCCCACACCTGTTCCTTGGACCTGGCCGATTCAGCAAGTTCCAGTTTCTGCAACTGTGAGCCCCTGAGGGGTGATTATTGGCTGGCCTGGGAAGCCCGACCGTGCCGGCCAGACCTCCCCAGGTGTGCCTGGGTTGAGATCAATATAAACACCGCTCCAGGCAGCAAGAGCACCTGCAGCTGTGCCTGACGCCATTTTCTGCCCTGTCAGCAGTCTCGGGGCTGGACTGGTGGGAGGGAGTGAGAGGCCACGGCTTTGTGGGTTGCCCAGTGTGAGTGGGGCTCTGCTGGACTTTCTGCAGCAGTTGCCAAGATGCCACCTGCTAAAGAAGAGGATGTGCCACCCATACCTGCCGCTGGAATTTCTCCCTGGGCAGAGGTGAGTAAGGAAGAAAGCAGTGGGGGCCGGGACAGGAGGGGTATCTCAGGCAGGGAAATGGAAAGCTTCCAGAAGAGCACCCAGGGCCAGGACCATCCTGGCTGGCCTGCAGGCACCAAGTCGGCTGGCATGCTGTCGCTCATGTGGCTCCATGGCCCTTCCTCTAGGCTTTCAAGTCCTTGTACATATTCAGGTGTTTTACCTGGGAAGGGTGGGAACATTTCAGCAGCAGCTGGCCTGGGGCTCGGCCCACGTTTACTCACAGATGCCTCGGCACGGGCCCCCAGCTTTGCAATGAGGACGCTTGTTGCGTGGGGCATGCTGGCTGAATGGGAGATGATTCCCCACCACTGACCAACTTCAGAATTGTTTACAACTGGAGCAAGGGCCCTGATACGGTTTTCCTCTGTGTAACTGGTGGGTTCTGTTTTTTTTTCTTTTTTTCGTTTTTGGCTCAAGGTAGATTTTATTCCTCTTTTTTGTATTTACAGATATAAGCATGGAAATAATTTATTCATATAAATACATGTATGTGAAGGGAAGAATATTTTTTCTGTTTTACTTTTTGTAATTTTGAATTTTATTTTATTTTTTTATACAGCAGGTTCTTTTTGGTTACCTATTTTATACATAGAAATGTATACATGCCAATCCCAATCTCTCAACTCCTCCCACCACCACCCCCCTAACAGCTTTCCCCCCTTGGTGTCCATACGTTTGTTGTCTACATCTGTTGCTCTATTTCTGCCTTGCAAAACGGTTCATCTGTACAACTTTTCTAGGTTCCACATATATGCATTTATATACAGGATTTGTTTTTCTCTTTCTGACTTACTTCACTCTGTATGACAGTCTCTAGATCCATCAACGTCTCTACAAATGACCCAATTTCATTCCTTTTTATGGCTTAGTAATATTCCATTTTATATATGTACCTCATCTTTATGCATTCGTCTGTCTGTGGGCATTTAGGTTGCTTCCATTACCTGGATATTGTAAATAGTGATGCAATGAACATTGCGGTGAATGTCTCTTTTCGTTTTATGGTTTTGTCTGGGTATATGCCCAGTAGTGGGATTGCTGTATTATATGGTAATTCTATTCTTAGTTTTATAAGAAACTCCATAATGTTCTCCACAGTGACTGCATCAATTTACATTCCCAACAATAGTGGAAGAGGTTTCCTTATCTCCGCACCCTTTCCAGCATTTGTTGTTTGTAGATTTTCTGATGATGCCCATTCTAACAGGTGTGAGGTGATACACCATGGATTAGTCTATTTCGTTGAGCAAAGAGTAGGTCTTGTCTATTACATATTTGGCTTATGGAACGGTATGTGTGCTCATTTCAATCTCTGGTTTTATACAGCACCCCAACTCAACTTTCCCGTTAAGCAAGCATAAGTTTTTATCTAAATGTGAGACTCTGCTCGGTTTTGTAATTCAGTTTATGTGTAGCCAAGTTTACACTCCCTCTATTTGTGATATCTTATGATAATTATGTTTCTCTGTGTGACATATTTCTCTTAGAATCATCATACTTAAATCCACTCAATTTGCTGCTACAGGCCTGATGACATTGATTTCATTGCTGAGTGATATTCCGTTGTACGTAAGTAGGACAACTCCTTTATCCATTTTTTTCTTTCTGGGATATTTAATTTGTACTGGACTCAAGGTTCTTGTAAACACAGCAGCCCTGGATATTGTGTTGGCTGTGTCTTGTTGATTTTAATTTTCCTAAGCTATAGGGCCAAAAGTGGAAGTGCCCTAGGCTCTGTAGCTTTGTTTTTTAGATGTTTCAGCATACACTATAAACATCACCAGAGTGTCTGTTGGCAATTTACAATCCGTCCATCAGCATAACAAGGCTCCCTGTTCTCCATGGCCTGTCCTGTGTTTCTGGGTTTTACACTTTTTTCAGATGGCTCTTTTGACGAATGGGAAATGAGAGTTCATTGTAGTGCGGATTTCCATTGCTCGAATTCTTGGTTGGCCACAAAGGGCATATGCGTTTTTTCCTGAATATATTCAGGAAAAAATGTATACGCACTTTTTGTCCAAGTGCATCACTGTCAAAGATCTGCCGCTTTTCACATGCTTTAAATGCAATTCCAATCTACCTCCTGAAATATGATTCCTGCAATTCTGCCTCGTTTTCAAGTCCTCTGTGCAGACTTACTTCAATATATTTTTGCCAATAGCTGTCATTTATAACTCTGCAGGTTTGTGAATTACAGTGCCTGTGATTTCCTTTCTTAACTCGTTTCCTTGAAAGCTGGCCACAGAACCGCAGGTTTGCTTCAGGCCGTAATCAGGGTCCCGCACGGCACTCTGAGCCTTTGGTTAATTCCTCTTCCTGGTGGGAAATTAGAGTTAAATGTGCCCCTCCAGACACCTGCCTCACTCCCAGCCCCTTGGTGATGTGTGTCCTCTGGTTTGAGGCCACATGTGCTGGGTTCCTCACCTTTCGCAGATGTGGCCCCACTGGTGTGCGGACACTCCTGCCTGGTTCCCATCCCCTTGGTGATGTGAGCCCTCCAGTGAGAGTCTGATCCTGGTTGGGCTCCTCACACTTCTGTGAGGTGGGCCCTCTTCTCTGAGGTCACTCCTGCCTGGCTGACACACCCCGCCTTGGCGACGTCGGCCCTCTGGTGGCAGTTGGAGCCCGCTGGGAGCCTCCTCCCCTCAGTGATGAGACCCTCTGGCATCAGGCCCTAACTGCTGGTTACCCACATTTTCTGATACGTGCTAAGTGGTGTGAGGGCACTCCTGCCAGGTTCCCATCCCCATGTGCCTTCTGCTCTATGGTCCCAACACCTGTGTTGTTCACAGTTTCAGGATGTTGGCTCTCTGGTGTTAGTTCACTCAGGCCTAGATCCCATAGACTCTGTGCTCTGAGCCGCCTGCTGGGAGGTTCCTACTGCTGGATTCCTTACCATTTTTATTCTTTGGGTCCTGTGTTTTCATGCTCCTCCTTCCTGACTCACTCCCAGCCCCTTTGTGATGTGGGTCCTCTGGTTTGAGGCCACATGTGCCGGTTTCCTCACCTTTATTGATGTGGCCCCACTGGTGTGAGGACACTCCTGCCTGGTTCCCATCCCCTTGGTGATGGGGGCCCTCTGGTGAGAGTCTGATCCTGGCTGGATTCCTCACCCTTCTGGGAGGTGGGCCCTCTGCTGTGAGGTCACTCCTGCCTGGCTGGCACACATCACCTTGGCGATGTGGGTCCTCAGTTGGGAGTTGGTGCCTGCTGGGAGTCTCCTCCCCTCGGTAATGAGGGCCCTCTGGCGTCAGGCCCTAACTCATGGGCTCCCAAAATTTTCTGATATGTGCCCTGTCGTGCGAGTACACTCCTGCCACGTTCCCATCCCCATGGGGATGTGGGCCTTCTGCTCTGAGGTCCCACCAGCTGGGTTGCTCACAGTGTCATGATGTGAGCCCTCTGCTGTGAGTTCACTGTGGCCTGGATCACATAGGCTCCGTACTCTGGGCCACCTGCTGGGGGGTTCCAACTGCTGGATTCCTCACATTTTTTATTCTGTGGGCCCTGTGTTGTTAGGCTACTCCTGCCTGCCTCACTCGGAGCACCTTGGAAATGTGGGTCCTCTGGTTTAGGCCACATGTGCTGGGTTCGTCACCTTTCTATAATGTGGCCACACTGGTGTGAGGACACTCCTGCCTTGTTCCGGTCCCCTTGGTGATGTGGGCTCTCTGGTGAGAGTCTTATCCTGGCTGGTTTCCTCACCCTTCTGTGAGGTAGGCCCTCTGCTGTGAGGTCACTCCTGCCTGACTGGCACACGTCACCTTGGCGACATGGGCCCTCAGTTGGGAGTTGGTGCCTGCTGGGAGTCTCCTCCCCTCGGTAATGAGGGCCCTCTGGCGTCAGGCTCTAACTCCTGGGCTCCCAAAATTTTCTGATGTGCGCCCTGTGGTGTGAGTACACTCCTGCCAGGTTTCCAACCCCATGGGAATATGGGCCTTCTGCTCTGAGGTCCCAACGGTGGGTGGCTCAGTTTCATGATGAGGGCCCTCTGGTGTGAGTTCACTCCGGCCTGGATCCCATAGCCTCGCTGCTCCTGGCCGCCTGCGGGGAGGTTCCAACTGCGGGATTCCTCACCTTTTCTCTTCTATGGGCCCTCTGTTTGGAGACTCCTCCTGCCTGACTCACTCCCAGCCCCTTGGTGATGTGTGTCCTCTGGTTTGAGGCCACGTGTGCTGGGTCCCTCACCTTTCGATGATGTGGCCCCGCTGGTGTGAGGACACTCCTGCCTGGTTTCTATCCCCTTGGTGATGTGGGCCCTCTGGTGAGAGTCTGATCCTGGCTGGGTTCCTCACCCTTCTGTGAGGTGGGCCCTCTGCTGTGAGGTCACTACTGACTGGCTGGCACACCCCGCCTTGGCGACATCGGCCCTCTTGTGGCAGTTGGAGCCTGCTGGGAGCCACCTCCCCTCGGTGATGAGGGCTCTCTAGCGTCAGGCCGTAACTGCTGGGTACCCACTTTTTCTGATACGTGCTAAGTGGCGCGAGGACACTCTTGCCATGTTCCCAACCCCATGGGGATGTGGGCCTTCTGCTGTGAGGTCCCAGTGGCTGGGTTGCTCACAGTTTCATGATATGGGCCCTCTGCTGTGAGTTCACTGCAGCCTGGATCGCATAGACTCGGTGCTCTGGGCCGCCTGCTGGGAGGTTCCCACTGCAGGATTCCTCAGCTTTTTTATTCTATGGGCCCTGTGTTGTGAGGCTACTCCTGCATGCCTCACTCCGAGCCCCTTGGAGATGTGGGTCTTCTGGTTTAGGCCACATGTGCTGGGTTCCTCACCTTTCTATGATGTGGTCACCCTGGTGTGAAGACAGTCCTGCCTGGTTCTGATCCTCTTGGTGATGTGGGCCCTCTGGTGAGAGTCTAATCCTCTTTGGGTTCCTCACACTTTTTTGAGGTTGGCCCTCTGCTCTGAGGTCACTCCTGCCTGGCTGGCACACCCCGCATTGGCGACGTTGGCCCTCTTGTAGCAGTTGGAGCCTGCTGGTAGCCTCCTCTCCTCGGTGATGAGGGCCCTCTGGCATCAGGCCCTAACTGCTGGGCTCCCCACATTTTCTGATGTGTGCCCACTGGTGCGATGACACTCCTGCTTGGTTCGCTTCCCCATGGGGATGTGGGCCTTGTGCTCTGAGGTCACAATGGCTAGGTTGCTCACAGTTTCATGATGAGGGCCCT
Organism: Delphinapterus leucas; assembly: GCF_059928025.1. Classification (NCBI taxonomy): domain Eukaryota; kingdom Metazoa; phylum Chordata; class Mammalia; order Artiodactyla; family Monodontidae; genus Delphinapterus; species Delphinapterus leucas. The sequence goes on from NW_028322248.1 coordinate 7,752,663, forward strand.
CTGTTGTGAGTTCATCATTGCCTGGATCCCATAGCCTCGGTGCTCTGGGCCGCCTGCTGGGATGTTCCAACTGCTGGATTCCTCACCTTTTTTATACAATGGGCCACGTGTTTTGAGGTTCATCCTTCCTGCCTCGCTCCGAGACCCATGGAGATGTGGGTCCTCTGGTTTGAGGCCACATGTGCTGGGTACCTCAACTTGCGATGATGTGGCCCCACGGGTGTGAAGACACTCCTGCCTGGTTCCCAGCCCCTTGCTGATGTGGGCCCTCTGGTGAGAGTCTGATAATGGCTGGGTCCCTTACCCTTCTGTGAGGTGGGCCCTCTGATGTGAGGTCACTCCTGCCTGGCTGGCTCACGTCACCTTGGCGATGTGGGCCCTCTGTTGGCCACTGAAGCATGCTGGGAGCCCCCTACCCTCTTTAAGGAGGGCCTTGGAAAAAACGCATATGCACTTTTTGAACAAGTGCATCATTGTCGAGGTTCTGCCTCTTCTCCTATGCTTTCAGTGCATTTCCCGTCTACCTCCTGAAATCGTTTTCCTGGAATTCTGCCCCGCTTTCAAGTCCTCTTCGCAGCCTTCCTTCAATATATTTTTGGACGATAGCTGTCATTTATAACTCTGCAGGTTTGTGAATTACAGTGCCCCTGAGCTCCTTTGTTCAACTCGCTATCTTGTGAGCTGCCTGCACACCCGCAGTATTGCTTCAGGCCCTAATCTGGTTCCGGCACGGCATTCTGAGCCTTTGGTTAATTCCACTTCCTGGTGAGAAATGAGCATTAAATTGCCCGTGCAGACACCTACAGCTAGTCTCTCATTGGTTCTCCCTATTCCTGTTCATCTTGCGCAGAAATTGCAAACTGTGACAAACAGGAGGTTAAAGGCACTGACTCTCCAAGTGGGGAGAGTGTTAGTTAAGCATCTGGAATGGTGAACCCGAGTATAAAGGGACGAAAACTGAGATGCATTTGAAAACGTTTCCCAATCACATGGTGGACCATACTCTGGGTTTCCCATACATGATGTAGCGGAAGGAAGAATCCCTTAAACCTGGAGAGTTGGGACCCTTGGAATGGGTACCATGCAGTATGACTTCAAAGGGTCTGCAATTGCTCACAGAACCTCAACAATACTATCAGGGCGAAGTGTCCGGCCTTATGTCTCCCCAGCACTGGGTGTACATGTGGTAAATCCAGGTTGCATCAGAAGCCCTGAGTGAATTATTTAAGAATTGCTCTCTATTTCACTGTCATTGTGTTTTGTTTTTGAAATTTATTTTGATAATGTGATTTATCGGATTTTCACTGTTGCCTTTAGGCCACTGAACACACGCTGGATTCTCTTATGGACACATATAAATCCATGGGTTTTAAGATTCTTCCTAGGCAGGTATATTCCTAGGCGTTGAATATGGGGTGTTGAGCCCATTTCGTTGAGCAAGCAGTAGGTCTTGTCTATTACATATTTGGCTTATGGAACGGTATCAGTGCGAATTTCAATCTCTGTTTTTATGCAGCACCCGAACTCACCTTTCCCAAAAAGCAAGCATAAGTTGGTTTTCTAAATTTGAGACACTGTTCTGTTTTGTAATTCATTTCATGTGTAGCCAAGTTTACATTCCGTGTATTAGTGATATCTTATGATGTTTCTTTTTCTGTGTGACCTATTGCACGTAGAATCATCGTACCTGAATCCACTCATTATGCCGCTACGGGCCTGATGACATAGATTTCATTGCTGAGTGATATTCCATTGTACGTAAGAACCACAACTTCTTTATCCATTTTTCACCCTCTGGGATATTTAACTTGTACCGTACAAGAGGTTCTCGTAAACAGAGCCGTTCCAAACTTTGGGGTGCCTGTGTGGTTTTGATTTTAATTTCCCTAAGCTATAGGACCATAAGTGGAAGTGCCATAGGCTGTGTTGCTTTGTTTCTTATGTGTTTCAGGAAATACCATACACTTCTCCAGAGTGGCTGTTGGCAATTCACATGCCGACCATCAGGATAACAATGCTCCCTCTTCTCCATGGCCTGTCCTGCCTTTCTGGATTTTACACTTTTTTCAGATGGCCCTTTTGACCGGGGGGCAGAGAGACTTCATTTTAGTGCAGATTTCTTTACACGCTTGCTTGGTTGGCCAAAAAGGGCATATGCGTTTTTTCCTGATTATATTCAGGAAAAAACGCATATGCCCTTTTTGGCCAAGTGCATCATTGTCGCTGTTCTCCGTCTTTTCCTAGTCTTTAAGTGCAATTCCAGTCTACCCCCTGAAATCGTTTTCCTGAATTTCTGCCAAAATTCTAAGTCCTCTTCGCAGACATACTTCAATATATTTTTGGACGATAGCTGTCATTTATAACTCTGCAGGTTTGTGAGTTACAGTGCCCCTGAGCTCCTTTCTTCATCTCGCTAACTTGTGAGCTGGCCACAAACCCGCAGGATTGCTTCAGGCCCTTATCTGGTTCCAGCAGGGCATGCTGAGCCTTTGGTTAATTCCTCTTCCTGGTGGGAAATGAGCGTTAAATTTGCCCGTGCAGACACCTAGAGCTAGTCTCTCATTCGTTCTCCCTATTCCTTTTCATCTTGCGCAGAAATTGCAAACTGTGCCCAACAGGAGGTTAAAGGCACTGACTCTCCAAGTGGGGAGAGTGTTCGTAAAGGGTCTGGAATGGTGAACCCGAGTAAAAGGGGACGAAAACTGAGATGCATTTGAAAACGTTTGCCAGTCACACGGTGCACCATACTGTGGGTTTCCCATGCATGTTTTAGCTGAAGGAAGAATCCCTTAAACTTGGAGAGTTGGGACCCATGGAATGGGTACCATGCTGTATGACTTCAAAGGGTCTGCATTTGCTCATCGAACCTCACCAATGCTATCAGCCCGAAGTGCCCAACCTTATGTCTCACTCAGCTCTGGGTGTACATGTGGTAAGTCCAGGTTGCATCACAAGCCCTGAATGAATTATTTAAGAATTGCTCTCTATTTCACTGTCCTTGGGTTTTGTTTGTGTAATTCATTTTGATAATGGGATTTATCGGATTTTCTCTGCTGCATTCATGCCGCTGTACACACGCTTCATTCTCTTACGGAGACATATAAATCCATGGGTTTGAAGATTCTTACTAGTCAGGTGTATTCCTAGGCGTTGAATATGGGGTGTTTAGTCCATTTCGTTGAGCAAGGGGTAGGTCTTGACTATTACATATTTGGCTTATGGAAAGGTATCTGTGCTAATTTCTATCTCTGGTTTTATGCAGCACCCCAACTCACCTTTCCCCTTAAGCAAGCATAAGTTGGTTTTCTAAATTTGAGACCCTGTTCTGTTTTGTAATTCAGTTCATGTGTAGCCAAGTTTACATTCCGTGTATTAGTGATATCTTATGATGTTTCATTTTCTGTGTGACTTATTTCACTTAGAATCATCGTACCTGAATCCACTCATTATGCCGCGACGGGCCTGATGACATAGATTTCATTGCTGAGTGATATTCCATTGTACGTACGTACAACAACTTCTTTATCCATTTTTCACTTTCTGGGATATTTAACTTGTACCGTAGACGAGGTTCTTGTAAACAGAGCCGTCCGACACTTTGGGGTGGCTGTGTGTTTTTGATTTTAATTTCCCTAAGCTATAGGACCATAAGTGCAAGTGCCGTAGGCTCCGTAGCTTTGTTTTTTCGGTGTTCCGGGAAACACCATACACTTCTCCAGGGTGGCTGTTGGCAATTTACATCCCGCCCATCAGCATAACAAGGCTCCCTGTTCTCCATGGCCTGTGCTGCCTTTCTGGATTTTACACTTTTTTCAGATGGCCCTTTTGACCGGGGGGCAGTGAGACTTCATTGTAGTGCAGATTTCTTTAACATGCTTGCTTGGTTGGCCAAAAAGGGCGTATGCATTTTTTCCTGAATATATTCAGGACAATTCGCATACGCCCTTTTTGGCCCAGTGCATCATTGTCGACGTTCTGCCTCTTTTCCTATGCTTTAAATGCAATTCCAGTCTACCCCCTGAAATCGTTTTCCTGCAATTCTGCCCCGCTTTCAAGTCGTCTTCGCAGCCTTCCTTCAATATATTTTTGGATGATAGCAGTCATTTATAACTCTGCAGGTTTGTGAATTACAGTGCCCCTGAGCTCCTTTCTTCAAATCGCTTTCTTGTGAGCTGGCCGCAAACCGGCAGGATTGTTTCAGGACCTAATCTATTTCCGGCACGGCATGCTGAGCGTTTGGTTAATTCCTCTTCCTGGTGGGAAATGAGCGTTAAATTTGCCCGTGCATACACCTACAACTAGTCTCTCATTGGTTCTCCCTATTCCTGTTCATCTTGCGCAGAAATTGCAAACTGTGCCAAATAGGAGGTTAAAGGCACTGACTCTCCAAGTGGGGAGAGTGTTCGTAAAGGGTCTGGAATTGTGCACCCGAGTAAAAGGGGACGAAAACTGAGATGCATTTGAAAATGTTTCCCGGTCACACGGTGCACCATACTGTGGGTTTCCTATGCATGTTTTAGCTGAAGGAAGAATCGCTTAAACCTGGAGAGTTGGGACCCATGGAAAGGGTACCATACAGTATGACTTCAAATGGTCTGCATTTGCTCATTGAACCTTACCAATGCTATCAGCCCGATGTCTCCAAACTTATGTCTCACGCAGCTCTGGGTGTAGATGAGGTAAATCCAGGTTGCATCACAAGCCCTGAATGAATTAGTAAAGAATTGCTCTCTATTTCACTGTCATTTTTTTTGTTTTTGAAATTTATTTTGATAATGGGATTTAGCTGATTTTCACTGCTGCGTTTTTGTCACTGTACACACGCTTGATTCTCTTATCGAGACATATAAATCCATAGGTATTAAGACTCTTACTCATCCTGTATATTCCTAGGCACTGAATATGGGGTGTTGAGTCCATTTCGTTGACCAGGAAGTAGGTTTTTTCTATTACATATTCGGCTTATGGAACGGTATCTGTGCTAATTTCAATCTCTGGTTTTATGCAGCACCCCAACTCTCCTTGATCCTTAAGCAAGCATAAGTTGGTTTTCTAAATTTGAGACCCCGTTCTCTTTTGTAATTCAGTTCATTTGTAGCCACGTTTACATTCCATGTATTAGTAATATCGTATGTCTTTGTCTTTTTGAATTATGTGACTTCAAATGATCATACGTAACTCCTCTGGGGTTGTTACAACTGGCCATGTTTCATTGATTTTCAGGCTGAGTAATATTCCACTCTACATAAGTGCCACACCTCTGTCCATTTTTTCCCTCCAGAGACATATAAATTATAACCTAATCGAGGTTATATTAAACAGAGAGGCGGTAAACATTGGGGTGCCTGTGTCCTCTCGATTTTTCTTTTTCCCAAGATATACGTCCATGAGTGCAAGTGCCCTGTGCTCTGTAGCTCATTTTTTAGATGCTTTAGTAATCACAATACACTTTTCCAGAGTGACCGTTGGCAATATACATTTCCACTATAAGCCTCACAGGGCTCCCTTTTCTCCTTGCCCTGTCCTGCATTTCTGGTGTTTACACTTTATGAGGAAGGCTCTTCTGACTGATGCGAAGTGATATGTTTTGTAGTATTGATTTCCAGTGCCCACCTGTTTGGTTGGCTAAAAAAGTGTATGCCCTTTTCTTGAATATATACAGAAAAAGATGCATACACCCTTTTTGGCCAACTGCAATGTTGGCAATGTTCAGCCCCTTTTCTTGTGCTTAATGGCGAGTCCTTTCTACCTCATCCAATCCCTTTCCTGCCATTCTCCGTTGCTTACAAGTCCTTTTCTCTGACTTTCCTCAAGACATTTTTCAGTGATAGATAATTTCAACTCTGCAGTTTCGTGAATTTTAGTGTCCCTGAGTTCCATTTTTCAACTTGTGTTTATGGGAACTGGCCACAAAGCAGCGGGATTTCCTCAAGCCCTATTCTGTTTCCATGGGCAACCCTAGCCTTTGGTCAATTCGTCTTCCTGATTGGAAATTAGAGTGACATATGTCTGTCCGAAAACCTAGCACTTGTCTCTCATTGTTCCTCCTCCTTCTGCTTCATCCTTGGACAAATTCCAAACTGTGTGCAACAGGATGTTGACAGTGCTGACATCTCCAAGTGGGGAGACTGTTAGTAAAGACGCCGGAGTGGTGAACCCGAGCACCAGGAGATGAGGAGATGAGATGCCTTTTCCAAACTCTTCCCGATCAGACGATATACCATCCTCTGGGTGTGACAGGCATGTTTTAGCTGTAGGAAGTGTCCCGTTCATGTGAGGAGAACACCAGGGCTTTTTCAAAATCAGTGTCTCTCCGCTACCCAAACTGGGGAATTTTTTAAGCTACGGCTACACATAGGTTCATTAAGGGCCTTGGGAAGTAGGCAGAGTCCAAACTTTAGATGATTGAAGTCTTCAGGGTCAGAAGCACTGACCACCGGCTTCCCTTAGGTTCCATTTTAACTGTCATTGATAGATGATGTCAATAAAAATATCTATTCTTTTTCAGATTATTTCCCCTTATAGGTTATTGCAAAATATTGAGTGTAGTTCCCTGTGCTATAGAGTAGTTCCTTGTTGACGATCTATTTTATACATAGCAGTGTGTATGTGTTAATCCCAAACTGTTAATTTATCCCTCCTCCCACCTTTCCACTTTGGTAATAATAAATTATAAGATTTTATACTTCTCAGAAATGGGGGAGCTGAATGAGAGGTATCATTTTCAATGGAAAAGCATTTAAAACAAGATTGAAGCTTTAACCAAGATTATTAGATGTACATCCTTGGAAAGAAATCACTTCGCTTCTCTAATATTGACCTGACAAATAAGACAAACCTTTTCACTGAACTTGCTTATAATAAAGTGATGGAAATATCAAATGGAAGTGTTAGAAACATCTTATTTTACCCGAGCCTTATACACTGTTCTATGTTAATTATAGTTTGGCTCACACATCTGTTCATTGAAGTTACAACGTTCTCAATTTCTGTTACTGATCCTCCAGAGTGGACCCCAACAAGTGTCCCCACGCCCAGTGTCATTGGAGCCAAAAGATCGAGACTGAGTTTGGTTCAGAAGCAAAGGAAACTTTATATTTTGATCAGAGAATGGAGAGGTGAGAGCATGTGCTACCCCGTGGGCTGTGGGCTGGGCTGCTGTGTAGAGATCCTGTCAGATTCAGTGGGAGGGAGGGGGCAGAGCTCTCGAGGGCCCTGTTGGCTGCAGCTCAGGCTCTATATCGCGGAGTCTGCACTGGGCCCCAGGACCTGATGTGTCGACCCAGCCATTCTGTACTAGGAAATCTGGTCTGAAGTGCCGGGTGTGGAACCTCTGTATGCGGGACCCTAGGAGCACATGAAATTAGACAAAGCACAAAGGATAAAAAAGGTTAGACTTTATTTTATTGCCCAGATTCTGTTTTTATCTCCCAGGGATTTTTAATGGGCTTTGCCTGGGACAAACCCCTCTTCTGCCTTTTGTCCTCTTCCTCATTCTTGGAGTGCTGAGGGTGCAGACCCTTCTTCTGTAACTGCTGAGTGCTGAGTTAGGAGCCCTTATACCCGTGGGCGAGGGTCAGAACTTCTCCCCAGCAGCCTCTAGGTGACGTTGATTGTCCCCAGGCCTCCAGCCTCCCTGTTCATCTGCCTGAGCACGAGCATTGGAAGTGTTATAGATTCTAATGACCTTTAAGGGTCCGGGAAGGAAATGTGCAGTGACGCTGTGAGGTCCACTTTCACCCCGCCACACATTTGTTCAGACACTTCAGGCTGACCGTTTCTGCCAGCCTAGATGCTCTGACTAGTAGTCTGCACTTTCTTCAATTAGGCCTCTGAATTAACGTAAAAACAGCACCAGGTGTCAGGACCCTGCCTGCTCAACTCCCGGACAGTCCAGGGTCAGTTGTGATGAAGGACCATGATGGCCACTGAGTCAACAGCCTTTTGAAGTAAACAGGAGTCCAGCCGGTCTTACTGGTCACCATCATCACGGTGTCTGTAGGCTTTTCTATGGTGACAGCGTGATATACGGTTCCCCTGCCAAGATTATTACCTCCCCTCTGGGTGCAGTAAGTCCTGCAAGCAGTAGTCTACTCTTTTGTGACACACTCTTGTTGTTTTATGAGAGAAACTCCAGGTCAAGTGATGGTCACATGTGTCGTCATGGTGCCCCGTTGCCCCCGGATATCTCTCTGGATGTTGGAGTAGGAGGGCTTCCTCACTGGAGGTCAGTGTGCCCACGGAGCAAACCCTGCAACTTCAGGGCATGGTTGGGGGTTAGGAACACCACGTGGGGTCCTTTTCCCTTAGGAGGGAGGTGGCCTTTTGGGCTGCTGATTTCCAGGTTTTTAGATACCGCCAGTATGTTGGCCAGATGTTGCAGTGGGCCAAGCCCCTTGGTGACTATAGTTTATCCTACCTGGATGGCATTCTTGCATTGTTCCATTTCAAGTGGTCCCAGGTTTTGCACTAATACTCCAATGGCAATTCACCTTTCACCAGGAATGTAAAGGTCAAAGGGTTTAGCTAAATTAGGGAGTTCCAGGGCAAGGGTCTGAATTGACTGCTCTTTCCATTCTTGAAAGGCCACTTCTGGATTCTATTCAAAAGGATCATCATCTTTTCCTTTCAGTGTTTCATATAGAGGCCCAGCTAGTAGACTGTAGTTAGGGATCCAGAAGCAGCAAACTCTGGCCTCCCCAGGAACCCCTAAGCTGTCTTCTAGTTTTAGAAAGGGGTAAGGCTGTAAATTGTTTCTTCCCTTTCCTGGGATGAGCTTCTCCGACCTTCTGTGAGAATGAAGCCCAGGCAGGTCACCGTAGTCTGTGATATTTGAGCTTTTTCTTGGACAACTTCTATCCTTTATTGGCTTGGTAGTTCAGAGGCCTCCTTAGTAGGGCTGGTGATCAGAATGTCGTCAGCATATTGAAGGAGTGTTTCCTTTTCCAGAGGTAGAACTTTTACGTCTTTAGCTAAGCTTTCCCCAAAGATGGTGTGGGAATTTTTGAACACTTGGGGCAAGACGGCCTGGATGTATTGTTTTAGTTGTATGTTGAGTCCTGCCACTTACAAGCCAAAATTTCTTGTGACTCTGGGACTAATGGCATACAAAAGAAGGCATCATTGAAGACTAATACAGAATACCGTCTCCTGGTGGTTGGTAGAATGACCAGCAGGGTGTAGGAATTAGGAACTACTGGAGGTATATACTCGGTGGCTTCACTGACGATCCTGACATCTTTACCAGGCCCCTGGCAGCCCATGGGGCTCTCGTGGTCAGGCCAATCTCAGGATATGGAGCTCACCTGGGCAGGTACCCCACCTCCACACCAGCCCATGGGGCTCTCATGGTCAGGCCCATCCCAGGATATGGGGTTCCCTGGGCAGGTCCCCTGCAGCCCATGGGGCTCTCGTGGTCAGCTCCCTCCCAGGATACAGAGCTACACTTGCAGGTACTGTGGCAGGGCAGGGCACACAGGAACCGTGCACATTGCCCTCATTGCAGAGCACTCTCAGCTCACCTGTCACTCAGATCTGACACAGAGCACCTCAGAGCAGGACTTGAACTAACAAATAGCAACTCCGACAGGTCTGTGACCCTGGGCATCACTCTGTACGGCCTGCCACCACCTGGTCTTCCAGAGACTTCCACTGCACCCGGGGCACCAGGCCTCTGTCTCCACCCACCACCCACCACCCACCCCTCCTCTCCCTGACTCCTGGGGTCCTCTTATTAGGCCAGGGTTTTCTTGAAGCTGTCTCCCACTCATGGGCCAGATAAAATGATTAGAATACAAGCCAGAGCTGCAGCCCATTGTCTATCCTGACTCTCAAGAGCCCACACCTGTTCCTTGGACCTGGCCGATTCAGCAAGTTCCATTTTCTGCAACTGTGAGACCCTGAGGGGTGATGATTGGCTGACCTGGGCAGCCTGACCATGCCGGCCAGCCCTCCCCAGGTGTGCCTGTTTTGAGATCAATATAAACACCGCTCCAGGCAGCAAGAACCCCTGCAGCTGTGCCTGACGCCATTTTCTCTGCCCTGTCAGCAGTCTCGGGGCTGGGCTGGTGGCAGGGAGTGACAGGTCACGGCGTTGTGGGTGGCCCAGTGTGAGTGGGGCTCTGCTGGACTTTCTGCAGCAGTTGTCAAGATGCCACCTGCTAAAGAAGAGGATGTGTCACCCATACCTGGCGCTGGAATTTCTCCCTGGGCAGACGTGAGGAAGGAAGAAATCAGTGGGGGCCGGGACAGGAGGGGTATCTCAGGCAGGGAAATGGAAAGCTTCCAGAAGAGCACCCAGGGCCAGGACCATCCTGGCTGGCCTGCAGGCACCAAGTTGGCTGGCATGCAATCACTCGTGTGGCTCCATTGCCCTTCCTCTAGGCTTTCAAGTCCTTGAACATATTCAGGTGTTTTATCTGGGAAGGGTGGGAACATTTCAGCAGCAGCTGGCCTGGGGCTCGGACCACGTTTACTCACAGATGCCTCAGCACGGTCCCCCAGCTTTGCAATGAGGACGCTTGTTGCGTGGGGCCTGCTGGCTGTATGGGAGATGATTCCCCACCACTGACCAACTTCAGAATTGTTTACAACTGGAGCAAGTGTCCTGATACGGTTTTCCTCTGTGTAACTTGTGGATTCTGTTTGTTTTTTCTATTTTTCGTTTTTGGTTCAAGGTAGATTTCATTCCTCTTTTTTGCATTTACAAATATAAGCATAGAAATAATTTATTCATATAAATACATGTATGTGGAGGGAAGAATATTTTTTCTGTTTTACTTTTTAATTTTATTTTTTTTAATTTTTAATCTTATTTTTTATACAGCAGGTTCTTATTGGTTATCTATTTTATACATATAAATGTATACATGTCAATCCCAATCTCTCAACTCTTCACACCACCATCCCCCCAACAGCTTTCTGCCCTTGGTGCAGATTTCCTTTACAGGCTTGCTTGGTTGGCCATCAAGGGTGTATGCGTTTTTTCCTGAATATATTCAGGAAAAAATGCATACGCCCTTTTTGGCAAAGTGCATCATTGTCGACATTCTGCCTCATTTCCTATGCTTTAAGTGCAATTCCAGTCTACCCCCTGAAATAGTTTTCCTCAAATGCTGCCCCCCTTTCCAGTCCTCTTCGCAGACTTACTTCAATATATTTTTGGACGATAGCTGTCATTCATAACTCTGCAGGTTTGTGAATTAGAGTGCCCCTGAGCTCCTTTCTTCAACTCGCTTTCTTGTGAGCTGGCCGAAAACCGCAGGAATGCTTCAGGCGCTAATCTGTTTCTGGCAGGGCACGCTGACCCTTTGGTTAATTCCTCTTCCTGGTGGGAAATGGTCGTTACACTTGCCCGTGCAGGCACCTACAGCTAGTCTCTCATTGGTTCTCCCTATTCCTGTTCATCTTGCTCAGAAATTGCAAACTGTGCTGAACAGGATGTTAAAGGCATGGACTCTCCAAGTGGGGAGAGTGTTAGTAAAGCGTCTGGAATGGTGAACCCGAGTACCAGGGCACAAAAACTGAGATGCATTTGAAAACGTTTCGCAATCACATGGTGGAATATACTCTGCGTTTCTCATGCATGTTTTAGCTGAAGGAAGAATCCCTTAAACCTGGAGAGTTGGGACCCATGGAATGGGTACCATGCAGTATGCCTTCAAACGGTCTGCATTTGCTCACCGAGCCTCACCAATGGTATAAGTGCGAAGGGTCCAGCCTTATGTCTCACCCAGCTCTGGGTGTAGATGTGGTAAATCCAGGTTGCATCACAAGCCCTGAATGAATTATTTAAGAATTGCTCTCTATTTCACTGTCATTGTGTTTTGTTTTTGAAATTTTTTTTGATAAAGGAAGTTATCCGATTTTCACTGCTGCGTTTAGGCCACTGTACACACGCTTGATTCTCTTACGGAGACATATAAATCCATGGGTTTTAAGATTCTTACTAGTCAGGTATATTCCGAGGCGTTGAATATGGGGTGTTGAGTTCATTTCGTTGAGCAAGGAGTAGGTCTTGTCTATTATATATTTGGCTTATGGAAAGATATCTGTGCTAATTTCAATCTCTGGTTTTATGCAGCACGCCAACTCACCTTTCCCCATAAGCAAGCGTAAGTTCGTTTTCTAAATTTGAGACCGTGTTCTGTTTTGTAGATCAGTTCATGTGTAGCCAAGTTTACATTCCATGTATTAGTGATAACTTATGATGTTTCTTTTTCTGTGTGACTTATTTCACGTAAAATCATCATACCTGAATCCATTCATTATGCCACTACTGGCCTGATGACATAGATATCATTGCTGAGTGATATTCCATTGTACATACGTACCACATCTTCTTTATCCATATTTCGATTTCTGGGATATTTAACTTGTATCGTAGACGAGGTTCTTGTAAACAGAGCCGTCCCAAACTTTGGGGTGGCTCTGTGTTTTTCATTTTAATGTCCCTAAGCTATAGGACCATAAGTGGAAGTGCCATAGGCTGTGTTGCTTTGTTTCCTACGTGTTTCCGGAAACACCATACAGTTCTCCAGAGTGGCTTTTGGCGGTTCACATCCCGCCCATCAGCATAACAAGGCTACATGTTCTCCATGGCCTGTCCTGCCTTTCTGGATTTTACACTTTTTTCAGATGGCCCTTTTGACCGGGGGGCAGTGAGGCTTCATTGTAGTGCAGATTTTCTTTACACGCTTGCTTGGTTGGCCAAAAAGGGCGTATGCGTTTTTTCCTGAATATATATATGGGGAGAGTGTTATTGACGGGTCTGGAATATTGAACCCTAGTACCAGGGGAAAAAAACTGAGATGCATTTGAAAACGAATCCAAATCACAAGGTGGACCATACTCTGGGTTTCCCATGCATGTTTTAGCTGAAGGAAGAATCCCTTAAACCTGGAGAGTTGGGACCCATGGAATGGGTACCATGCAGTATGACTTCAAATGTTCTGCATTTGCTCACCGAACCTCACCAATGCTATCAGCCCGAAGTGTCCAGCCTTATGTCTCACCCAGCTCTGGTTGAAGATGTGCTAAATCCAGGTTGTATCACAAGCCCTGAATGAATTATTTAAGAATTGCCCTCTATTTCAGTGTCATTGTGTTTTGTTTTTGAAATTTATTTTGATAATGGGATTTATCGGATTTTCACTGATGCGTTTAGGCCGCTGTACACACGCTTGATTCTCTTACGGAGACATATAAATCCATGGGTTTTAAGATCCTTACTAGTCAGGTATATTCCTAGGCGTTGAATATGGGGTGTTGACTCCATTTCGTTGAGCAAGGAGTAGGTCTTTTCTATTACATATTTGGTTTATGGAACAGTTTCTGTGCTAATATCAATCTCTGGTTTTATGCAGCACCCCAACTCACCTTTCCCCATAAGCAACCATCAGTTGGTTTTCTAACTTGGAGACCCTCTTCTGTTTTGTAATTCAGTTCATGTGTAGCCAAGTTTCATTCCATGTATTAGTGATATCTTATGATGTTCCTTTTTCTGTGTGACTTATTTCACGTAGAATCATTGTACCTGAATCCACTCATTATGCCGCTAAGGGCCAGATGACATAGATTTCATTGCTGAGTGATTTTCCATTGTACGTATGTACCACAACTTCTTTATCCATTTTCGCTTTCTGGGATATTTAACTTGTACCGTAGACGAGGTTCTTGTAAACAGAGCCGACCCAAACTTTGGGGTGGCTGTGTGTTTTTGATTTTAACTTCCCTAAGCTATAGGACCATAAGTGGAAGTGCCATAGGCTGTGTTGCTTTGTTTCCTACGTGTTTCAGGAAACACCATACACTTCTCCAGAGTGGCTGTTGGCAGTTCACATCCCGCCCATCAGCATAACAAGGCTCCCTGTTCTCCATGGCCTGTGCTGCCTTTCTGGATTTTACACTTTTTTCAGATGGCCCTTTTGAGTGGGGGGCAGTGAGACTTCATTGTAGTGCAGATTTCTTTAACATGCTTGCTTGGTTGGCCAAAAAGTGCGTATGCGTTTTTTCCTGAATATATTCAGGAAAAAACGCATATGCCCTTTTTGGCCAAGTGCATCATTGTCGACGTACTGCCTCTTTTCCTATGCTTTAAATGCAATTCCAGTCTACCCCCTGAAATCGTTTTCCTGCAATTTTGCCCCGCTTTCAAGTCCTCTTCACAGCCTTCCTTCAATATATTTTTGGATGATAGCTGTCACTTATAACTCTGCAGGTTTGTGAATTAGAGTGCCCCTGAGCTCCTTTCTTCAAATCGCTTTCTTTTGAGCTGGCCGCAAACCCGCAGGATTGCTTCAGGCCCTAATCTGGTTCCGGCACGGCATGCTGAGCGTTTGGTTAATTCCTCTTCCTGGTGGGAAATGAGCGTTAAATTTGCCCGTGCAGACACCTACAGCTAGTCTCTCATTGGTACTCCCTATTCCTGTTCATCTTGCGCAGAAATTGCAAACTGTGCCAAATAGGAGGTTAAAGGCACTGACTCTCCAAGTGGGGAGAGTGTTAGTAAAGGGTCTGGAATGGTGAACCCGAGTAAAAGGGGAGAAAAACTGAGATGCATTTGAAAATGTTTCCCGGTCACACGGTGCACCATACTGTGGGCTTCCCATGCATGCTTTAGCTGAAGGAAGAATCGCTTAAACCTGGAGAGTTGGGACCCATGGAATGGGTACCATGTAGTATGACTTCAAATGGTCTGCATTTGCTCATCGAACCTCACCAATGCTATCAGCCCGAAGTGTCCAACCTTATGTCTCACTCAGCTCTGGGTTTAGATGAGGTAAATCCAGGTTGCATCACAAGCCCTGAATGAATTATTTAAGAATTGCTCTCTATTATACTGTCATTGGGTTTTGTTTGTGTAATTCATTTTGATAATGGGATTTATCGGATTTTCTCTGCTGCATTCATGCCACTGTACAAAGGCTTCTTTCTCTTACGGAGACATATAAATCCATGGGTTTGAAGATTCTTACTAGTCAGGTGTATTCCTAGGCGTTTAATATGGGTTGTTTAGTCCATTTCGTTGAGCAAGTGGTAGGTCTTGACTATTACCTATTTGGCTTATGGAAAGGTATCTGTGCTAATTTCTATCTCTGGTTTTATGCAGCACCCCAACTCACCTTTCCCCTTAAGCAAGCATAAGTTGTTTTTCTAAATTTGAGACCCTGTTCTGTTTTGTAATTCAGTTCATGTGCAGCCAAGTTTACATTCCGTGTATTAGTGATATCTTATGATGTTTCATTTTCTGTGTGACTTATTTCACTTAGAATCTTCGTACATGAATCCACTCATTATGCCGCGACGGGCCTGATGACATAGATTTCATTGCTGAGTGATATTCCATTGTACGTACGTACCACAACTTCTTTATCCATTTTTCACATTCTGGGATATTTAACTTGTACCGTAGACGAGGTTCTTGTAAACAGAGCCGTCCGAAACTTTGGGGTGTTTGTGTGTTTTTGATTTTAAATTCCCTAAGCTATAGGACCATAAGTGGAAGTGCCGTAGGCTTCGTTGCTTTGTTTTTTATGTGTTCCAGGAATCACCATACACTTGTCCAGAGTGGCTGTTGGCAATTTACATCCCACCCATCAACATAGCAAGGCTCCCTGTTCTCCATGGCCTGTGCTGCATTCCTGGATTTTACACTTTTTTCAGATGGCCCTTTTGACCGGGGGGCAGTGAGACTTCATTGTAGTGCAGATTTCTTTAACATGCTTGCTTGGTTGGCCAAAAAGGGCGTATGCGTTTTTTCCTGAATATATTCAGGAAAAACCGCATACGCCCTTTTTGGCCAAGAGCATCATTGTTGACTTTCTGCCTCTTTTCCTATGCTTTAAATGCAATTCCCGTCTACCCCCTGAAATCGTTTTCCTGCAATTCTGCCCCGCTTTCAAGTCCTCTTTGCAGACCTCCTTCAATATATTTCTGGACGATAGCTGTCATTTATAACTCTGCATGTTTGTGAGTTACAGTGCCCCTGAGCTCATTTCTTCAACTCGCTATCTTGTGAGCTGGCCGCAAACCCACTGGATTGCCTCAGGCCCTAATCTGGTTCCGGCACGGCATGCTGAGCCTTTGGTTAATTCCTCTTCCTGGTGGGAAATGAGCGTTAAATTTGCCCGTGCAGATACCTAGAGCTAGTCTCTCATTCGTTCTCCCTATTCCTTTTCATCTTGCGCAGAAATTGCAAAGTGTGCCCAACAGGAGGTTAAAGGCACTGACTCTCCAAGTGGGGAGAGTGTTCGTAAAGGGTCTGGAATGGTGAACCCGAGTAAAAGGGGAAGAAAACTGAGATGCATTTGAAAACGTTTGCCGGTCACACGGTGCACCATACTGTGGGTTTCCCATGCATGTTTTAGCTGAAGGAAGAATCCCTTAAACTTGGAGAGTTGGGACCCATGGAATGGGTACCATGCTGTATGACTTCAAAGGGTCTGCATTTGCTCATCGAACCTCACCAATGCTATCAGCCCGAAGTGCCCAACCTTATGTCTCACTCAGCTCTGGGTGTAGATGTGGTAAATCCAGGTTGCATCACAAGCCCTGAATGAATTATTTAAGAATTGCTCTCTATTTCACTGTCCTTGGGTTTTGTTTGTGTAATTCATTTTGATAATGGGATTTATCGGATTTTCTCTGCTGCATTCATGCCGCTGTACACACGCTTCATTCTCTTACGGAGACATATAAATCCATGGGTTTGAAGATTCTTACTAGTCAGGTGTATTCCTAGGCGTTGAATATGGGGTGTTTAGTCCATTTCGTTGAGCAAGGGGTAGGTCTTGACTATTACATATTTGGCTTATGGAAAGGTATCTGTGCTAATTTCTATCTCTGGTTTTATGCAGCACCCCAACTCACCTTTCCCCTTAAGCAAGCATAAGTTGGTTTTCTAAATTTGAGACCCTCTTCTGTTTTGTAATTCAGTTCATGTGTAGCCAAGTTTACATTCCGTGTAGTAGTGATATCTTATGATGTTTCATTTTCTGTGTGACTTATTTCACTTAGAATCATCGTACCTGAATCCACTCATTATGCCGCGACGGGCCTGATGACATAGATTTCATTGCTGAGTGCTATTCCATTGTACGTACGTACCACAACTCCTTTATCCATTTTTCACATTCTGGGATATTTAACTTGTACCGTAGACGAGGTTCTTGTAAACAGAGCCGTCCGACACTTTGGGGTGGCTGTATGTTTTTGATTTTAATTTCCCTTAGCTATAGGACTATAAGTGGAAGTGCCGTAGGCTCCGTAGCTTTGTTTTTTCGGTGTTCCGGGAAACACCATACACTTCTCCAGAGTGGCTGTTGGCAATTTACATCCCGCCCATCAGCATAACAAGGCTCCCTGTTCTCCATGGCCTGTGTTGCCTTTCTGGATTTTACACTTTTTTCAGATGGCCCTTTTGACCGGGGGGCAGTGAGACTTCATTGTAGTGCAGATTTCTTTAACATGCTTGCTTGGTTGGCCAAAAAGGGCGTATGCGTTTTTTCCTGAATATATTCAGGAAAAAACGCATACGCCCTTTTTGGCCAAGGGCATCATTGTCGACGTTCTGCCTCTTTTCCTATGCTTTAAATGCAATTCCCGTCTACCCCCTGAAATCGTTTTCCTGCAATTCTGCCCCGCTTTCAAGTCCTCTTCGCAGCCTTCCTTCAATATATTTTTGGACGATAGCTGTCATTTATAACTCTGCAGGTTTGTGAATTACAGTGCCCCTGAGCTCCTTTCTTCAAATTGCTTTCTTTTGATCTGGCCGCAAACCGGCAGGATTGCTTCAGGCCCTAATGTTGTTCCGGCACGGCATGCTGAGCCTTTCTTTCATTCCTGTTCCTGGTTGGAAATGAGCGTTAAATTTGCCCGTGCAGACACCTAGAGCTAGTCTCTCATTGGTTCTCCCTATTCCTTTTCATCTTGCGCAGAAATTGCAAACTGTGCCCAACAGGAGGTTAAAGGCACTGACTCTCCAAGTGGGGAGAGTGTTCGTAAAGTGTCTGGAATGGTGAACCCGAGTAAAAGGGGACGAAAACTGAGATGCATTTGAAAACGTTTGCCAGTCACACGGTGCACCATACTTTGGGTTTCCCATGCATGTTTTAGCTGAAGGAAGAATCCCTTAAACTTGGAGAGTTGGGACCCATGGAATGGGTAGCATGCTGTATGACTTCAAAGGGTCTGCATTTGCTCATCGAACCTCACCAATGCTATCAGCCCGAAGTGCCCAACCTTATGTCTCACTCAGCTCTGGGTGTACATGTGGTAAATCCAGTTTGCATCACAAGCCCTGAATGAATTATTTAAGAATTGCTCTCTATCTCACTGTCCTTGGGTTTTGATTGTGTAATTCATTTTGATAATGGGATTTATCGGATTTTCTCTGCTGCATTCATGCCGCTGTACACACGCTTCATTCTCTTACGGAGACATATAAATCCATGGGTTTGAAGATTCTTACTAGTCAGGTGTATTCCTAGGCGTTGAATATGGGGTGTTTAGTCCATTTCGTTGAGCAAGGGGTAGGTCTTGACTATTACATATTTGGCTTATGGAAAGGTATCTGTGCTAATTTCTATCTCTGGTTTTATGCAGCACCCCAACTCACCTTTCCCCTTAAGCAAGCATAAATTGGTTTTCTAAATTTGAGACCCTGTTCTGTTTTGTAATTCAGTTCATGTGTAGCCAAGTTTACATTCCGTGTAGTAGTGATATCTTATGATGTTTCATTTTCTGTGTGACTTATTTCACTTAGAATCATCGTACCTGAATCCACTCATTATGCCGCGATGGGCCTGATGACATAGATTTCATTGCTGAGTGATATTCCATTGTACGTACGTACCACAACTTCTTTATCCATTTATCACATTCTGGGATATTTAACTTGTACCGTAGACGAGGTTCTTGTAAACAGAGCCGTCCGACACTTTGGGGTGGCTTTTTTTTTTGATTTTAATTTCCCTAAGCTATAGGACCATAAGTGGAAGTGCCGTAGGCTCCGTAGCTTTGTTTTTTCGGTGTTCCGGGAAACACCATACACTTCTCCAGAGTGGCTGTTGGCAATTTACATCCCGCCCATCAGCATAACAAGGCTCCCTGTTCTCCATGGCCTGTGCTGCCTTTCTGGATTTTACACTTTTTTCAGATGGACCTTTTGACCGGTGGGTAGTGAGACTTCATTGTAGTGCAGATTTCTTTAACATGCTTGCTTGGTTGGCCGAAAGGGCATATGCGTTTTTTCCTGAATATATTCAGGAAAAAACGCATACGCCCTTTTTGGCCAAGAGCATCATTGTCGACGTTCTGCCTCTTTTCCTATGCTTTAAATGCAATTCCCGTCTACCCCCTGAAATCGTTTTCCTGCAAATCTATCCCGCTTACAAGTCGTCTTCGCAGCCTTCCTTCAATATATTTTTGGACGATAGCTGTCATTTATTACTCTGCAGGTTTGTGAGTTACAGTGCCCCTGAGCTCCTTTCTTCAACTCGCTATCTTGTGAGCTGGCCGCAAACCCACAGGATTGCTTCAGGCCCTAATCTGGTTCCGGCACGGCATGCTGAGCCTTTGGTTAATTCCTCTTCCTGGTGGGAAATGAGCGTTAAATTTGCCCGTGCATACACCTAGAGCTAGTCTCTCATTGGTTCTCCCTATTCCTTTTCATCTTGCGCAGAAATTGCAAACTGTGCCCAACAGGAGGTTAAAGGCACTGACTCTCCAAGTGGGGAGAGTGTTCGTAAAGGGTCTGTAATGGTGAACCCGAGTAAAAGGGGACGAAAACTGAGATGCATTTGAAAACGTTTGCCAGTCACACGGTGCACAATACTGTGGGTTTCCCATGCATGTTTTAGCTGAAGGAAGAATCCCTTAAACTTGGAGATTTGGGACCCATGGAATGGGTACCATGCTGTATGACTTCAAAGGGTCTGCATTTGCTCATCGAACATCACCAATGCTATCAGCCCAAAGTGCCCAACCTTATGTCTCACTCAGCTCTGGGTGTAGATGTGGTAAATCCAGGTTGCATCACAAGCCCTGAATGATTTATTTAAGAATTGCTCTCTATTTCACTGTCCTTGGGTTTTGTTTGTGTAATTCATTTTGATAATGGGATTTATCGGATTTTCTCTGCTGCATTCATGCCGCTGTACATACGCTTCATTCTCTTATGGAGACATATAAATCCATGGGTTTGAAGATTCTTACTAGTCAGGTGTATTCCTAGGCGTTGAATATGGGGTGATTAGTCCATTTCGTTGAGCAAGGGGTAGGTCTTGACTATTACATATTTGGCTTATGGAAAGGTATCTGTGCTAATTTCTATCTCTGGTTTTATGCAGCACCCCAACTCACCTTTCCCCTTAAGCAAGCATAAGTTGGTTTTCTAAATTTGAGACCCTGTTCTGTTTTGTAATTCAGTTCATGTGTAGCCAAGTTTACATTCCGTGTAGTAGTGATATCTTATGATGTTTCATTTTCTGTGTGACTTATTTCACTTAGAATCATCGTACCTGAATCCACTCATTATGCCGCGACGGGCCTGATGACATAGAATTCATTGCTGTGTGATATTCCATTGTACGAACGTACCACAATTTCTTTATCCATTTTTCACATTCTGGGATATTTAACTTGTACCGTAGACGAGGTTATTGTAAACAGAGCCGTCCGACACTTTGGGGTGGCTGTGTGTTTTTGATTTTAATTTCCCTAAGCTATAGGACCATAAGGGGAATTGCCGTAGGCTCCGTTGCTTTGTTTTTGAGATGTTCCGGGAAACACCATACATTTTTCCAGACTGGCTGTTGGCAATTTACATCCCGCCCATCAGCATAACAAGGCTCGCTGTTCTCCATGGCCTGTGCTGCCTTTCTGGATTTTACACTTTTTTCAGATGGCCCTTTTGACCGGGGGGCAGTGAGACTTCATTGTAGTGCAGATTTCTTTAACATGCTTGCTTGCTTGGCCAAAAAGGGCGTATGCGTTTTTTCCTGTATATATTCAGGAAAAAACGCATACGCCCTTTTAGGCCAAGAGCATCATTGTCGTTCTGCCTCTTTTCCTATGCTTTAAATGCAATTCCCGTCTACCCCCTGAAATCGTTTTCCTGCAATTCTGCCCCGCATACAAGTCGTCTTCGCAGCCTTCCTTCAATATATTTTTGGACGATAGCTGTCATTTATAACTCTACAGGTTTGTGAGTTACAGTGCCCCTGAGCTCATTTCTTCAACTCGCTATCTTATGAGCTGGCTGCAAACCCACAGGATTGCCTCAGGCCCTAATCTGGTTCCGGCACGGCATACTGAGCCTTTGGTTAATTCCTCTTCCTGTTGGGAAATGAGCATTAAATTTGCCCGTGCAGACACCTAGAGCTAGTCTCTCATTCGTTCTCCCTATTCCTTTTCATCTTGCGCAGAAATTGCAAACTGTGCCCAACAGGAGGTTAAAGGCACTGACTCTCCAAGTGGGGAGAGTGTTCGTAAAGGGTCTGGAATGGTGAACCCGAGTAAAAGGGGACGAAAACTGAGATGCATTTGAAAACGTTTGCCAGTCACACGGTGCACCATACTGTGGGTTTCCCATGCATGTTTTAGCTGAAGGAAGAATCCCTTAAACTTGGAGAGTTGGGACCCATGGAATGGGTACCATGCTGTATGACTTCAAAGGGTCTGCATTTGCTCATCGAACCTCACCAATGCTATCAGCCCGAAGTGCCCAACCTTATGTCTCATTCAGCTCTGGGTGTAGATGTGGTAAATCCAGGTTGCATCACAAGCCCTGAATGAATTATTTAAGAATTGCTCTCTATTTCACTGTCCTTGGGTTTTGTTTGTGTAATTCATTTTGATAATGGGATTTATCGGATTTTCTCTGCTGCATTCATGCCGCTGTACACACGCTTCATTCTCTTACGGAGACATATAAATCCATGGGTTTGAAGATTCTTACTAGTCAGGTGTATTCCTAGGCGTTGAATATGGGGTGTTTAGTCCATTTTGTTGAGCAAGGGGTAGGTCTTGACTATTACATATTTGGCTTATGGAAAGGTATCTGTGCTAATTTCTATCTCTGGTTTTATGCAGCACCCCAACTCACCTTTCCCCTTAAGCAAGCATAAGTTGGTTTTCTAAATTTGAGACCCTGTTCTGTTTTGTAATTCAGTTCATGTGTAGCCAAGTTTACATTCCGTGTAGTAGTGATATCTTATGATGTTTCATTTTCTGTGTGACTTAGTTCACTTAGAATCATCGTACCTGAATCCACTCATTATGCTGCGACGGGCCTGATGACATAGATTTCATTGCTGAGTGATATTCCATTGTACGTACGTACCACAACTTCTTTATCCATTTTTCACATTCTGGGATATTTAACTTGTACCGTAGACGAGGTTCTTGTAAACAGAGCCGTCCGACACTTTGGGGTGGCTGTGTGTTTTTGATTTTAATTTCCCTAAGCTATAGGACCATAAGGGGAAGTGCCGTAGGCTCCGTAGCTTTGTTTTTTCGGTGTTCCGGGAAACACCATACACTTCTCCAGAGTGGCTGTTGGCAATTTACATCCCGCCCATCAGCATAACAAGGCTCCCTGTTCTCCATGGCCTGTGCTGCCTTTCTGGATTTTACACTTTTTTCAGATGGCCCTTTTGACCGGGGGGCAGTGAGACTTCATTGTAGTGAAGATTTCTTTAACATGCTTGCTTGGTTGGCCAAAAAGGGCGTATGCGTTTTTTCCTGAATATATTCAGGAAAAAACGCATACGCCCTTTTTGGCCAAGAGCATCATTGTCGATGTTCTGCCTCTTTTCCTATGCTTTAAATGCAATTCCCGTGTCCCCCCTGAAATCGTTTTCCTGCAATTCTGCCCCACTTACAAGTCGTCTTCGCAGCCTTCCTTCAATATATTTTTGGACGATAGCTGTCATTTACAACTCTGCAGGTTTGTGAGTTACAGTGCCCCTGAGCTCATTTCTTCAACTCGCTATCTTGTGAGCTGGCCGCAAACCCACAGGATTGCCTCAGGCCCTAATCTGGTTCCGGGACGGCATGCTGAGCCTTTGGTTAATTCCTCTTCCTGGTGGGAAATGAGCGTTAAATTTGCCCGTGCAAACACCTAGAGCTAGTCTCTGATTCGTTCTCCCTATTCCTTTTCATCTTGCGCAGAAATTGCAAACTGTGCCCAACAGGAGGTTAAAGGCACTGACTCTCCAAGTGGGGAGAGTGTTCGTAAGGGGTCTGGAATGGTGAACCCGAGTAAAAGGGGACGAAAACTGAGATGCATTTGAAAACGTTTGCCAGTCACACGGTGCACCATACTGTGGGTTTCCCATGCATGTTTTAGCTGAAGGAAGAATCCCTTAAACTTGGAGAGTTGGGACCCATGGAATGGGTACCATGCTGTATGACTTCAAAGGGTCTGCATTTGCTCATCGAACCTCACCAATGCTATCAGCCCGAAGTGCCCAACCTTATGTCTCACTCAGCTCTGGGTGTAGATGTGGTAAATCCAGGTTGCATCACAAGCCCTGAATGAATTATTTAAGAATTGCTCTCTATTTCACTGTCCTTGGGTTTTGTTTGTGTAATTCATTTTGATAATGGGATTTATCGGATTTTCTCTGCTGCATTCATGCCGCTGTACACACGCTTCATTCTCTTATGGAGACATATAAATCCATGGGTTTGAAGATTCTTACTAGTCAGGTGTATTCCTAGGCGTTGAATATGGGGTGTTTAGTCCATTTCGTTGAGCAAGGGGTAGGTCTTGACTATTACATATTTGGCTTATGGAAAGGTATCTGTGCTAATTTCTATCTCTGGTTTTATGCAGCACCCCAACTCACCTTTCCCCTTAAGCAAGCATAAGTTGGTTTTCTAAATTTGAGACCCTCTTCTGTTTTGTAATTCAGTTCATGTGTAGCCAAGTTTACATTCCGTGTAGTAGTGATATCTTATGATGTTTCATTTTCTGTGTGACTTATTTCACTTAGAATCATCGTACCTGAATCCACTCATTATGCCGCGAAGGGCCTGATGACATAGATTTCATTGCTGAGTGATATTCCATTGTACGTACGTACCACAACTTCTTTATCCATTTTTCACATTCTGGGATATTTAACTTGTACCGTAGACGAGGTTCTTGTAAACAGAGCCGTCCGACACTTTGGGGTGGCTGTGTGTTTTTGATTTTAATTTCCCTAAGCTATAGGACCATAAGGGGAAGTGCCGTAGGCTCCGTAGCTTTGTTTTTTCGGTGTTCCGGGAAACACCATACACTTCTCCAGAGTGGCTGTTGGCAATTTACATCCCGCCCATCAGCATAACAAGGCTCCCTGTTCTCCATGGCCTGTGCTGCCTTTCTGATTTTACACTTTTTTCAGATGGCCCTTTTGACCGGGGGGCAGTGAGACTTCATTGTAGTGCAGATTTTTTTAACATGCTTGCTTGGTTGGCCAAAAAGGGCGTATGCGTTTTTTCCTGAATATATTCAGGAAAAACGCATACGCCCTTTTTGGCCAAGAGCATCATTGTCGACGTTCTGCCTCTTTTCCTATGCTTTAAATGGAATTCCCGTCTACCGCCTGAAATCGTTTTCCTGCAAATCTGTCCCGCTTACAAGTCCTCTTCGCAGCCTTCCTTCAATATATTTTTGGACGATAGCTGTCATTTATAACTCTGCAGGTTTGTGAGTTACAGTGCCCCTGAGCTCCTTTCTTCAACTCGCTATCTTGTTAGCTGGCCGCAAACCCACAGGATTGCCTCAGGCCCTAATCTGGTTCCGGCAAGGCATGCTGAGCCTTTGGTTAATTCCTCTTCCTGGTGGGAAATGAGCGTTAAATTTGCCCGTGCAGACACCTACAGCTAGTCTCTCATTCGTTCTCCCTATTCCTTTTCATCTTGCGCAGAAATTGCAAACTGTGCCCAACAGGAGGTTAAAGGCACTGACTCTCCAAGTGGGGAGAGTGTTCGTAAAGGGTCTGGAATGGTGAACCCGAGTAAAAGGGGACGAAAACTGAGATGCATTTGAAAACGTTTGCCAGTCACACGGTGCACCATACTGTGGGTTTCCCATGCATGTTTTAGCTGAAGGAAGAATCCCTTAAACTTGGAGAGTTGGGACCCATGGAATGGGTACCATGCTGTATGACTTCAAAGGGTCTGCATTTGCTCATCGAACCTCACCAATGCTATCAGCCCGAAGTGCCCAACCTTATGTCTCACTCAGCTCTGGGTGTAGATGTGGTAAATCCAGGTTGCATCACAAGCCCTGAATGAATTATTTAAGAATTGCTCTCTATTTCACTGTCCATGGGTTTTGTTTGTGTAATTCATTTTGATAATGGGATTTATCGGATTTTCTCTGCTGCATTCATGCCGCTGTACACACGCTTCATTCTCTTACGGAGACATATAAATCCATGGGTTTGAAGATTCTTACTAGTCAGGTGTATTCCTAGGCGTTGAATATGGGGTGTTTAGTCATTTCGTTGAGCAAGGGGTAGGTCTTGACTATTACATATTTGGCTTATGGAAAGGTATCTGTGCTAATTTCTATCTCTGGTTTTATGCAGCACCCCAACTCACCTTTCCCCTTAAGCAAGCATAAGTTGGTTTTCTAAATTTGAGACCCTGTTCTGTTTTGTAATTCAGTTCATGTGTAGCCAAGTTTACATTCCGTGTAGTAGTGATATCTTATGATGTTTCATTTTCTGTGTGACTTAGTTCACTTAGAATCATCGTACCTGAATCCACTCATTATGCTGCGACGGGCCTGATGACATAGATTTCATTGCTGAGTGATATTCCATTGTACGTACGTACCACAACTTCTTTATCCATTTTTCACATTCTGGGATATTTAACTTGTACCGTAGACGAGGTTCTTGTAAACAGAGCCGTCCGACACTTTGGGGTGGCTGTGTGTTTTTGATTTTAATTTCCCTAAGCTATAGGACCATAAGGGGAAGTGCCGTAGGCTCCGTAGCTTTGTTTTTTCGGTGTTCCGGGAAACACCATACACTTCTCCAGAGTGGCTGTTGGCAATTTACATCCCGCCCATCAGCATAACAAGGCTCCCTGTTCTCCATGGCCTGTGCTGCCTTTCTGGATTTTACACTTTTTTCAGATGGCCCTTTTGACCGGGGGGCAGTGAGACTTCATTGTAGTGCAGATTTCTTTAACATGCTTGCTTGGTTGGCCAAAAAGGGCGTATGCGTTTTTTCCAGAATATATTCAGGAAAAAACGCATACTCACTTTTTGGCCAAGAGCATCATTGTCGATGTTCTGCCTCTTTTCCTATGCTTTAAATGCAATTCCCGTGTCCCCCCTGAAATCGTTTTCCTGCAATTCTGCCCCACTTACAAGTCGTCTTCGCAGCCTTCCTTCAATATAATTTTGGACGATAGCTGTCATTTACAACTCTGCAGGTTTGTGAGTTACAGTGCCCCTGAGCTCATTTCTTCAACTCGCTATCTTGTGAGCTGGCCGCAAACCCACAGGATTGCCTCAGGCCGTAATCTGGTTCCGGCACGGCATGCTGAGCCTTTGGTTAATTCCTCTTCCTGGTGGGAAATGAGCGTTAAATTTGCCCGTGCAAACACCTAGAGCTAGTCTCTGATTCGTTCTCCCTATTCCTTTTCATCTTGCGCAGAAATTGCAAACTGTGCCCAACAGGAGGTTAAAGGCACTGACTCTCCAAGTGGGGAGAGTGTTCGTAAAGGGTCTGGAATGGTGAACCCGAGTAAAAGGGGACGAAAACTGAGATGCATTTGAAAACGTTTGCCAGTCACACGGTGCACCATACTGTGGGTTTCCCATGCATGTTTTAGCTGAAGGAAGAATCCCTTAAACTTGGAGAGTTGGGACCCATGGAATGGGTACCATGTTGTATGACTTCAAAGGGTCTGCATTTGCTCATCGAACCTCACCAATGCTATCAGCCCGAAGTGCCCAACCTTATGTCTCACTCAGCTCTGGGTGTAGATGTGGTAAATCCAGGTTGCATCACAAGCCCTGAATGAATTATTTAAGAATTGCTCTCTATTTCACTGTCCTTGGGTTTTGTTTGTGTAATTCATTTTGATAATGGGATTTATCGGATTTTCTCTGCTGCATTCATGCCGCTGTACACACGCTTCATTCTCTTATGGAGACATATAAATCCATGGGTTTGAAGATTCTTACTAGTCAGGTGTATTCCTAGGCGTTGAATATGGGGTGTTTAGTCCATTTCGTTGAGCAAGGGGTAGGTCTTGACTATTACATATTTGGCTTATGGAAAGGTATCTGTGCTAATTTCTATCTCTGGTTTTATGCAGCACCCCAACTCACCTTTCCCCTTAAGCAAGCATAAGTTGGTTTTCTAAATTTGAGACCCTGTTCTGTTTTGTAATTCAGTTCATGTGTAGCGAAGTTTACATTCCGTGTAGTAGTGATATCTTATGATGTTTCATTTTCTGTGTGACTTATTTCACTTAGAATCATCGTACCTGAATCCACTCATTATGCCGCGAAGGGCCTGATGACATAGATTTCATTGCTGAGTGATATTCCATTGTACGTACGTACCACAACTTCTTTATCCATTTTTCACATTCTGGGATATTTAACTTGTACCGTAGACGAGGTTCTTGTAAACAGAGCCGTCCGACACTTTGGGGTGGCTGTGTGTTTTTGATTTTAATTTCCCTAAGCTATAGGACCATAAGGGGAAGTGCCGTAGGCTCCGTAGCTTTGTTTTTTCGGTGTTCCGGGAAACACCATACACTTCTCCAGAGTGGCTGTTGGCAATTTACATCCCGCCCATCAGCATAACAAGGCTCCCTGTTCTCCATGGCCTGTGCTGCCTTTCTGATTTTACACTTTTTTCAGATGGCCCTTTTGACCGGGGGGCAGTGAGACTTCATTGTAGTGCAGATTTTTTTAACATGCTTGCTTGGTTGGCCAAAAAGGGCGTATGCGTTTTTTCCTGAATATATTCAGGAAAAACGCATACGCCCTTTTTGGCCAAGAGCATCATTGTCGACGTTCTGCCTCTTTTCCTATGCTTTAAATGGAATTCCCGTCTACCGCCTGAAATCGTTTTCCTGCAAATCTGTCCCGCTTACAAGTCCTCTTCGCAGCCTTCCTTCAATATATTTTTGGACGATAGCTGTCATTTATAACTCTGCAGATTTGTGAGTTACAGTGCCCCTGAGCTCCTTTCTTCAACTCGCTATCTTGTTAGCTGGCCGCAAACCCACAGGATTGCCTCAGGCCCTAATCTGGTTCCGGCAAGGCATGCTGAGCCTTTGGTTAATTCCTCTTCCTGGTGGGAAATGAGCGTTAAATTTGCCCGTGCAGACACCTACAGCTAGTCTCTCATTCGTTCTCCCTATTCCTTTTCATCTTGCGCAGAAATTGCAAACTGTGCCCGACAGGAGGTTAAAGGCACTGACTCTCCAAGTGGGGAGAGTGTTCGTAAAGGGTCTGGAATGGTGAACCAGAGTAAAAGGGGACGAAAACTGAGATGCATTTGAAAACGTTTGCCAGTCACACGGTGCACCATACTCTGGGTTTCCCATGCATGTTTTAGCTGAAGGAAGAATCGCTTAAACCTGGAGAGTTGGGACCCATGGAATGGGTACCATGCAGTATGACTTCAAATGGTCTGCATTTGCTCATCGAAACTCAACAATGCTATCAGCCCGAAGTGTACAACATTATGTCTCACTCAGCTCTGGGTGTAGATGAGGTAAATCCAGGTTGCATCACAAGCCCTGAATGAATTATTTAAGAATTGCTCTCTATTTTACTGTCATTGTGTTTTGTTTTTGTAATTCATTTTGATAATAGGATTTATCGGATTTTCTCTGCTGCCTTCATTCAGCTGTACACACGCTTGATTCTCTTATGGAGACATATAAATCCATGGGTTTTAAGATTCTTACTAGTCAGGTGTATTCCTAGGCGTTGAATATAGGGTGTTTAGCCCATTTCGTTGAGCAAGGGGTAGGTCTTGACTATTACATATTTTTTTTTTTTTCTGTACGCGGGCCTCTCAGTGTTGTGGCCTCTCCCGTTGCGGAGCACAGGCTCCGGATGCGCAGGCTCAACGGCCATGACTTACGGGGCCAGTAGCTACGCGGCATGTTGGATCCTCTCGGACCGGGGCACGAACCCGCGTCCCCTTCATCGGCAGGCGGACTCTCAACCACTGCACCACAAGGGAAGCCCCCTGACTATTACATATTTGACGTATGGAATGGTATCTGTGCTAATTTCTATCTCTGGTTTTATGCAGCACCCCAACTCACATTTCCCCTTAAGCAAACATAAGTTGGTTTTCTAAATTTGAGACCCTGTTCTCTTTTGTAATTCAGTTCATGTGTAGCCAAGATTACATTCGGTGTATAAGTGATATCTTATGATGTTTCATTTTCTTTGTGACTTATTTCACTTAGAATCATCGTACCTGAATCCACTCATTATGCCGCGACGGGCCTGATGACATAGATTTCATTGCTGAGTGATATTCCATTGTACGTACGTACCACAACTTCTTTATCCATTTTTCACTTTCTGGGATATTTAACTTGTACCGTAGACGAGGTTCTTGTAAACAGAGCCCTCTGAAACTTTGGGGTGGCGGTGTGTTTTTGATTTTAATTTCCCTAAGCTATAGGACCATAAGTGGAAGTGCCGTAGGCTCCGTTGCTTTGTTTTTTAGGTGTTTCAGGAAACACAATACACTTCTCCAGAGTGGCTTTTGGCAATTCACATCCCACCCATCAGCATAACAAGGCTCCCTGTTCTCCATGGCCTGTGCTGCATTTCTGGATTTTACACTGTTTTCAGATGGCCCTTTTGACCGGGGGGCAGTGAGACTTCATTGTAGTGCAGATTTCTTTAACATGCTTGCTTGGTTGGCCAAAAAGTGCGTATGCGTTTTTTCCGGAATATATTCAGGAAAAAACGCATACGCACTTTTTGGCCAAGTGCATCATTGTGGACGTTCTGCCTCTTTTCCTATGCTTTAAATGCAATTCCAAATACCCCCTGAAATCGTTTTCCTGAAATTCTGCCCCGCTTTCAAGTCCTCTTCGCAGCCTTCCTTCAATATATTTTTGGACGATAGCTGTCATTTATAACTCTGCAGGTTTGTGAATTACAGTGCCCCTGAGCTCCTTTCTTCAAATCGCTTTCTTGTGAGATGGCCGCAAACCCCCAGGTTTGATTCAGGCCCTAATCTGGTTCCAGCACGGAATGTTGAGCGTTTGGTTAATTCCTCTTCTTGGTTGGAAATGAGCATTAAATTTGCCCGTGCAGACACCTACAGCTAGTCTCTCATTGGTTCTCCCTATTCCTGTTCATCTTGCGCAGAAATTGCAAACTGTGCCAAACAGCAGATTAAAGGCACTGACTCTCCAAGTGGGGAGAGTGTTAGTAAAGGGTCTGGAATGGTGAACCTGAGTAAAAGGGGACGAAAACTGAGATGCATTTGAAAACGTTTCCCGGTCACACAGTGCACCATACTGTGGGTTTCCCATGCATGTTTTATCTGAAGGAAGAATCGCTTAAACATGGAGAGTTGGGACCCATGGAATGGGTATCATGCAGCATGACTTCAAAGGGTCTGCATTTGCTCATCGAACCTCACCAATGCTATCAGCCCGAAGTGTCCAACCTTAGGTCTCACTCAGCTCTGGGTTTAGATGAGGTAAATCCAGGTTGCATCACAAGCCCTGAATGAATTATTTAAGAATTGCTCTCTATTTCACTGTCATTGTGTTTTGTTTTTGTAATTCATTTTGATAATAGGATTTATCGGATTTTCTCTGCTGCCTTCATGCAGCTGTACACATGCTTGATTCTCTTATGGAGACATATAAATCCATGGGTTTGAAGATTCTTACTAGTCAGGTGTATTCCTAGGCGTTGAATATAGGGTGTTTAGCCCATTTCGTTGAGCAAGGGGTAGGTCTTGACTATTACATATTTGACGTATGGAATGGTATCTGTGCTAATTTCTATCTCTGGTTTTATGCAGCACCCCAACTCACCTTTCCTCTTAAGCAAACATAAGTTGGTTTTCTAAATTTGAGACCCTGTTCTGTTTTGTAATTCAGTTCATGTGTAGCCAAGATTACATTCGGTGTATTAGTGATATATTATGATGTTGCATTTTCTGTGTGACTTATTTCACTTAGAATCATCGTACCTGAATCCACTCATTATGCCACGACGGGCCAGATGACATAGATTTCATTGGTGAGTGATATTCCATTGTACGTACGTACCACAACTTCTTTATCCATTTTTCGCTTTCTGGGATATTTAACTTGTACTGTAGACGAGGTTCTTGTAAACAGAGCCGTCTGAAACTTTGGCGTGGCTGTGTGTTTTTGATTTTAATTTCCCTAAGCTATAGGACCATAAGTGGAAGTGCCGTAGGCTCCGTTGCTTTGTTTTTTAGGTGTTTCAGGAAACACCATACACTTCTCCAGAGTGGCTGTTGGCAATTTACATCCCACCCATCAGCATAACAAGGCTCCGTGTTCTCCATGGCCTGTGCTGCATTTCTGGATTTTACACTTTTTTCAGATGGCCCTTTTGACCGGGGGGCAGTGAGACTTCATTGTAGTGCAGATTTCTTTAACATGGTTGCTTCGTTGGCCAAAAAGTGCGTATGCGTTTTTTCCTGAATATATTCAGGAAAAAACGCATACGCTCTTTTTGGCCAAGTGCATCATTGTCGACGTTCTGCCTCTTTTCCTATGCTTTAAATGCAATTCCAGTCTACCGCATGAAATCGTTTTCCTGAAATTCTGCCCCGCTTTCAAGTCCTCTTCGCAGCCTTCCTTCAATATATTTTTGGACGATAGCTGTCATGTACAACACTGCAGGTTTTGAATTACAATGCGCCGGAGCTCCTTTCTTCAAATCGCTTTCTTGTGAGCTGGCCGCAAACCCTCAGGATTTCTTCAGGCCCTAATCTGGTTCCGGCACAGCATGCTGAGCCTTCGGTTAATTCCTCTTCCTGGTGGGAAATGAACGTTAAATTTGCCCGTGCAGAGACCTACAGCTAGTCTCTCATTGGTTCTCCCTATTCCTGTTCATCTTGCGCAGAAATTGCAAACTGTGCCAAACAGGAGGTTAAAGGCACTGACTCTCCAAGTGGGGAGAGTGTTAGTAAAGGGTCTGGAATTGTGAACCCGAGTAAAAGGGGACGAAAACTGAGATGCATTTGAAAACGTTTCCCGGTCACACGGTGCACCATACTGTGGGTTTCCCATGCATGTTTTAGCTGAAGGAAGAATCGCTTAAACCTGGAGAGTTGGGACCCATGGAATGGGTACCATGCAGTATGACTTCAAATGGTCTGCATTTGCTCTTCGAACCTCACCAATGCTATCAGCCCGAAGTGTCCAACTTTATGTCTCACTCAGCTCTGGGTGTAGATGAGGTAAATCCAGGTTGCATCACAAGCCCTGAATGAATTATTTAAGAATTGCTCTCTATTTCACTGTCATTGTGTTTTGTTTTTGTAATTCATTTTGATAATAGGATTTATCGGATTTTCTCTGCTGCATTCATGCAGCTGTACACACGCTTGATTCTCTTATGGAGACATATAAATCCATGGGTTTGAAGATTCTTACTAGTCAGGTGTATTCCTAGGCGTTGAATATAGGGTGTTTAGCCCATTTCGTTGAGCAAGGGGTAGGTCTTGACTATTACATATTTGACGTATGGAATGGTATCTGTGCTAATTTCTATCTCTGGTTTTATGCAGCACCCCAACTCACCTTTCCCCTTAAGCAAACATAAGTTGGTTTTCTAAATTTGAGACCCTGTTCTGTTTTGTAATTCAGTTCATGTGTAGCCAAGATTACATTCGGTGTGTTAGTGATATCTTATGATGTTTCATTTTCTGTGTGACTTATTTCACTTAGAATCATCGTACCTGAATCCACTCATTACACCACGACGGGCCAGATGACATAGATTTCCTTGGTGACTGATATTCCATTGTACGTACGTACCACAACTTCTTTATCCATTTTTCGCTTTCTGGGATATTTAACTTGTACCGTAGAAGAGGTTCTTGTAAACAGAGCCATCTGAAAGTTTGGCTTGGCTGTGTGTTTTTGATTTAAATTTCCCTAAGCTATAGGACCATAAGTGGAAGTGCCGTAGGCTCTGTTGCTTTGTTTTTTAGGTGTTTCAGGAAACACCATACACTTCTCCAGAGTGGCTGTTGGCAATTTACATCCCGCCCATCAGCATAACAAGGCTCCCTGTTCTCCATGGCCTGTGCTGCCTTTCTGGATTTTACACTTTTTTCAGATGGCCCTTTTGACCGGGGGGCAGTGAGACTTCATTGTAGTGCAGATTTCTTTAACATGCTTGCTTGGTTGGCCAAAAAGGGCGTATGCGTTTTTTCCTGAATATATTCAGGAAAAAACGCATACGCCCTTTTTGGCCAAGTGCATCATTGTCGACGTTCTGCCTCTTTTCCTATGCTTTAAATGCAATTCCAGTCTACCCCCTGAAATCGTTTTCCTGCAATTCTGCCCCGCTTTCAAGTCCTCTTCGCAGGCTTCCTTCAATATATTTTTGAACGATAGCTGTCATTTATAACTCTGCAGGTTTGTGAATTAGAGTGACCCGGAGCTCCTTTCTTCAAATCGCTTTCTTTTGATCTAGCCGCAAACTCGCAGGGTTGCTTCAGGCCCTAATCTGGTTCCGGCACGGCATGCTGAGCGTTTGGTTAATTCCTCTTCCTGGTTGGAAATGAGCGTTAAATTTGCCCGTGCAGACACCTACAGCTAGTCTCTCATTGGTTCTCCCTATTCCTGTTCATCTTGCGCAGAAATTGCAAACTGTGCCAAACAGCAGGTTAAAGGCACTGACTCTCCAAGTGGGTAGAGTGTTAGTAAAGGGTCTGGAATTTTGAACCCGAGTAAAAGGGGACGAAAACTGAGATGCATTTGAAAACCTTTCCCGGTCACACGGTGCACCATACTGTGGGCTTCCCATGCATGCTTTACCTGAAGGAAGAATCGCTTAAACCTGGAGAGTTGGGACCCATGGAATGGGTACCATGCAGTATGACTTCAAATGGTCTGCATTTCCTCTTCGAACCTCACCAATGCTATCAGCCCGAAGTGTCCAACTTTATGTCTCACTCAGCTCTGGGTGTAGATGAGGTAAATCCAGGTTGCATCACAAGCCCTGAATGAATTATTTAAGAATTGCTCTCTATTTCACTGTCATTGTGTTTTGTTTTTGTAATTCATTTTGATAATAGGATTTATCGGATTTTCTCTGCTACCTTCATGCAGCTGTACACACGCTTGATTCTCTTATGGAGACATATAAATCCATGGGTTTGAAGATTCTTACTAGTCAGGTGTATTTCTAGGCGTTGAATATAGGGTGTTTAGCCCATTTCGTTGAGCAAGGTGTAGGTCTTGACTATTACATATTTGACGTATGGAATGATATCTGTGCTAATTTCTATCTCTGGTTTTATGCAGCACCCCAAGTCACCTTTCCCCTTAAGCAAACATAAGTTGGTTTTCTAAATTTGAGACCCTGTTCTGTTTTGTAATTCAGTTCATGTGTAGCCAAGATTACATTCGGTGTATTAGAGATAACTTATGATGTTTCATTTTCTGTGTGACTTATTTCTCTTAGAATCATCGTACCTGAATCCACTCATTATGCCACGACGGGCCAGATGACATAGATTTCATTGGTGAGTGATATTCCATTGTACGTACGTACCACAACTTCTTTATCCATTTTTCGCTTTCTGGGATATTTAACTTGTACCGTAGACGAGGTTCTTGTAAACAGAGCCGTCTGAAACTTTGGGGTGGCTGTGTGTTTTTTATTTTAATTTCCCTAAGCTATAGGACCATAAGTGGAAGTGCCGTAGGCTCCGTTGCTTTGTTTTTTAGGTGTTTCAGGAAACACCATACACTTCTCCAGAGTGGCTGTTGGCAATTTACATCCCACCCATGAGCATAACAAGGCTCCCTGTTCTCCATGGCCTGTGCTGCCTTTCTGGATTTTACACTTTTTTCAGATGGCCCTTTTGACCGGGGGGCAGTGAGACTTCATTGTAGTGCAGATTTCTTTAACATGCTTGCTTGGTTGGCCAAAAAGGGCGTATGCGTATATTCCGGAAAAAACGCATACGCCCTTTTTGGCCCAGTGTATCATTGTCGACGTTCTGCCTCTTTTCCTATGCTTTAAATGCAATTCCAGTCTAACCCCTGAAATCGTTTTCCTGCAATTTTGCCCCGCTTTCAAGTCCTCATCGCAGCCTTCCTTCAATATATTTTTGGACGATAGCTGTCATTTATAACTCTGCAGGTTTGTGAATTACAGTGCCCCTGAGCTCCTTTCTTCAAATCGCTTTCTTTTGAGCTGGCCGCAAACCCGCAGGATTGCTTCAGGCCCTAATCTGGTTCCGGCACGGCATGCTGAGCGTTTGGTTAATTCCTCTTCCTGGTTGGAAATGAGCGTTAAATTTGCCCGTGCAGAAACCTACAGCTAGTCTCTCATTGGTTCTTCCTATTCCTATTCCTCTTGCGCAGAAATTGCAAACTGTGCCAAACAGCAGGTTAAAGGCACTGACTCTCCAATTGGGGAGAGTGTTTGTAAAGGGTCTGGAATTCTGAACCCGAGTAAACGGGGACAAAACTGAGATGCATTTGAAAATGTTTCCCGGTCACACGGTGCACCATACTGTGGGCTTCCCATGCATGTTTTAGCTGAAGGAAGAATCGCTTAAACCTGGAGAGTTGGGACCCATGGAATGGGTACCATGCAGAATGACTTCAAATGGTCTGCATTTGCTCATCGAACTTCACCAATGCTATCAGCCCGAAGTGTCCAACTTTATGTCTCACTCAGCTCTGGGTGTAGATGAGGTAAATCCAGGTTGCATCACAAGCCCTGAATGAATTATTTAAGAATTGCTCTCTATTTCACTGTCATTGTGTTTTGTTTTTGTAATTCATTTTGATAATAGGATTTATCGGATTTTCTCTGCTGCATTCATGCAGCTGTACACACGCTTGATTCTCTTATGGAGACATATAAATCCATGGGTTTGAAGATTCTTACTAGTCAGGTGTATTCCTAGGCGTTGAATATAGGGTGTTTAGCCCATTTCGTTGAGCAAGGGGTAGGTCTTGACTATTACATATTTGACGTATGGAATGGTATCTGTGCTAATTTCTATCTCTGGTTTTATGCAGCACCCCAACTCACCTTTCCCCTTAAGCAAACATAAGTTGGTTTTCTAAATTTGAGACCCTGTTCTGTTTTGTAATTCAGTTCATGTGTAGCCAAGATTTCATTCGGTGTATTAGAGATAACTTATGATGTTTCATTTTCTGTGTGACTTATTTCACTTAGAATCATCATACCTGAATCCACTCATTATCCCACGACGGGCCAGATGACATAGATTTCCTTGGTGACTGATATTCCATTGTACGTACGTACCACAACTTCTTTATCCATTTTTCGCTTTCTGTGATATTTAACTTGTACCGTAGACGAGGTTCTTGTAAACAGAGCCGTCTGAAACTTTGGGGTGGCTGTGTGTTTTTGATTTTAATTTCCCTAAGCTATAGGACCATAAGTGGAAGTGCCGTAGGCTCCGTTGCTTTGTTTTTTAGGTGTTTCAGGAAACACCATACACTTCTCCAGAGTGGCTGTTGGCAATTTACATCCCACCCATCAGCATAACAAGGCTCCCTGTTCTCCATGGCCTGTGCTGCATTTCTGGATTTTACACTTTTTTCACATGGCCCTTTTGACCGGGGGGCAGTGAGACTTCATTGTAGTGCAGATTTCTTTAACATGCTTGCTTGGTTGGCCAAAAAGGGCGTATGCGTTTTTTCCTGAATATATTCAGGAAAAAACGCATACGCCCTTTTTGGCCAAGTGCATCATTGTCGACGTCCTGCTTCTTTTCCTATGCTTTAAATGCAATTCCAGTCTACCCCCTGAAATCGTTTTCCTGCAATTCTGCCCCGCTTTCAAGTCCTCTTCGCAGCCTTCCTTCAATATATTTTTGGACGATAGCTGTCATTTATAACTCTGCAGGTTTGTGAATTACAGTGCCCCTGAGCTCCTTTCTTCAAATCGCTTTCTTGTGAGCTGGCCGCAAACCCGCAGGATTGCTTCAGGCCCTAATCTTGTTCCGGCACGGCATGCTGAGCCTTTGGTTAATTCGTCTTTCTGGTGGGAAATGTGCGTTAAATTTGCCCGTGCAGACACCTACAGCTAGTCTCTCATTGGTTCTCCCTATTCCTGTTCATCTTGCGCAGAAATTGCAAAGTGTGCGAAACAGGAGGTTAAAGGCACTGACTCTCCAAGTGGGGAGAGTGTTAGTAAAGGTTCTGGAATTGTGAACCCGAGTAAAAGAGGACAAAAACTGAGATGCATTTGAAAACGTTTCCCGGTCACATGGTGCACCATACTGTGGGTTTCCCACGCATGGTTTAGCTGAAGGAAGAATCGCTTAAACCTGGAGAGTTGGGACCCATGGAATGTGTACCATGTATTATGACTTCAAAAGGTCTGCATTTGCTCATCGAACCTCACCTATGCTATCAGCCCGAAGGGTCCAACCTTATGTCTCACTCAGCTCTGGGTTTAGATGAGGTAAATCCAGGTTGCATCACAAGCCCTGAATGAATAATTTAAGAATTGCTCTCTATTTCACTGTCATTGTGTTTTGTTTTTGTAATTCATTTTGATAATAGGATTTATCGGATTTTCTCTGCTGCCTTCATGCAGCTGTACACACGCTTGATTCTCTTATGGAGACATGTAAATCCCTGGGTTTGAAGAGTCTTAGTAGTCAGGTGTATTCCTAGGCTTTGAATATAGGGTGTTTAGCCCATTTCGTTGAGCAAGGGGTAGGTCTTGACTATTACATATTTGACGTATGGAATGGTATCTGTGCTAATTTCTATCTCTCGTTTTATGCAGCACCCCAACTCACCTTTCCCCTTAAGCAAACATTAGTTGGTTTTCTAAATTTGAGACCCTGTTCTGTTTTGTAATTCAGTTCATGTGTAGCCAAGATTACATTCGGTGTATTAGTGATATCTTATGATGTTTCATTTTCTGTGTGACTTATTTCTCTTAGAATCATCGTTCCTGAATCCACTCATTATGCCACGACGGGCCAGATGACATAGATTTCATTGGTGAGTGATATTCCATTGTACGTACGTACCACAACTTCTTTATCCATTTTTCGCTTTCTGGGATATTTAACTTGTACCGTAGACGAGGTTATTGTAAAGAGAGCCGTCTGAAACTTTGGGGTGGCTGTGTGTTTTTTATTTTAATTTCCCTAAGCTATAGGACCATAAGGGGAAGTGCCGTAGGCTCCGTAGCTTTGTTTTTTCGGTGTTCCGGGAAACACCATACACTTCTCCAGGGTGGCTGATGGCAATTCACATCCCACCCATCAGCATAACAAGGCTCCCTGTTCTCCATGGCCTGTGCTGCCTTTCTGGATTTTACACTTTTTTCAGATGGCCCTTTTGACCGGGGGGCAGTGAGACTTCATTGTAGTGAAGATTTCTTGAACATGCTTGCTTGGTTGGCCAAAAAGGGCGTATGCGTTTTTTCCTGAATATATTCAGGAAAAAACGCATACGCCCTTTTTGGCCAAGAGCATCATTGTCGACGTTCTGCCTCTTTTCCTATGCTTTAAATGCAATTACAGTCTACCCCCTGAAATCGTTTTCCTGCAAATCTGTCCCGCTTACAAGTCGTCTTCGCAGCCTTCCTTCAATATAATTTTGGACGATAGCTGTCATTTATAACTCTGCAGGTTTGTGAGTTACAGTGCCCCTGAGCTCATTTCTTCAACTCGCTATCTTGTGAGCTGGCCGCAAACCCGCAGGATTGCTTCAGGCCCTACTCTGGTTCCGGCACGGCATGCTGAGCCTTTGGTTAATTCCTCTTCCTGGTGGGAAATGAGCGTTAAATTTGCCCGTGCAGACACCTAGAGCTAGTCTCTCATTGGTTCTCCCTATTCCTTTTCATCTTGCGCAGAAATTGCAAACTGTGCCCAACAGGAGGTTAAAGGCACTGACTCTCCAAGTGGGGAGAGTGTTCGTAAAGGGTCTGGAATGGTGAACCCGAGTAAAAGGGGACGAAAACTGAGATGCATTTGAAAACGTTTGCCAGTCACACGGTGCACCATACTGTGGGTTTCCCATGCATGTTTTAGCTGAAGGAAGAATCCCTTAAACTTGGAGAGTTGGGACCCATGGAATGGGTACCATGCTGTATGACTTCAAAGGGTCTGCATTTGCTCATCGAACCTCACCAATGCTATCAGCCCGAAGTGCCCAACCTTATGTCTCACTCAGCTCTGGGTGTAGATGTGGTAAATCCAGGTTGCATCACAAGCCCTGAATGAATTATTTAAGAATTGCTCTCTATTTCACTGTCCTTGGGTTTTGTTTGTGTAATTCATTTTGATAATGGGATTTATCGGATTTTCTCTGCTGCATTCATGCCGCTGTACACACGCTTCATTCTCTTACGGAGACATATAAATCCATGGGTTTGAAGATTCTTACTAGTCAGGTGTATTCCTAGGCGTTGAATATGGGGTGTTTAGTCCATTTCATTGAGCAAGGGGTAGGTCTTGACTATTACATATTTGGCTTATGGAAAGGTATCTGTGCTAATTTCTATCTCTGGTTTTATGCAGCACCCCAACTCACCTTTCCCCTTAAGCAAGCATAAGTTGGTTTTCTAAATTTGAGACCCTGTTCTGTTTTGTAATTCAGTTCATGTGTAGCCAAGTTTATATTCCGTGTATTAGAGATATCTTATGATGTTTCATTTTCTGTGTGACTTATTTCACTTAGAATCATCGTACCTGAATCCACTCATTATGCCGCGACGGGCCTGATGACATAGATTTCATTGCTGAGTGATATTCCACTGTACGTACGTACCACAACTTCTTTATCCATTTTTCACATTCTGGGATATTTAACTTGTACCGTAGAGGAGGTTCTTGTAAACAGAGCTGTCCGACACTTTGGGGTGGCTGTGTGTTTTTGATTTTAATTTCCCTAAGCTATAGGACCATAAGTGGAAGTGCCGTAGGCTCCGTAGCTTTGTTTTTTCGGTGTTCCGGGAAACACCATACACTTCTCCAGAGTGGCTGTTGGCAATTCACATCTCACGCATCAGCATAACAAGGCTCCCTGTTCTCCATGGCCTGTGCTGCCTTTCTGGATTTTACACTTTTTTCAGATGGCCCTTTTGACCGGGGGGCAGTGAGACTTCATTGTAGTGCAGATTTCTTTAACATGCTTGCTTGGTTGGCCAAAAAGGGCGTATGCGTTTTTTCCTGAATATATTCAGGAAAAAACGCATACGCCCTTTTTGGCCAAGAGCATCATTGTTGACGTTCTGCCTCTTTTCCTATGCTTTAAATGCAATTCCCGTCTACCCCCTGAAATCGTTTTCCTGCAATTCTGACCCACTTACAAGTCGTCTTCGCAGCCTTCCTTCAATATATTTTTGGA
This sequence comes from Delphinapterus leucas, assembly GCF_059928025.1. NCBI lineage: Eukaryota > Metazoa > Chordata > Mammalia > Artiodactyla > Monodontidae > Delphinapterus > Delphinapterus leucas. The sequence continues at coordinate 7,793,253 of NW_028322248.1, forward strand.
CGATAGCTGTCATTTATAACTCTGCAGGTTTGTGAGTTACAGTGCCCCTGAGCTCATTTCTTCAACTCGCTATCTTGTGAGCTGGCCGCAAACCCACAGGATTGCCTCAGGCCCTAATCTGGTTCCGGCACGGCATGCTGAGCCTTTGGTTAATTCCTCTTCCTGGTGGGAAATGAGCGTTAAATTTGCCCGTGCAGACACCTAGAGCTAGTCTCTCATTGGTTCTCCCTATTCCTTTTCATCTTGCGCAGAAATTGCAAACTGTGCCCGACAGGAGGTTAAAGGCACTGACTCTCCAAGTGGGGAGAGTGTTCGTAAAGGGTCTGGAATGGTGAACCCGAGTAAAAGGGGACGAAAACTGAGATGCATTTGAAAACGTTTGCCAGTCACACGGTGCACCATACTGTGGGTTTCCCATGCATGTTTTAGCTGAAGGAAGAATCCCTTAAACTTGGAGAGTTGGGACCCATGGAATGGGTACCATGCTGTATGACTTCAAAGGGTCTGCATTTGCTCATCGAACCTAACCAATGCTATCAGCCCGAAGTGCCCAACCTTATGTCTCACTCAGCTCTGGGTGTAGATGTGGTAAATCCAGGTTGCATCACAAGCCCTGAATGAATTATTTAAGAATTGCTCTCTATTTCACTGTCCTTGGGTTTTGTTTGTGTAATTCATTTTGATAATGGGATTTATCGGATTTTCTCTGCTGCATTCATGCCGCTGTACACACGCTTCATTCTCTTACGGAGACATATAAATCCATGGGTTTGAAGATTCTTACTAGTCAGGTGTATTCCTAGGCGTTGAATATGGGGTGTTTAGTCCATTTCGTTGAGCAAGGGGTAGGTCTTGACTATTACATATTTGGCTTATGGAAAGGTATCTGTGCTAATTTCTATCTCTGGTTTTATGCAGCACCCCAACTCACCTTTCCCCTTAAGCAAGCATAAGTTGGTTTTCTAAATTTGAGACCCTGTTCTGTTTTGCAATTCAGTTCATGTGTAGCCAAGTTTACATTCCGTGTATTAGTGATATCTTATGATGTTTCATTTTCTGTGTGACTTATTTCACTTAGAATCATCGTACCTGAATCCACTCATTATGCCGCGATGGGCCTGATGACATAGATTTCATTGCTGAGTGATATTCCATTGTACGTACGTTCCACAACTTCTTTATCCATTTTTCACATTCTGGGATATTTAACTTGTACCGTAGACGAGGTTCTTGTAAACAGAGCCGTCCGACACTTTGGGGTGGCTGTGTGTTTTTGATTTTAATTTCCCTAAGCTATAGATCCATAAGTGGAAGTGCCGTAGGCTCCGTAGCTTTGTTTTTTCGGTGTTCCGGGAAACACCATACACTTCTCCAGAGTGGCTGTTGGCAATTTACATCCCGCCCATCAGCATAACAAGGCTCCCTGTTCTCCATGGCCTGTGCTGCCTTTCTGGATTTTACACTTTTTTCAGATGGCCCTTTTGACCGGGGGGCAGTGAGACTTCATTGTAGTGCAGATTTCATTAACATGCTTGCTTGGTTGGCAAAAAAGGGCGTATGCGTTTTTTCCTGAATATATTCAGGAAAAAACGCATACGCCCTTTTTGGCCAAGAGCATCATTGTTGACGTTCTGCCTCTTTTCCTATGCTTTAAATGCAATTCCCGTCTACCCCCTGAAATCGTTTTCCTGCAAATCTGTCCCGCTTACAAGTCGTCTTTGCAGACCTCCTTCAATATATTTTTGGACGATAGCTGTCATTTATTACTCTGCAGGTTTGTGAGTTACAGTGCCCCTGAGCTCCTTTCTTCAACTCGCTATCTTGTGAGCTGGCTGCAAACCCGCACGATTGTCAGGCCCTAATCTGTTTCAGGCACGGCATGTTGAGCCTTTGGTTAATTCCTCTTCCTGGTGCGAAATGAGCATTAAATTTGCCCGTGCAGACACCTACAGCTAGTCTCTCATTTGTTCTCCCTATTCCTGTTAATCTTGCGCAGAAATTGCAAACTGTGCCCAACAGGAGTTTAAAGGCACCTACTCTCCAAGTGGTGAGAGTGTTAGTAAAGGGTCTGGAATGGTGAACCCAAGTAAAAGGGGACGAAAACTGAGATGCATTTGAAAACGTTTGTCGGTCACACGGTGCACCATACTGTGGGTTTCCCATGCATGTTTTAGCTGAAGGAAGAATCCCTTAAACTTGGAGAGTTGGGACCCATGGAATGGGTACCATGCTGTATGACTTCAAAGGGTCTGCATTTGCTCATCGAACCTCACCAATGCTATCAGCCCGAAGTGCCCAACCTTATGTCTCACTCAGCTCTGGGTGTAGATGTGGTAAATCCAGGTTGCATCACAAGCCCTGAATGAATTATTTAAGAATTGCTCTCTATTTCACTGTCCTTGGGTTTTGTTTGTGTAATTCATTTTGATAATGGGATTTATCGGATTTCCTCTGCTGCATTCATGCCGCTGTACACACGCTTCATTCTCTTACGGAGACATATAAATCCATGGGTTTGAAGATTCTTACTAGTCAGGTGTATTCCTAGGCGTTGAATATGGGGTGTTTAGTCCATTTCGTTGAGCAAGGGGTAGGTCTAGACTATTACATATTTGGCTTATGAAAAGGTATCTGTGCTAATTTCTATCTCTGGTTTTATGCAGCACCCCAACTCACCTTTCCCCTTAAGCAAGCATAAGTTGGTTTTCTAAATTTGAGACCCTGTTCTGTTTTGTAATTCAGTTCATGTGTAGCCAAGTTTACATTCCGTGTATTAGTGATATCTTATGATGTTTCATTTTCTGTGTGACTTATTTCACTTAGAATAATCGTACCTGAATCCACTCATTATGCCGCGACGGGCCTGATGACATAGATTTCATTGCTGAGTGATATTCCATTGTACGTATGTACCACAACTTCTTTATCCATTTTTCGCTTTCTGGGATATTTAACTTATACCGTAGACGAGGTTCTTGTAAACAGAGCCGTCTGAAACTTTTGGGTGGCTGTGTGTTTTTGATTTTAATTTCCCTAAGCTATAGGACCATAAGTGGAAGTGCCGTAGGCTCCGTAGCTTTGTTTCTTCGGTGTTCCGGGAAACACCATACACTTCTCCAGGGTGGCTGTTGGCAATTTACATCCCGCCCATCAGCATAACAAGGCTCCCTGTTCTCCATGGCCTGTGCTGCCTTTCTGGATTTTACACTTTTTTCAGATGGCCCTTTTGACCGGGGGGCAGTGAGACTTCATTGTAGTGCAGATTTCTTTAACATGCTTGCCTGGTTGGCCAAAAAGGGCGTATGCGTTTTTTTCCTGAATATATTCAGGAAAAAACGCATACGCCCTTTTTGGCCAAGAGCATCATTGTCGACGTTCTGCCTCTTTTCCTATGTTTTAAATGCAATTCCCGTCTACCCCCTGAAATCGTTTTCCTGCAAATCTGTCCCGATTACAAGTCGTCTTCGCAGCCTTCCTTCAATATATTTTTGGACGATAGCTGTCATTTATAACTCTGCAGGTTTGTGAGTTACAGTGCCCCTGAGCTCCTTTCTTCAACTCGCTATCTTGTGAGCTGGCGGCAAACCCACAGGATTGCTTCAGGCCCTAATCTGGTTCCGGCACGGCATGCTGAGCCTTTGGTTAATTCCTCTTCCTGGTGGGAAATGAGCGTTAAATTTGCCCGTGCAGACACCTAGAGCTAGTCTCTCATTGGTTCTCCCTATTCCTTTTCATCTTGCGCAGAAATTGCAAACTGTGCCCAACAGGAGGTTAAAGGCACTGACTCTCCAAGTGGGGAGAGTGTTCGTAAAGGGTCTGGAATGGTGAACCCGAGTAAAAGAGGACGAAAACTGAGATGCATTTGAAAACGTTTGTCGGTCACACGGTGCACCATACTGTGGGTTTCCCATGCATGTTTTAGCTGAAGGAAGAATCCCTTAAATCTGGAGAGGTGGGAACCATGGAATGGGTACCATGCAGTATGACTTCAAAGGGTCTGCATTTGCTCATCGAACCTCACCAATGCTATCAGCCCAAAGTGCCCAACCTTATGTCTCACTCAGCTCTGTGTGTAGATGTGGTAAATCCAGGTTGCATCACAAGCCCTGAATGAATTATTTAAGAATTGCTCTCTATTTCACTGTCCTTGGGTTTTGTTTGTGTAATTCATTTTGATAATGGGATTTATCGGATTTTCTCTGCTGCGTTCATGCCGCTGTACACACGCTTCATTCTCTTATGGAGACATATAAATCCATGGGTTTGAAGATTCTTACTAGTCAGGTGTATTACTAGGCGTTGAATATGGGGTGTTTAGTCCATTTCGTTGAGCAAGGGGTAGGTCTGGGCTATTACATATTTGGCTTATGGAAAGGTATCTGTGCTAATTTCTATCTCTGGTTTTATGCAGCACCCCACTCACCTTTCCCCTTAAGCAAGCATAAGTGTGTTTTCTAAATTTGAGACCCTGTTCTGTTTTATAATTCAGTTCATGTGTAGCAAAGTTTACATTCCGTGTATTAGTGATATCTTATGATGTTTCATTTTCTGTGTGACTTATTTCCCTTAGAATCATCGTACCTGAATCCACTCATTATGCCGCGATGGGCCTGATGACATAGCTTTCATTGCTGAGTGATATTCCATTGTACGTACGTACCACAACTTCTTTATCCATTTTTCACATTCTGGGATATTTAACTTGTACCGTAGAAGAGGTTCTTGTAAACAGAGCCGTCCGACACTTTGGGGTGGCTGTGTGTTTTTGATTTTAATTTCCCTAAGCTATAGGACCATAAGTGGAAGTGCCGTAGTCTCCGTTGCTTTGTTTTTCAGGGGTTTCAGGAAACACCATACACTTCTCCAGAGTGGCTGTTGGCAATTTACATCCCGACCATCAGCATAACAAGGCTCCCTGTTCTCCTTGGCCTGTCCTGTCTTTGTGGATTTTACACTTGTTTCACATGTCCCTTTTGACCGGGGGGCAGTGAGACTTCATTGTAGTGCAGATTTCATTAACATGCTTGCTTGGTTGGCCAAAAAGCGCATATGCTTTTTTTCCTCAATAAATTCAGGAAAAAACGCATACACCCTTTTTGGCCAAGAGCATCATTGTCGACGTTCTGCCTCTTTTCCTATGCTTTAAATGCAATTCCCGTCTACCCCCTGAAATCGTTTTCCTGCAATTCTGCCCCACTTACAAGTCGTCTTCGCAGCCTTCCTTCAATATATATTTGAACGATAGCTGTCATTTATAACTCTGCATGTTTGTGAGTTACAGTGCCCCTGAGCTCCTTTCTTCAACTCGCAACTTGTGAGCTGGGCGCAAACCCGCAGGATTGATTCAGGCCCTAATCTGGTTCCGGCACGGCATGCTGATCCTTTGGTTAATTCCTCTTCCTGGTGGGAAATGAGCATTAAATTTGCCCGTGCAGACACTTACTGCTAGTCTCTCATTGGTTCTCCCTATTCCTGTTCATCTTGTGCAGAAATTGCAAACTGTGCCAAACAGGAGGTTAAAGGCACTGACTCTCCAAGTGGGGAGAGTGTTAGTAAACGTTCTGGAATGGTGAACCCGAGTAAAAGGGGACGAAAACTGAGATGCATTTGAAAACCTTTCCTGGTCACACGGTGCACCATACTGTGGGTTTCCCATGCATGTTTTAGCTGAAGAAAGAATCCCTTAATCCTGGAGAGTTGGGACCCATGGAATGGGTACCATGTAGTATGACTTCAAATGGTCTGCATTTGCTCATCGAACCTCACCAATGCTATCAGCCCGAAGTGTCCAACTTTATGTCTCACTCAGCACTGGGTGTAGATGAGGTAAATCCAGGTTGCATCACAAGCCCTGAATGAATTATTTAAGAATTGCTCTCTATTTCACTGTCATTGTGTTTTGTTTTTGTAATTCATTTTGATAATAGGATTTATCGGATTTTCTCTGCTGCATTCATGCAGCTGTACACACGCTTGATTCTCTTATGGAGACATATAAATCCATGGGTTTGAAGATTCTTACTAGTCAGGTGTATTCCTAGGCGTTGAATATAGGGTGTTTAGCCCATTTCGTTGAGCAAGGGGTAGGTCTTGACTATTACATATTTGACGTATGGAATGGTATCTGTGCTAATTTCTATCTCTGGTTTTATGCAGCACCCCAACTCACCTTTCCCCTTAAGCAAACATAAGTTGGTTTTCTAAATTTGAGACCCTGTTCTGTTTTGTAATTCAGTTCATGTGTAGCCAAGATTACATTCGGTGTGTTAGTGATATCTTATGATGTTTCATTTTCTGTGTGACTTATTTCACTTAGAATCATCGTACCTGAATCCACTCATTACGCCACGACGGGCCAGATGACATAGCTTTCCTTGGTGACTGATATTCCATTGTACGTACGTACCACAACTTCTTTATCCATTTTTCGCTTTCTGGGATATGTAACTTGTACCGTAGAAGAGGTTCTTGTAAACAGAGCCATCTGAAACTTTGGCTTGGCTGTGTGTTTTTGATTTAAATTTCCCTAAGCTATAGGACCATAAGTGGAAGTGCCGTAGGCTCTGTTGCTTTGTTTTTTAGGTGTTTCAGGAAACACCATACACTTCTCCAGAGTGGCTGTTGGCAATTTACATCCCGCCCATCAGCATAACAAGGCTCCCTGTTCTCCATGGCCTGTGCTGCCTTTCTGGATTTTACACTTTTTTCAGATGGCCCTTTTGACCGGGGGGCAGTGAGACTTCATTGTAGTGCAGATTTCTTTAACATGCTTGCTTGGTTGGCCAAAAAGGGCGTATGCGTTTTTTCCTGAATATATTCAGGAAAAAACGCATATGCCCTTTTTGGCCAAGTGCATCATTGTCGACGTTCTGCCTCTTTTCCTATGCTTTAAATGCAATTCCAGTCTACCCCCTGAAATCGTTTTCCTGCAATTCTGACCCGCTTTCAAGTCCTCTTCGCAGGCTTCCTTCAATATATTTTTGGACGATAGCTGTCATTTATAACTCTGCAGGTTTGTGAATTAGAGTGCCCCGGAGCTCCTTTCTTCAAATCGCTTTCTTGTGAGCTGGCCGCAAACTCGCAGGGTTGCTTCAGGCCCTAATCTGGTTCCGGCACGGCATGCTGAGCGTTTGGTTAATTCCTCTTCCTGGTGGGAAATGAGCGTTAAATTTGCCCGTGCAGACACCTACAGCTAGTCTCTCATTGGCTCTCCCTATTCCTGTTCATCTTGCGCAGAAATTGCAAACTGTGCCAAACAGCAGGTTAAAGGCACTGACTCTCCAAGTGGGTAGAGTGTTAGTAAAGGGTCTGGAATTGTGAACCCGAGTAAAAGGGGACGAAAACTGAGATGCATTTGAAAACGTTTCCCGGTCACACGGTGCACCATACTGTGGGTTTCCCATGCATGTTTTAGCTGAAGGAAGAATCGCTTAAACCTGGAGAGTTGGGACCCATGGAATGGGTACCATGCAGTATGACTTCAAATGGTCTGCATTTGCTCTTCGAACCTCACCAATGCTATCAGCCCGAAGTGTCCAACTTTATGTCTCACTCAGCTCTGGGTGTAGATGAGGTAAATCCAGGTTGCATCACAAGCCCTGAATGAATTATTTAAGAATTGCTCTCTATTTCACTGTCATTGTGTTTTGTTTTTGTAATTAATTTTGATAATAGGATTTATCGGATTTTCTCTGCTGCATTCATGCAGCTGTACACACGCTTGATTCTCTTATGGAGACATATAAATCCATGGGTTTGAAGATTCTTACTAGTCAGGTGTACTCCTAGGCGTTGAATATAGGGTGTTTAGCCCATTTCGTTGAGCAAGGGGTAGGTCTTGACTATTACATATTTGACGTATGGAATGGTATCTGTGCTAATTTCTATCTCTGGTTTTATGCAGCACCCCAACTCAACTTTCCCCTTAAGCAAACATAAGTTGGTTTTCTAAATTTGAGACCCTGTTCTGTTTTGTAATTCAGTTCATGTGTAGCCAAGATTACATTCGGTGTGTTAGTGATATCTTATGATGTTTCATTTTCTGTGTGACTTATTTCACTTAGAATCATCGTACCTGAATCCACTCATTACACCACGACGGGCCAGATGACATAGCTTTCCTTGGTGACTGATATTCCATTGTACGTACGTACCACAACTTCTTTATCCATTTTTCGCTTTCTGGGATATTTAACTTGTACTGTAGAAGAGGTTCTTGTAAACAGAGCCATCTGAAAGTTTGGCTTGGCTGTGTGTTTTTGATTTAAATTTCCCTAAGCTATAGGACCATAAGTGGAAGTGCCGTAGGCTCTGTTGCTTTGTTTTTTAGGTGTTTCAGGAAACACCATACACTTCTCCAGAGTGGCTGTTGGCAATTTACATCCCGCCCATCAGCATAACAAGGCTCCCTGTTCTCCATGGCCTGTGCTGCCTTTCTGGATTTTACACTTTTTTCAGATGGCCCTTTTGACCGGGGGGCAGTGAGACTTCATTGTAGTGCAGATTTCTTTAACATGCTTGCTTGGTTGGCCAAAAAGGGCGTATGCGTTTTTTCCTGAATATATTCAGGAAAAAACGCATACGCCCTTTTTGGCCAAGTGCATCATTGTCGACGTTCTGCCTCTTTTCCTATGCTTTAAATGCAATTCCAGTCTACCTCCTGAAATCGTTTTCCTGCAATTCTGCCCCGCTTTCAAGTCCTCTTCGCAGGCTTCCTTCAATATATTTTTGGACGATAGCTGTCATTTATAACTCTGCAGGTTTGTGAATTAGAGTGACCCGGAGCTCCTTTCTTCAAATCGCTTTCTTTTGATCTAGCCGCAAACTCGCAGGGTTGCTTCAGGCCCTAATCTGGTTCCGGCACGGCATGCTGAGCGTTTGGTTAATTCCTCTTCCTGGTTGGAAATGAGCGTTAAATTTGCCCGTGCAGACACCTACAGCTAGTCTCTCATTGGTTCTCCCTATTCCTGTTCATCTTGCGCAGAAATTGCAAACTGTGCCAAACAGCAGGTTAAAGGCACTGACTCTCCAAGTGGGTAGAGTGTTAGTAAAGGGTCTGGAATTGTGAACCCGAGTAAAAGGGGACGAAAACTGAGATGCATTTGAAAACGTTTCCCGGTCACTCGGTGCACCATACTGTGGGTTTCCCATGCATGTTTTAGCTGAAGGAAGAATCGCTTAAACCTGGAGAGTTGGGACCCATGGAATGGGTACCATGCAGTATGACTTCAAATGGTCTGCATTTGCTCTTCGAACCTCACCAATGCTATCAGCCCGAAGTGTCCAACTTTATGTCTCACTCAGCTCTGGGTGTAGATGAGGTAAATCCAGGTTGCATCACAAGCCCTGAATGAATTATTTAAGAATTGCTCTCTATTTCACTGCCATTGTGTTTTGTTTTTGTAATTCATTTTGATAATAGTATTTATCGGATTTTCTCTGCTACCTTCATGCTGCTGTACACACGCTTGATTCTCTTACGGAGACATATAAATCCATGGGTTTGAAGATTCTTACTAGTCAGGTGTATTTCTAGGCGTTGAATATAGGGTGTTTAGCCCATTTCGTTGAGCAAGGTGTAGGTCTTGACTATTACATATTTGACGTATGGAATGGTATCTGTGCTAATTTCTATCTCTGGTTTTATGCAGCACCCCAAGTCACCTTTCCCCTTAAGCAAACATAAGTTGGTTTTCTAAATTTGAGACCCTGTTCTGTTTTGTAATTCAGTTCATGTGTAGCCAAGATTACATTCGGTGTATTAGAGATAACTTATGATGTTTCATTTTCTGTGTGACTTATTTCTCTTAGAATCATCGTACCTGAATCCACTCATTATGCCACGACGGGCCAGATGACATAGATTTCATTGGTGAGTGATATTCCATTGTACGTACGTACCACAACTTCTTTATCCATTTTTCGCTTTCTGGGATATTTAACTTGTACCGTAGACGAGGTTCTTGTAAACAGAGCCGTCTGAAACTTTGGGGTGGCTGTGTGTTTTTTATTTTAATTTCCCTAAGCTATAGGACCATAAGTGGAAGTGCCGTAGGCTCCGTTGCTTTGTTTTTTAGGTGTTTCGGGAAACACCATACACTTCTCCAGAGTGGCTGTTGGCAATTTACATCCCACCCATGAGCATAACAAGGCTCCCTGTTCTCCATGGCCTGTGCTGCCTTTCTGGATTTTACACTTTTTTCAGATGGCCCTTTTGACCGGGGGGCAGTGAGACTTCATTGTAGTGAAGATTTCTTGAACATGCTTGCTTGGTTGGCCAAAAAGGGCGTATGCGTATATTCCGGAAAAAACGCATACGCCCTTTTTGGCCAAGTGCATCATTGTCGACGTTCTGCCTCTTTTCCTATGCTTTAAATGCAATTCCAGTCTAACCCCTGAAATCGTTTTCCTGCAATTTTGCCCCGCTTTCAAGTCCTCTTCGCAGCCTTCCTTCAATATATTTTTGGACGATAGCTGTCATTTATAACTCTGCAGGTTTGTGAATTACAGTGCCCCTGAGCTCCTTTCTTCAAATCGCTTTCTTTTGAGCTGGCCGCAAACCCGCAGGATTGCTTCAGGCCCTAATCTGGTTCCGGCACGGCATGCTGAGCGTTTGGTTAATTCCTCTTCCTGGTTGGAAATGAGCGTTAAATTTGCCCGTGCAGAAACCTACAGCTAGTCTCTCATTGGTTCTTCCTATTCCTATTCCTCTTGCGCAGAAATTGCAAACTGTGCCAAACAGCAGGTTAAAGGCACTGACTCTCCAAGTGGGGAGAGTGTTTGTAAAGGGTCTGGAATTCTGAACCCGAGTAAACGGGGACAAAACTGAGATGCATTTGAAAATGTTTCCCGGTCACACGGTGCACCATACTGTGGGCTTCCCATGCATGTTTTAGCTGAAGGAAGAATCGCTTAAACCTGGAGAGTTGGGACCCATGGAATGGGTACCATGCAGAATGACTTCAAATGGTCTGCATTTGCTCATCGAACTTCACCAATGCTATCAGCCCGAAGTGTCCAACTTTATGTCTCACTCAGCTCTGGGTGTAGATGAGGTAAATCCAGGTTGCATCACAAGCCCTGAATGAATTATTTAAGAATTGCTCTCTATTTCACTGTCATTGTGTTTTGTTTTTGTAATTCATTTTGATAATAGGATTTATCGGATTTTCTCTGCTGCATTCATGCAGCTGTACACACGCTTGATTCTCTTATGGAGACATATAAATCCATGGGTTTGAAGATTCTTACTAGTCAGGTGTATTCCTAGGCGTTGAATATAGGGTGTTTAGCCCATTTCGTTGAGCAAGGGGTAGGTCTTGACTATTACATATTTGACGTATGGAATGGTATCTGTGCTAATTTCTATCTCTGGTTTTATGCAGCACCCCAACTCACCTTTCCCCTTAAGCAAACATAAGTTGGTTTTCTAAATTTGAGACCCTGTTCTGTTTTGTAATTCAGTTCATGTGTAGCCAAGATTTCATTCGGTGTATTAGAGATAACTTATGATGTTTCATTTTCTGTGTGACTTATTTCACTTAGAATCATCGTACCTGAATCCACTCATTATGCCACGACGGGCCAGATGACATAGATTTCCTTGGTGACTGATATTCCATTGTACGTACGTACCACAACTTCTTTATCCATTTTTCGCTTTCTGGGATATTTAACTTGTACCGTAGACGAGGTTCTTGTAAACAGAGCCGTCTGAAACTTTGGGGTGGCTGTGTGTTTTTGATTTAAATTTCCCTAAGCTATAGGACCATAAGTGGAAGTGCCGTAGGCTCCGTTGCTTTGTTTTTTAGGTGTTTCAGGAAACACCATACACTTCTCCAGAGTGGCTGTTGGCAATTTACATCCCACCCATCAGCATAACAAGGCTCCCTGTTCTCCATGGCCTGTGCTGCATTTCTGGATTTTACACTTTTTTCACATGGCCCTTTTGACCGGGGGGCAGTGAGACTTCATTGTAGTGCAGATTTCTTTAACATGCTTGCTTGGTTGGCCAAAAAGGGCGTATGCGTTTTTTCCTGAATATATTCAGGAAAAAACGCATACGCCCTTTTTGGCCAAGTGCATCATTGTCGACGTCCTGCTTCTTTTCCTATGCTTTAAATGCAATTCCAGTCTACCCCCTGAAATCGTTTTCCTGCAATTCTGCCCCGCTTTCAAGTCCTCTTCGCAGCCTTCCTTCAATATATTTTTGGACGATAGCTGTCATTTATAACTCTGCAGGTTTGTGAATTACAGTGCCCCTGAGCTCCTTTCTTCAAATCGCTATCTTGTGAGCTGGCCGCAAACCCGCAGGATTGCTTCAGGCCCTAATCTTGTTCCGGCACGGCATGCTGAGCCTTTGGTTAATTCGTCTTTCTGGTGGGAAATGTGCGTTAAATTTGCCCGTGCAGACACCTACAGCTAGTCTCTCATTGGTTCTCCCTATTCCTGTTCATCTTGCGCAGAAATTGCAAAGTGTGCGAAACAGGAGGTTAAAGGCACTGACTCTCCAAGTGGGGAGAGTGTTAGTAAAGGGTCTGGAATGGTGAACCCGAGTAAAAGAGGACAAAAACTGAGATGCATTTGAAAACGTTTCCCGGTCACATGGTGCACCATACTGTGGGTTTCCCACGCATGGTTTAGCTGAAGGAAGAATCGCTTAAACCTGGAGAGTTGGGACCCATGGAATGTGTACCATGTATTATGACTTCAAAAGGTCTGCATTTGCTCATCGAACCTCACCAATGCTATCAGCCCGAAGGGTCCAACCTTATGTCTCACTCAGCTCTGGGTTTAGATGAGGTAAATCCAGGTTGCATCACAAGCCCTGAATGAATAATTTAAGAATTGCTCTCTATTTCACTGTCATTGTGTTTTGTTTTTGTAATTCATTTTGATAATAGGATTTATCGGATTTTCTCTGCTGCCTTCATGCAGCTGTACACACGCTTGATTCTCTTATGGAGACATGTAAATCCATGGGTTTGAAGAGTCTTAGTAGTCAGGTGTATTCCTAGGCTTTGAATATAGGGTGTTTAGCCCATTTCGTTGAGCAAGGGGTAGGTCTTGACTATTACATATTTGACGTATGGAATGGTATCTGTGCTAATTTCTATCTCTCGTTTTATGCAGCACCCCAACTCACCTTTCCCCTTAAGCAAACATTAGTTGGTTTTCTAAATTTGAGACCCTGTTCTGTTTTGTAATTCAGTTCATGTGTAGCCAAGATTACATTCGGTGTATTAGTGATATCTTATGATGTTTCATTTTCTGTGTGACTTATTTCTCTTAGAATCATCGTTCCTGAATCCACTCATTATGCCACGACGGGCCAGATGACATAGATTTCATTGGTGAGTGATATTCCATTGTACGTACGTACCACAACTTCTTTATCCATTTTTCGCTTTCTGGGATATTTAACTTGTACCGTAGACGAGGTTATTGTAAAGAGAGCCGTCTGAAACTTTGGGGTGGCTGTGTGTTTTTTATTTTAATTTCCCTAAGCTATAGGACCATAAGGGGAAGTGCCGTAGGCTCCGTAGCTTTGTTTTTTCGGTGTTCCGGGAAACACCATACACTTCTCCAGGGTGGCTGATGGCAATTCACATCCCACCCATCAGCATAACAAGGCTCCCTGTTCTCCATGGCCTGTGCTGCCTTTCTGGATTTTACACTTTTTTCAGATGGCCCTTTTGACCGGGGGGCAGTGAGACTTCATTGTAGTGAAGATTTCTTGAACATGCTTGCTTGGTTGGCCAAAAAGGGCGTATGCGTTTTTTCCTGAATATATTCAGGAAAAAACGCATACGCCCTTTTTGGCCAAGAGCATCATTGTCGACGTTCTGCCTCTTTTCCTATGCTTTAAATGCAATTACAGTCTACCCCCTGAAATCGTTTTCCTGCAAATCTGTCCCGCTTACAAGTCGTCTTCGCAGCCTTCCTTCAATATAATTTTGGACGATAGCTGTCATTTATAACTCTGCAGGTTTGTGAGTTACAGTGCCCCTGAGCTCATTTCTTCAACTCGCTATCTTGTGAGCTGGCCGCAAACCCGCAGGATTGCTTCAGGCCCTAATCTGGTTCCGGCACGGCATGCTGAGCCTTTGGTTAATTCCTCTTCCTGGTGGGAAATGAGCGTTAAATTTGCCCGTGCAGACACCTAGAGCTAGTCTCTCATTGGTTCTCCCTATTCCTTTTCATCTTGCGCAGAAATTGCAAACTGTGCCCAACAGGAGGTTAAAGGCACTGACTCTCCAAGTGGGGAGAGTGTTCGTAAAGGGTCTGGAATGCTGAACCCGAGTAAAAGGGGACGAAAACTGAGATGCATTTGAAAACGTTTGCCAGTCACACGGTGCACCATACTGTGGGTTTCCCATGCATGTTTTAGCTGAAGGAAGAATCCCTTAAACTTGGAGAGTTGGGACCCATGGAATGGGTACCATGCTGTATGACTTCAAAGGGTCTGCATTTGCTCATCGAACCTCACCAATGCTATCAGCCCGAAGTGCCCAACCTTATGTCTCACTCAGCTCTGGGTGTAGATGTGGTAAATCCAGGTTGCATCACAAGCCCTGAATGAATTATTTAAGAATTGCTCTCTATTTCACTGTCCTTGGGTTTTGTTTGTGTAATTCATTTTGATAATGGGATTTATCGGATTTTCTCTGCTGCATTAATGCCGCTGTACACACGCTTCATTCTCTTACGGAGACATATAAATCCATGGGTTTGAAGATTCTTACTAGTCAGGTGTATTCCTAGGCGTTGAATATGGGGTGTTTAGTCCATTTCATTGAGCAAGGGGTAGGTCTTGACTATTACATATTTGGCTTATGGAAAGGTATCTGTGCTAATTTCTATCTCTGGTTTTATGCAGCACCCCAACTCACCTTTCCCCTTAAGCAAGCATAAGTTGGTTTTCTAAATTTGAGACCCTGTTCTGTTTTGTAATTCAGTTCATGTGTAGCCAAGTTTACATTCCGTGTATTAGAGATATCTTATGATGTTTCATTTTCTGTGTGACTTATTTCACTTAGAATCATCGTACCTGAATCCACTCATTATGCCGCGACGGGCCTGATGACATAGATTTCATTGCTGAGTGATATTCCACTGTACGTACGTACCACAACTTCTTTATCCATTTTTCACATTCTGGGATATTTAACTTGTACCGTAGAGGAGGTTCTTGTAAACAGAGCTGTCCGACACTTTGGGGTGGCTGTGTGTTTTTGATTTTAATTTCCCTAAGCTATAGGACCATAAGTGGAAGTGCCGTAGGCTCCGTAGCTTTGTTTTTTCGGTGTTCCGGGAAACACCATACACTTCTCCAGAGTGGCTGTTGGCAATTCACATCTCACGCATCAGCATAACAAGGCTCCCTGTTCTCCATGGCCTGTGCTGCCTTTCTGGATTTTACACTTTTTTCAGATGGCCCTTTTGATCGGGGGGCAGTGAGACTTCATTGTAGTGCAGATTTCTTTAACATGCTTGCTTGGTTGGCCAAAAAGGGCGTATGCGTTTTTTCCTGAATATATTCAGGAAAAAACGCATACGCCCTTTTTGGCCAAGAGCATCATTGTTGACGTTCTGCCTCTTTTCCTATGCTTTAAATGCAATTCCCGTCTACCCCCTGAAATCGTTTTCCTGCAATTCTGACCCACTTACAAGTCGTCTTCGCAGCCTTCCTTCAATATATTTTTGGACGATAGCTGTCATTTATAACTCTGCAGGTTTGTGAGTTACAGTGCCCCTGAGCTCATTTCTTCAACTCGCTATCTTGTGAGCTGGCCGCAAACCCACAGGATTGCCTCAGGCCCTAATCTGGTTCCGGCACGGCATGCTGAGCCTTTGGTTAATTCCTCTTCCTGGTGGGAAATGAGCGTTAAATTTGCCCGTGCAGACACCTAGAGCTAGTCTCTCATTGGTTCTCCCTATTCCTTTTCATCTTGCGCAGAAATTGCAAACTGTGCCCGACAGGAGGTTAAAGGCACTGACTCTCCAAGTGGGGAGAGTGTTCGTAAAGGGTCTGGAATGGTGAACCCGAGTAAAAGGGGACGAAAACTGAGATGCATTTGAAAACGTTTGCCAGTCACACGGTGCACCATACTGTGGGTTTCCCATGCATGTTTTAGCTGAAGGAAGAATCCCTTAAACTTGGAGAGTTGGGACCCATGGAATGGGTACCATGCTGTATGACTTCAAAGGGTCTGCATTTGCTCATCGAACCTAACCAATGCTATCAGCCCGAAGTGCCCAACCTTATGTCTCACTCAGCTCTGGGTGTAGATGTGGTAAATCCAGGTTGCATCACAAGCCCTGAATGAATTATTTAAGAATTGCTCTCTATTTCACTGTCCTTGGGTTTTGTTTGTGTAATTCATTTTGATAATGGGATTTATCGGATTTTCTCTGCTGCATTCATGCCGCTGTACACACGCTTCATTCTCTTACGGAGACATATAAATCCATGGGTTTGAAGATTCTTACTAGTCAGGTGTATTCCTAGGCGTTGAATATGGGGTGTTTAGTCCATTTCGTTGAGCAAGGGGTAGGTCTTGACTATTACATATTTGGCTTATGGAAAGGTATCTGTGCTAATTTCTATCTCTGGTTTTATGCAGCACCCCAACTCACCTTTCCCCTTAAGCAAGCATAAGTTGGTTTTCTAAATTTGAGACCCTGTTCTGTTTTGCAATTCAGTTCATGTGTAGCCAAGTTTACATTCCGTGTATTAGTGATATCTTATGATGTTTCATTTTCTGTGTGACTTATTTCACTTAGAATCATCGTACCTGAATCCACTCATTATGCCGCGATGGGCCTGATGACATAGATTTCATTGCTGAGTGATATTCCATTGTACGTACGTTCCACAACTTCTTTATCCATTTTTCACATTCTGGGATATTTAACTTGTACCGTAGACGAGGTTCTTGTAAACAGAGCCGTCCGACACTTTGGGGTGGCTGTGTGTTTTTGATTTTAATTTCCCTAAGCTATAGATCCATAAGTGGAAGTGCCGTAGGCTCCGTAGCTTTGTTTTTTCGGTGTTCCGGGAAACACCATACACTTCTCCAGAGTGGCTGTTGGCAATTTACATCCCGCCCATCAGCATAACAAGGCTCCCTGTTCTCCATGGCCTGTGCTGCCTTTCTGGATTTTACACTTTTTTCAGATGGCCCTTTTGACCGGGGGGCAGTGAGACTTCATTGTAGTGCAGATTTCATTAACATGCTTGCTTGGTTGGCAAAAAAGGGCGTATGCGTTTTTTCCTGAATATATTCAGGAAAAAACGCATACGCCCTTTTTGGCCAAGAGCATCATTGTTGACGTTCTGCCTCTTTTCCTATGCTTTAAATGCAATTCCCGTCTACCCCCTGAAATCGTTTTCCTGCAAATCTGTCCCGCTTACAAGTCGTCTTTACAGACCTCCTTCAATATATTTTTGGACGATAGCTGTCATTTATTACTCTGCAGGTTTGTGAGTTACAGTGCCCCTGAGCTCCTTTCTTCAACTCGCTATCTTGTGAGCTGGCTGCAAACCCGCACGATTGTCAGGCCCTAATCTGTTTCAGGCACGGCATGTTGAGCCTTTGGTTAATTCCTCTTCCTGGTGCGAAATGAGCATTAAATTTGCCCGTGCAGACACCTACAGCTAGTCTCTCATTTGTTCTCCCTATTCCTGTTAATCTTGCGCAGAAATTGCAAACTGTGCCCAACAGGAGTTTAAAGGCACCTACTCTCCAAGTGGTGAGAGTGTTAGTAAAGGGTCTGGAATGGTGAACCCAAGTAAAAGGGGACGAAAACTGAGATGCATTTGAAAACGTTTGTCGGTCACACGGTGCACCATACTGTGGGTTTCCCATGCATGTTTTAGCTGAAGGAAGAATCCCTTAAACTTGGAGAGTTGGGACCCATGGAATGGGTACCATGCTGTATGACTTCAAAGGGTCTGCATTTGCTCATCGAACCTCACCAATGCTATCAGCCCGAAGTGCCCAACCTTATGTCTCACTCAGCTCTGGGTGTAGATGTGGTAAATCCAGGTTGCATCACAAGCCCTGAATGAATTATTTAAGAATTGCTCTCTATTTCACTGTCCTTGGGTTTTGTTTGTGTAATTCATTTTGATAATGGGATTTATCGGATTTCCTCTGCTGCATTCATGCCGCTGTACACACGCTTCATTCTCTTACGGAGACATATAAATCCATGGGTTTGAAGATTCTTACTAGTCAGGTGTATTCCTAGGCGTTGAATATGGGGTGTTTAGTCCATTTCGTTGAGCAAGGGGTAGGTCTAGACTATTACATATTTGGCTTATGAAAAGGTATCTGTGCTAATTTCTATCTCTGGTTTTATGCAGCACCCCAACTCACCTTTCCCCTTAAGCAAGCATAAGTTGGTTTTCTAAATTTGAGACCCTGTTCTGTTTTGTAATTCAGTTCATGTGTAGCCAAGTTTACATTCCGTGTATTAGTGATATCTTATGATGTTTCATTTTCTGTGTGACTTATTTCACTTAGAATAATCGTACCTGAATCCACTCATTATGCCGCGACGGGCCTGATGACATAGATTTCATTGCTGAGTGATATTCCATTGTACGTATGTACCACAACTTCTTTATCCATTTTTCGCTTTCTGGGATATTTAACTTATACCGTAGACGAGGTTCTTGTAAACAGAGCCGTCTGAAACTTTTGGGTGGCTGTGTGTTTTTGATTTTAATTTCCCTAAGCTATAGGACCATAAGTGGAAGTGCCGTAGGCTCCGTAGCTTTGTTTCTTCGGTGTTCCGGGAAACACCATACACTTCTCCAGAGTGGCTGTTGGCAATTTACATCCCGCCCATCAGCATAACAAGGCTCCCTGTTCTCCATGGCCTGTGCTGCCTTTCTGGATTTTACACTTTTTTCAGATGGCCCTTTTGACCGGGGGGCAGTGAGACTTCATTGTAGTGCAGATTTCTTTAACATGCTTGCCTGGTTGGCCAAAAAGGGCGTATGCCCTTTTTGGCCAAGAGCATCATTGTCGACGTTCTGCCTCTTTTCCTATGCTTTAAATGAAATTCCCGTCTACCCCCTGAAATCGTTTTCCTGCAAATCTGTCCCGATTACAAGTCGTCTTCGCAGCCTTCCTTCAATATATTTTTGGACGATAGCTGTCATTTATAACTCTGCAGGTTTGTGAGTTACAGTGCCCCTGAGCTCCTTTCTTCAACTCGCTATCTTGTGAGCTGGCGGCAAACCCACAGGATTGCTTCAGGCCCTAATCTGGTTCCGGCACGGCATGCTGAGCCTTTGGTTAATTCCTCTTCCTGGTAGGAAATGAGCGTTAAATTTGCCCGTGCAGACACCTAGAGCTAGTCTCTCATTGGTTCTCCCTATTCCTTTTCATCTTGCGCAGAAATTGCAAACTGTGCCCAACAGGAGGTTAAAGGCACTGACTCTCCAAGTGGGGAGAGTGTTCGTAAAGGGTCTGGAATGGTGAACCCGAGTAAAAGAGGACGAAAACTGAGATGCATTTGAAAACGTTTGTCGGTCACACGGTGCACCATACTGTGGGTTTCCCATGCATGTTTTAGCTGAAGGAAGAATCCCTTAAATCTGGAGAGGTGGGAACCATGGAATGGGTACCATGCAGTATGACTTCAAAGGGTCTGCATTTGCTCATCGAACCTCACCAATGCTATCAGCCCAAAGTGCCCAACCTTATGTCTCACTCAGCTCTGTGTGTAGATGTGGTAAATCCAGGTTGCATCACAAGCCCTGAATGAATTATTTAAGAATTGCTCTCTATTTCACTGTCCTTGGGTTTTGTTTGTGTAATTCATTTTGATAATGGGATTTACCGGATTTTCTCTGCTGCGTTCATGCCGCTGTACACACGCTTCATTCTCTTACGGAGACATATAAATCCATGGGTTTGAAGATTCTTACTAGTCAGGTGTATTACTAGGCGTTGAATATGGGGTGTTTAGTCCATTTCGTTGAGCAAGGGGTAGGTCTGGGCTATTACATATTTGGCTTATGGAAAGGTTTCTGTGCTAATTTCTATCTCTGGTTTTATGCAGCACCCCAACTCACCTTTCCCCTTAAGCAAGCATAAGTGTGTTTTCTAAATTTGAGACCCTGTTCTGTTTTATAATTCAGTTCATGTGTAGAAAAGTTTACATTCCGTGTATTAGTGATATCTTATGATGTTTCATTTTCTGTGTGACTTATTTCCCTTAGAATCATCGTACCTGAATCCACTCATTATGCCGCGATGGGCCTGATGACATAGCTTTCATTGCTGAGTGATATTCCATTGTACGTACGTACCACAACTTCTTTATCCATTTTTCACATTCTGGGATATTTAACTTGTACCGTAGAAGAGGTTCTTGTAAACAGAGCCGTCCGACACTTTGGGGTGGCTGTGTGTTTTTGATTTTAATTTCCCTAAGCTATAGGACCATAAGTGGAAGTGCCGTAGTCTCCGTTGCTTTCTTTTTCAGGGGTTTCAGGAAACACCATACACTTCTCCAGAGTGGCTGTTGGCAATTTACATCCCGACCATCAGCATAACAAGGCTCCCTGTTCTCCTTGGCCTGTCCTGTCTTTGTAGATTTTACACTTGTTTCACATGTCCCTTTTGACCGGGGGGCAGTGAGACTTCATTGTAGTGCAGATTTCATTAACATGCTTGCTTGGTTGGCCAAAAAGTGCATATGCTTTTTTTCCTCAATAAATTCAGGAAAAAACGCATACACCCTTTTTGGCCAAGAGCATCATTGTCGACGTTCTGCCTCTTTTCCTATGCTTTAAATGCAATTCCCGTCTACCCCCTGAAATCGTTTTCCTGCAATTCTGCCCCACTTACAAGTCGTCTTCGCAGCCTTCCTTCAATATATTTTTGGACGATAGCTGTCATTTATAACTCTGCATGTTTGTGAGTTACAGTGCCCCTGAGCTCCTTTCTTCAACTCGCAACTTGTGAGCTGGGCGCAAACCCGCAGGATTGATTCAGGCCCTAATCTGGTTCCGGCACGGCATGCTGATCCTTTGGTTAATTCCTCTTCTTGGTGGGAAATGAGCATTAAATTTGCCCGTGCAGACACTTACTGCTAGTCTCTCATTGGTTCTCCCTATTCCTGTTCATCTTGTGCAGAAATTGCAAACTGTGCCAAACAGGAGGTTAAAGGCACTGACTCTCCAAGTGGGGAGAGTGTTAGTAAACGTTCTGGAATGGTGAACCCGAGTAAAAGGGGACGAAAACTGAGATGCATTTGAAAACGTTTGCCAGTCACACGGTGCACCATACTGTGGGTTTCCCATGCATGTTTTAGCTGAAGGAAGAATCCCTTAAACTTGGAGAGTTGGGACCCATGGAATGGGTACCATGCTGTATGACTTTAAAGGGTCTGCATTTGCTCATCGAACCTCACCAATGCTATCAGCCCGAAGTGCCCAACCTTATGTCTCACTCAGCTCTGGGTGTAGATGTGGTAAATCCAGGTTGCATCACAAGCCCTGAATGAATTATTTAAGAATTGCTCTCTATTTCTCTGTCCTTGGGTTTTGTTTGTGTAATTCATTTTGATAATGGGATTTATCGGATTTCCTCTGCTGCATTCATGCCGCTGTACACACGCTTCATTCTCTTATGGAGACATATAAATCCATGGGTTTGAAGATTCTTACTAGTCAGGTGTATTCCTAGGCGTTGAATATGGGGTGTTTAGTCCATTTCGTTGAGCA